>NC_084469.1:99077834-99384547 GCF_027409185.1 Cynocephalus volans
AGCCACAACCCAATGTTGACAACACCAAGGCCCAGGGCTCAATCCCTGTACTGGCCACCACCAAAAAAAAAATGCAGAATGAGAGGTGCTCGGGAGCGGAGGGACGATGGGGAAGTGAGACCTTGAGAAGTGGGCACAGAGGGGCTACAGGAGGAGGGCCTGGTCCAGGTTAGGAAGAAAGGACAGCAGAGAGCTTAGCTATTGAGGGGCAGAGCATCTCCATCTGTGCTCTCATCTCTTCCAGCCCCCATCATCCATCACTGGGGAGGCCTTGAGGACTACAACATACATTCAGGAGCTGGAGGTACGTGCCTTCCAGGCCAGCCCCCAACCACCTCCCTTGCTAGGGGCTGGGAGCCCCCCTGCCAACTGAGACAGCCGCCACCCAATGTTGACAACACCAAGGCCCAGGGCTCAATCCCTGTACTGGCCACCACCAAAAATAAAAATTGCAGGATGAGAGGTGCTCGGGAGCGGAGGGCCGATGGGGAAGTGAGACCTTGAGAAGTGCGCACAGAGGGGCTACAGGAGGAGGGCTTGGTCCAGGTTAGGAAGAAAGGACAGCAGAGGGCTTAGCCATTGAGGGGCAGAGCATCTCCATGTGTGCTCTCATCTCTTCCAGCCCCCATCATCCATCACTGGGGAGGCCTTGAGGACTTCAACTTTCATTAAGGAGCTGGAGGTAAGTGCCCTCCAGGCCAGCTCCCTGACCACCTCCCATGCTGGGGGCTGGGGGCCACGCTGCCAGCTGAAACAGCCAACACCCCCACCCCTAATGATCGCTCTCTCTACCTCTCTCCCAACCCTCCTCCAACTCCTCCTCTCTTCATGTGCCACAGAGCCAGTGCCTAGTTCTGCAGGCAGTCCTGGACTCCACCTATGCAGTAAAGAACTATATAGAGAGTGTGGTGCAGGAACTGGTAAGACTCCAGTGGCATCCCCTGTTTCCACGCTGCCAATCCTGGGCTCCAATTTCCCCTTGGGGCTTTGAAGAAAAGGGGCTGGGGGTTCCTGTGCCAAGGGAGAATGGGGTGCTCGGTGGCCTAGTTCTCAGCAGGAGGGACCCCAGACCATGCAGCATGGCTCTTTCTGTTGCTGACCTGCCTGCCCACTCTCTTTTCTCCAGACACCCCTGCTTGAGTCCTTGCCGCATGGGCTCTGGGCTGTTGCCCTGTTGGAAACACTAGGCTGACAGTTGTCAGGAGCCCTGTGTTCCCACCCTAACTTACTTCCTGCTTTGCTTGGTCTTTGGTTTTGGACAAGCCACCTCTCCTGCCTGGGCTTGAGTGCCCTGAGATAGAATTAGAGGGTGTCAAAGGTCCCTTGCAGCTCTAAGAATGAAAGATTTCTAGGCACACACGAGACATCAGGGAGACAGGGATCTTGCCTGTCCTTTTCATTCCTGGATCCCTGCTATTAAGATCAGTCCCTGTCCTTAGTGTGTGGTTCGTGGTGAATACATGCACCCTTGTGAATCACAAGCTGGGAGAAGGGTAGTCTTTCCTTTCTCAGCCTCCATTTCTAGAGGTTTCTGTGGTTGTCATGGAAAGAGAATCAGGATTCAGATGTTCAGCTCTGAATCCAACAAAGACCCCAATTCTCTTTCCTTGGGAGTTCAAGGACAGTTTGTCCATTTGCGTCCCCATAGGGTCTGAGAGCTTTCCCTTGAAAATCCATTCCTGGCCCCACCACTTCCCAGTCTGGGGAATGAACCTGAGGGGACAACCTCAGTCACCTTCCCGTGACTCTCCACATGGAAAATCTGGCACCAGGAAACTGGATGAAGTGGAAAGAGGGACATGTTTTCTTTGTTCGCTCCTTCCATGTCTGATGGGTTTGGGGACAGACTGAGATGGAGAGGCCACAGGCTCGTCCTGCCCACTCCCAACCTGGAGAAGGCTCCCCCCTGCACCCCACCCTCAGCACCACGGGGTCCCCGAGGATCTGGTCTCCCTGGTGGGCCTGTCCTGGGCCATTCGTGGCATTCCTGGGGCTCGTCCCTTGCTGTTCCATCTCTGCCTCCCTGGTAAGAGATGTTTCTTTCCTCTTCCTACAGAAGGAGAGTCCGTGTCAGCAGCTGGACTCCCTGCGGGAACAACTGCAGGTGAGTGGACTCTATGGCATCCCTCATGTGCCCTAGAGAACCTTCCTGTCCCTCTCTCACCACCTGTTTGGCTTTTCTCCCAAAGGCTCAGATTCGGACCAATGCCATCTTAAAGTCCGAAAAGGAAGAGATGGAGAGAGCCCTGGCCGATGCTCGTCAGGAAGCCCGGCAGAAAGCAGGTGTGGATCTGGGCAGCCTTCCTCCCTCAACCTGGTGCCTTGACAGGCCTTCAGGGGAGTCCTTTGGGTTCCATCTTGACCTCTGTCATTCCAGGAGAATGTCAACATCTGCGGACCTGCCTGGACTCCCGGGAAAATGAGATCCAACAGCTGCAGGGGAGTCTGACCGCCTTCTCCACACGGCAGGAGGACGCCGAGAGGGTGAGTCCCGCCACCTGCCCTCACGCTTGCCCCTCCACCCCCAGGGGGAAAAATGGGCTTAGAGAATTAGATGGACCTGGATGTTCACATCCCAGCTGTACGTGATCTTAGCACTTAACCTCTAATACCTTGCATTTCATCTACAAAATGGAGCTAACGATAGTAACTCCCTCCTGTGGTGGTTGTGAGGATTCGATGGATTGTTAGCACGGTGCCTGGTGCCGCACGCAATACAGAGTCAGACCATGGTGATGACAGTCCTAACAATGGCAACGTGACAGGCTATCCCTGGGCCTCCGTCGGCCAGCTGTCAATCAGATCTCTTTCCCTGCCTCTTCCACCCTTACTGAGGTCTTGGGAAAAGCAACTGAGAACATGGGCTTGGAAATGCCTTGAAAAAGGTGTCAAGTGTGATTCAGGGGGAGGAAAGGTCACCGCTGAACGGTTGCTGTAGGTGTCGGTGTTCGTGTGCCCCGACTCCATCTTCTCCCTGCCGAATCCTGACTTTGCCTTTCTGTATTTGCAGTCCTACCGCAACCTCAAGAGCGAGCGAGATGCCCTCTTCCTTCAGCTGGAGGACAACAAGTAGGAGGGGGACGGTGGGTGGCAGGTCTGGGGGGGCCTCAGCATGGGTGTTGTGGTGGGAGGTGGGAGGGTAGAGGTGAGCACGATGAGGGGGACGCACAGGTTTGGACACGTGCAGAGCCAAGCTGTGGCCCCAGCTGTGCCAGTGACTCGTGTGTGGCCTCAGGCAATTCATGTCCTCTCTGTGGACAGGCACTTGAGAGTCCAGGTGTCCCCTTCCCATGCCATAGTCCTCTGGTTTTGTGGCAAAGTCAGTGCATTGATGACAAAAGTCGTCCTTTCTTTTCCTCGTTCTTTACATTCTCCACCACCTCTGGCCACAGGAACAACTATGAAGTCCTCAAGTACCAGCAGGCCCAGCTGAAGGGCAAGATTCGCGTCCTTGAAATGGAGAAGGCGGCCTTACAGGTCCAGGTGAAAATGGTTGAAACGTCCAAGCTCCTGCCAAGCCAAGTGAGTGGCTGCAGCCCAGGGGGTTGGTTTTATGGTTGTGGGGTAGAGAGGAGGGTGGCAGCCTGTCCCTCCTGCAGCCACTCCTTACACGGCTTATGCCCCTGTGCTCTGGGCAGGTGCACACTTCAAGCTGAGCTGCAGGCTCGCGTCATTGGGCTGGCATGTCACCCATTCTGCCTGCGTGTCCTCCGCACTCACCCCCTGGGCCTTTGTTCCCCCACCTCTAAAATGGGGTGCTGGATACCTCACACGAAATGGTACAGGGAGGGCCCGCTGTGTGCCTGTGCCGTGCCCCTTCCCTGTGCCGTGGGTCTCCGGCTGCATCAGGTGGCCACCGACTGCTTCTCTCCATCCAGACCAATTAGAACATGGAGGTCCCCAGTGCACTGCATTCAGGGCAGCACGTGAAGATGGAGCTGGCTGAGAAGTTGGGCCAGCTTCGTGAGAAGCTGGGAGACCTAAAGGACATGGGAATCCCTGCCCCATTCAGGAAGGGCTAGGAGACAGGCACCAGCCTCTGAGGGGGGGTTCCAGAGCCAGCACAGAGGCAGCTCCAGCCTGTGGGACAGGTGACCCCAGTCATGCACTGCAGTCCTGTGACTATTCGTTGCTCTCTTCCTTCTGACCACACAGCTGCCGCAGAACATACAGAAATGCCAGGAGAACCAAGGCTTCAGCAACAATCTCTGCTTTCCATTGTTTTATCGAGCAGAAAAGTATTGTGACAGTAACATCATGGACATCTGAGATGTGGGGCCCAGGGCTCTGCCCCCTCCCAGTTCCTGCTACCCTGTCCTTGCCACCATGTCTCTGCCACCCTCTTCCTTCCACCCTTTCCCTGCCACCCTGTCTCTGCCACCCTGTCCCTGCCACTCCTTCCCAGTCACCCTTTTATCATGTTAAGACCCCTGTTCTTTAAAAAAAAAAAAAAATCAAAAAAAAAACAAAAAAAGGAAAAAATGAAAAAAAACTTAAAAAAGAAAAGGAAAAAAACAAAAAAAGAAGACAGCACCCAGAAAACACCGAAAAGAAGAAGACAACACCCTGAAAATACTCAAAAGAAGACAACATCCAGAGAACACCCAAAAAAAGACAACACCCGGAGAACATCCTAAAGATGATAGCACCCAGAAAACCCCCAAAAGAAGAAAACACCGAGAAAACACCGAAAAGAAGAGAACACCCAAAAGAAGATGACATGCAGAAAATACTCGAAAGAAGACACCCAGAAAACACCAAAAAGAAGAAAACACACAACCCAGAAAAGAAACACACGGAAGAAAACACCCCCCAAAAAGGAAGAAAACCTTTACAAAAAGAATAAAACCCAAACATAAAGAAAAACTGCCCAAAAGAAGAAAAAAACAAAACCCAAAAGAAGACAACCGCAACAAAAAGAAGAGAACCCCAACAGAAGGAAGAAAAATCCCCCCAAAATAAGAAAACCCCAACAAAAAGCAGAAACCACCCCACATGAAGGAAACCCCAACAAAAATAAAACCCCACTGATAAGAAGATAACCTCTCAGAAAAGAAACCGTCCAAAAGAAAACTGGAAAAGTAGAAACACCCCCAAAAGAAGAAAACAGCAACAAAGCGAAAAAAACCCACAATAAAAGAAGAATCCCACAAGAAGAAAAACCCCAGTAAAAAGAAGAAAGTGCCAGCAATAGGAAGCCCCCAAAGAAGAAAATCCCAATGAAAAGAACAAAACGCTAACAAAAAGAAGAAACACCCCCCACAAAAAAGAAAAGTCTCTACAAAGAAGAAAAACCTCTGAAAAGAAGAAAAACTTCCAGAAAAGAAGAAAACCTCAACAAAAAGAAGAAACCATGCACCTCAAAAAGAGAACCCCCAAAGAAGGAAACCCTAACAAAAAGAAAAACCCCATAAAAGAAAAAAACACCCAAATAGAAAAAACTCCAATAGAAAGAAGAAAACCCCCCAGGAAAACAAGAAAACCCCCCAAAAAGCCCCCAAAGAAGAAACCCCCAAAGAGGAAAACCCCAACAAAAGGAAAACTCCAAAAGAGAACCCCCAAAAAGAAAACACCCCAAAAGAAGAAAACCAAAAACTCCCCAAGAAGTAAACTCCCACAAAAAGAAAAACCCAGCAAAAAAAAATCCACACAGAAGAAAACCCTAACAATAAATAAATAAATAAATAAAAATCCAAAAGAAGAAACCCCCTAAAAAATGTACAAAAATGTGCAAAAATGTACAGAAATATACAAAAATCAAAATATGCAAAACAAACAAACAACAACAGGAAAAAAAAAACAGAAAACAAAATAAAACAGGAAAAATACTAAAAGAGAGAAAAAGAAAAAAAAAATAAACATAAAAGAAAAGCCAAAAATAAATATGTAAGAAAACAAGAAGAAAAAAGAAAGAAAGAAAGAAAGCAGCAGGGTGCCCTCACCAGTAGTCCAGCCTCAGGGACCCATAGGGGAAGACCAGTAGAATTGGTCCCTTGGGCAGGCCAGTCAGGGGGCCCCTTAGTGCTGGGGCAGGCCAAGGAAGCACTTGGGGCAGGCCTGGCAGGCTCTTAGCAGAAGGGGGCCGTTAGCACCAATCAAGCCAAGGGGGCCCTGAGGTAGGCCATTCGAGGGGAGTCCTTAGTGGAAAGGCAGTCCAGAGAGTTGGCTGGGGGTGGGGGGGGAGGCACTTAGCAATATTTTATCATTTATACTTGGCCAGAAAATTTTCTTTTTCATTAAAGTATCAAACTTATTCATAAAATATCTATTTTAATAATTATCCTTCTTTTTGTACTTTCTTCAAAATCTACTTTACGTTTTTCTCCACTCCCACATTTGTGTATTTTTATTTGAGTCATAGTTATTTAATTAAAATAAAGACTGAAAGTGAATACATGGTTTTGGCTTGATTTTTATTTTTCAGATAAACAGCTTTCAGATTTATTAGTCTGTCAATTCTGTCATTTCCCCTCTCTGGATCATTTGATTTCATTTTTCTGTGTGTGTTCAGCATATCCATTCTCCTGTGAATCTTAGGTTTGTCGTTATTTTCTTATGATGAATATGTAGTTCTAGAATATTTTGATATTTATTATGTAATCATGACATATACGGGTGGGAATTTGCTTTAGAAAAGAAATTTGACTTTATCTCCTTCGTTTCAGCAATTTAACTACGATGGACTTTAGTATGATTTTTTCTTTTCTTTTTTATTCCCAGTTGGGGTTTGGTTCTTCAATCTGTGGATTGACGTATTATACCCATTTTGGAAACCCTCCATGTCAGTGACACGATGACACCCACCCAGAGGGTCCTCATGGGACCTGAGAAGGCGGGTCAAGGGCCCTCACTGTGGGTGCATCTGCAGACTGAACCGAGATGGGGTCCGGCCCCGTGGGGGACACACAGACATACCGGGGCCACTCCGAACGCGTCGTAGTGGGCCACGATGATGATGGTGGGAAGGTCCTCTCCACCCAGCCCCGTCAGCCGCCCCTGTGGAGACACAGCCTGTGAACGGCCAGCAGGGCCTGAGGCTGCCCGGGCTGCCCCCAGGCCTTGCCACTCCTGGTTCCCACTCGGTGGGAAGACAGAGCAGGGAGTGACCCGAGTGTGGGTCTGGAAGACCCCTCCTGCAGGGGCCACATGGAGCCAGGACTGCCCTTGTTCTGACACCTTCTGGGGCACCAGATCCCCACGTGAAGCTCTTGCCGCAGACTCTGGGAGCCCCAGGGAACTCCCCCAGGGAAGAGGTGGATGCCAGGGAGGAACCCACCCAGGCCCCCTGTTCTACTCACAAAGTGTTAACAAAAGCGGGGGGAGATGTGATGAAAACAACTTTCCTGTAGGAAAGAGATCAGGCCCCTCACCCCAGCACTTGGGCTCTCCGAGATCTGTGCCCACCCTATTCTGCTCTAGCTGGGGGGGCCAATAAACTTCCCATAAAGGGCCCCTCCCCATCAGGGGTCAGCTCCCGCCGCTCCCCCATCATCAGGGGTCAGCTCCCGCCGCTCCCCCATCATCAGGGGTCAGCTCCCGCCCCTCCCCCCAGCATCAGGGGTCAGCTCCCGCCCCTCCCCCGCCCGGCCGGGCGCCCTCCCGTCTGTCTCCTGTCCCTGCTTCAGCTGGCGCCGGAGCCTCCTCGGGGCAGTCCCCTCAGGGACTGACTTCCACCCGCACGGTTCGGGCTCCATTCCCCCCACAGGCCCGGCGCCCGCTCCCACGTCAGGAGCCCCTTCTTGCCCCCCGTGACAGACACGAGTGCGCTCTGCGGCCATCGGAGCCGGTTCGCACAAGACGCCGCCCCGCCGGCTCCTCGCGGCGCGGCTCGGGGCGGAAGGAGGGCCGGGCCGGGCGCGGGCGGCGCTGCGGGGCCGTGATATGAGGTAAGAGCTGGCGCCCCGCGCGCGAAGCCATAATAACCGCCCGCCGCCACCTTCGGGAGTCCTCCGAACGCCGCCGGCCCGTGAGATGCCCCGCCCCAGAGCCTCAGGCCCCGCCCCTTACCCGGAGTCGCTCCTCCATCCCCAGTCAGATGCCCGCTCTCTCTTCAAGCCCCGCCCACGCCACAAGCTCCGCCCCGACTCGGAGACGGGACCTTCCTTTCAATGACTGTGCATCTGGCGTCTCTGCCTCTCGCCCCGCCCTACGTCGTGGCCCCGCCCCTTCCTCAGCCCGTCTTCCCATTGACCTCTCGGATGTGGGGTCGCTGCACCGCTGGCCGGCCGTGAAGGCGGTCTTTGAGGCTCCCCTCTCGGGAGCTGGTCCTTCGGTCCTGTGGGCTCACCTGCCGGTCCCCTTCTGCCTGCGGCCCCTCTTGGTAGAGGGTGGCTTTACTTTTTGCCCCGGTTGGGTGGGTTTGGGAGCCCTGCTCACCACCTCCTGGCTGGCTGAGGTTTTGCTGACACAGCCAAGGCCTGCACGTCCCTGCGGCGTCCCCCTGGGGGCCAGCCTTTACGTGGGGACTTCTAAAGTCCCACGCAGCACCCCAAATTCAAAACCTTGGTACCTCTAAATGGATGTTTCACAGCCATGGGCAATTTGCCCCCAGAGGACACTAGGCAATGTCTGGCGACATCTGTAGTTGTCAGGACTGACGAGGAGGGTGCTCCTGGCATGGAGTAGGTGGAGGCCAGGGACGCTGCTCAGCACGTGCAGGACAGCCAAACCACAGAGCGTGATCCAGCCACAAGGTCCGCAGTGCCAAGGGGGAGAGACCCTGGTGTAAACGTAGCTCATTTTGAGAGATTTAATGAGCCACCTACTATGGGCTCGGCCTTTGGAGGATGCGGTACTGAGTAAAACTCACATTATACCAGACCTCCAGGAACCTAGAATCAGACAGACAGATCCTAACCAAACTTTTCATTGCAATTATGGTGCTTTTAAAATTAATAACAGCTTCATGGAGCGATAGTTCATATACCATACAATTCACTCACTGAAAGCATGAAATTCAGTGGGTTTTAGTGGTTTTATATACACAGGGTTGTATACCCATCACCACTATCAGATTCCAGAACATCTTCATCACCCTACAAAGAAATCCCACATCCATTAAAAGTCCCTCTCCCATCCCCTCCCCCAGCCCCTGGCAACCACGAACCCACTTTCGGTCTCGTGGACTGGCGCGTTCATATAAATGGAATCCTACACTGTGTGGCCTTTTGTGTCTGGCGTCTTTCACTGAGCGTGATGTGTTCAAGGTTTGCCCACGTGGTAGCGTGTGTCAGAGCCTTGATCCTTTTCATGGGCGAGTCATATTCCAGTGTGTCGATGCACCATATTTTATTTATTCATTCATCAACTGACAAGCATATGATATGTTTTTGGAAGTTGGGAACCTATAGAGTGCCAAAAGAGTATAAACCCACCAGGCCCCAAACCAGATCAGCGGTATCATGGAAGGTGTTTAAGCTGAGAGTTACATAGGAGTTACGGAGGCTGGGGGCTTCTTGGCCCAGCCAGACATTTTAACTTGTAAGACTGCCATGGGTCACATTTGTCACCTGTGACCTTGGAAGACACCAGATATTTTTCTTCAGTGGGAAGCGGTCTCTGTACAGCCACTGAGGTGACAGATTAGGTGCCAAAAGTCAAGTCCAGTTACATTACAACTGGACACTTACATTACAAGTCCGGTTATGGCAAGCCTGATCAGGGGGACCCTTAGCTGCAGGTGAGGCCATCGGTTACCTTAGTGCCAGGCCAGGCCAACCCAGGCAGCAATAGGGGCAGGCCAAATAAGGGTCCCTTTCTCAAGTTTTATAATTTATACTTGGTCAGGAAGTTAACTTTTACTTTAAAATATCAAATTTATTTATGAAATGTTTATTTCTTAGGTATCCTTATTTTCATAGTTTCCTTGGGATCTGTAGGCACATCATTTTTTTTCACTCCCACATTTGTGTATTTTTATTTGAATCAAATTTATTTAATAAAAATAAACACTGACAGTGAGGGCATGTTTTTTGATGGATCTTGATGATTCAAATAACAAGCTTTCGGATTTATTGATCTGTCAATTCTACCATTTTCTCCTGATAATCTGATTTTTTTTTTTATGTTTAGTATATCCATTCTCCTGTGAATCTTCGGTTTCTTATTATTTTCTTAATTTCTTATGATGAATAGTTTTAGAACATCTTAATTTTTTTGTTTAGTAATGACATATAAGGGAATGAATTTGCTTTAGAGAAGAAATTTGACTTTATCTAATTCCTTTTAGCAATTTAACTATAATGGACTTTAGTATGATTTTCTCCTCCTTTCTTTTTTAATCCTAGTTGGGGTTTGCCAATCTACTTGGAGTTTCTTGAGTCTGTGGATTGACGTATTGTACCCATTTCGGAAAATCCTCAGGCATTACACCTTCAGGGATGGCTTCTGCCCCCTTCTCTCTCCGCTCTCTCTACACACACGCAGTTGTAATGAGGCTCGTCCAGCTCTGCTTCTTCTGTCTTCCTCAGGGAAGGCCCATCAGAGACTCGGATGGAAAGTCTAGTGGGTAGCTCTAGTCAAGCATGAAAGACTGTGGCAAATCCACTCGTGACCTCTGGAGGTCTCAGCTTGCTGCTTTAGCCCCCATGCCCTGCAGCTTTAAAATGATACCCGACACTGGGTAATTTATAAAGAACAGAGGTTTATTTGGCTTACGATTCTGGGACAGCTGCATCTGGCATGGGCCTCAGGCTGCTTGTACTCATGGCGGAAAGTGGCAGCAGCTGACGAGCACAAGCAGATCACATGGCGAGAGGAAGCAAGAGAGAGAGGGGAGGTTCCAGGGTCCTTTAAACAATCAGCTCTCGCGAGAACTAATAGAGCGAGAGCTCACTCATTAATCCCCCTCCCCCAGGGAGAGCATGAATCCATTCATGAGGGATCCGCCCCCATGACTCAATCAGTTTCCACACTGCCACATTGGAGATGAGATTTCCACATGCGTTTTGGAGGGGACGACACATCCAAACTCCATCAGGGACCAATCAGCAGCCCTGTCCCTCTGGGGAAACATTCTGTCCCAGGCACTTTGAGACTCAGGCAGATTTTACACTGACTTGTAGGAACCCTTGGCGCGTCTCCTCATGCTCCATGTTCTTCTCCACAACACACAGAATGTCTTGTGGAAAACGCCAGCCACACCGGGAGACAGGAGGTGCTCAGTTTCCCTGGGTCCGGGTTTCCAGACGTGCCTCTGGGTTTCCAACCACTCCCCAAAGTCTCAGGCCCCTCCTCAAGGCCCCCCCCGACAGGAAAGCTACTGCTGCCAGCTACACCTATTTTCAGCTCCCGGGATCAGTGAAGACACCCTTGAGGAAGGGGGCGAGTGGAGAAACATCTGGAGGACTGGACGGGGGTCTTTGGAGGCGGTTTCTGGGATGAGAAAGTCTGGGGCAGAGCTGTGAGGAGTCTGGAAAGGGACTGTAAAGTGACACACTTGCCTGCTGTCCATTCCTCACCCACCTCCTGAGCCCTGGGGCCTGAGGCCCCAGGTCAGGGGTGAATGGGCACAGGAGGGTCCAGGGTGGGGGCTGGAGAACGGCCTCTCTGCTCTGCCAGGTGCCTCAGATTCTGTGATGGCCACCGTGAAGTGTCACACAGAAGCTGCATGGGCACCAAGTGACAGCCCCGCCCCTTTCCCCCAGGGGCCCCTCCCTGGGGTGGGCGGGGCCGGCTTTCATTGTGACTCCACCCTTCCCTGGGTTCTGGCCACGCCCCCATTCCGTCCATCTTTCTCATCCACCAATGGGCTGTGAGCATTGAGGCCACGCCCACCTACCTGTTGCCTAGCACCGGCTGCTCCCAGCTGCTCTGGCTCAGTCGCTGGTCCGTGCCTTAGCTGGAGGGAGTGACTGTCCAGTGCTTAGACATGATAAGGCGGAAGTACCCCTTTCCTTTTCCCTGCCCCGAAATGTCGGAGGAAATCCGACAGGAGAAATTGGCGAGGGCCAAGAAGAAGGTATAACGTGCTGGGTCGCAGCCCCGGAGCCAGCCCGAGGCCCCTGCTATGGTGGGACAGGGGCAGGACTCGGTGTCACTTCTGAGGCACACGGAGATTGCCCCTCTGTGCCTCTTGACTCCCCCCACCAAAGTCTTCTCAGCCATCCCTGCCCCCTCAGCTGCCCAGACCCTGCCCTTGCCGGCTGTCCCCGGGTGACTTTGGCCAGTAAGGTTACTTCCAGGGCTCCCCACCTGGACTCAGCCCTGGCCTCCTGCTACCCCAAACCAGACCTTCCTGGGCTCCCTGGCTCCCCTGGGTTCCCGTCTCCAAGGACCTCGGTCCTGGCTCTGTGCTCCACTTCCCCACAGTGTTGCAGTGACTCTGACATTGGTAGGAAGGAGTGGAATGTTGTCACCTCACAATCCCATTCCAAACTGACCCAATCCCCCTGGGAAGTGTCACAATCCCTCAGGAACTGTCATTACTGCCTGGGAGGTTTCTGGTTCCCCTTCTCCCCTTTACTTAGACATTGCCTACCTGAAAAGCCTGCACTTCACCAGTGAGCTAGAAATGTGGACAGTATCTCTGGGTGACCATTGGGAGAACGGGTTCGGTTTGGTTTTTTCCTGGGTTTCTACTCTCTAGAGACACTTAACAATTTATTTCTGAGTCTGGATCTCACCTTAGAATTGCCTAGGATTCTGGGACCAGAGCGCCTTTCAGTCACTACTCTCTGGAGGGAGATGTGCTTATCTTCTGTGGGATAAATCCTGGGCAACTGAACTTCACAGCTTGAATCTTGCCAAGATCCTGTCGATCTGGGGTGCCACAGGACTCAGGGGGCCTCTTTCTGAAGCATCAGATTTGCTTGATTCTTTTGAAAGAGAAAAAACCTCTTAATGTACTTAGGGGTGACATTCACCTGGATTTGTAAGATCATAATGGACTTCTCTGAAATGATGCTTGGGTTTTCCTCTTTTTGTGAGGTCCCCAGATCCCTAGGGGTGTGCCCTCATGACTTCTGCCATTAGGGTACATTGACATAAACGTTTGAGAAGTACTGGGGTGCAGCTCTCAAAGCTCTGTGAGGGAGGGCCCCGATGTCTGATTTGTATTTGGCCCGCCAGCAGCTGCTGATTCATGACAAAGCCCCAGAAGACTGAAGTTCAATTCCATTATTGCCTTTTTCTAATCATGCTATCGGTCCATTTCTTCAGCCATTTGGTGATCATGACAACACCTTATAGGGTTGCTGGTGGCATTAAATCAGGTGGTACAAGTAAGAATACTTTGTAAAAACTGTAAAGTAGGTGACAAACATAGGGGCTTCCACATCTCCTGCTTTTCCTTTTCACAGCTGAGAGAGTTCCAACGGAAAAAGGGCCTAGCTAGGACTGCTGAGGGAAAAAACACCAAAACTGGCAGTAGGCCCCAGCCCAGCATTTGTGAGAGGTGCCAGTCACCTCAGGAGGTGAGTGTTGGCTGGTCAGGCTCCTGGGAACAGGGGCCTCAAGGAGCAGTAGGGGGTAATGGTAACGACCATGGAAGAAGTGTCAGGGACTGGGTAAGAAGTCTGGGTTGGAATCCTACATCTCCCTCTGCTCGGGATATGACATAGGACTCTTCTCTGAGCTTCTCCCTTGAAGCTGTGCACACAGATGGACCACGAGCTTGGCTGTCTCATTGGATCCTGTTGCAGGAAGCACAGGATGATGTTGACAACACCAAGGCCCAGGGCTCAATCCCTGTACTGGCCACCACCAAAAAAAAGAAAAAGTGCAGGATAAGAGCTGCTCGGGAGCTGAGGGACAATGGGGAAGTGAGACCTTGAGAAGTGGGCACAGAGGGGCTACAGGAGGAGGGCTTGGTCCAGGTTAGGAAGAAAGGACAGCAGAGGGCTTAGCCACTGAGGGGCAGAGCATCTCCATGTGTGCTCTCATCTCTTTCAGCCCCCATCATCCATCACTGGGGAAGCCTTGAAGACTTCAAATTTCATTAAGGAGCTGGAGGTAAGTGCCCTCCAGGCCAGCCCCGAACCACCTTCCATGCTGGGGGCTGGGGTCCCCCCTGCCAACTCAGACAGCCACAACCCAATGTTGACAACACCAAGGCCCAGGGCTCAATCCCTGTACTGGCCACCACCAAAAAGAAAAAGTGCAGAATGAGAGGTGCTCGGGAGCGGAGGGACGATGGGGAAGTGAGACCTTGAGAAGTGGGCACAGAGGGGCTACAGGAGGAGGGCCTGGTCCAGGTTAGGAAGAAAGGACAGCAGAGAGCTTAGCTATTGAGGGGCAGAGCATCTCCATCTGTGCTCTCATCTCTTCCAGCCCCCATCATCCATCACTGGGGAGGCCTTGAGGACTACAACATACATTCAGGAGCTGGAGGTACGTGCCTTCCAGGCCAGCCCCCAACCACCTCCCTTGCTAGGGGCTGGGAGCCCCCCTGCCAACTGAGACAGCCGCCACCCAATGTTGACAACACCAAGGCCCAGGGCTCAATCCCTGTACTGGCCACCACCAAAAATAAAAATTGCAGGATGAGAGGTGCTCGGGAGCGGAGGGCCGATGGGGAAGTGAGACCTTGAGAAGTGCGCACAGAGGGGCTACAGGAGGAGGGCTTGGTCCAGGTTAGGAAGAAAGGACAGCAGAGGGCTTAGCCATTGAGGGGCAGAGCATCTCCATGTGTGCTCTCATCTCTTCCAGCCCCCATCATCCATCACTGGGGAGGCCTTGAGGACTTCAACTTTCATTAAGGAGCTGGAGGTAAGTGCCCTCCAGGCCAGCTCCCTGACCACCTCCCATGCTGGGGGCTGGGGGCCACGCTGCCAGCTGAAACAGCCAACACCCCCACCCCTAATGATCGCTCTCTCTACCTCTCTCCCAACCCTCCTCCAACTCCTCCTCTCTTCATGTGCCACAGAGCCAGTGCCTAGTTCTGCAGGCAGTCCTGGACTCCACCTATGCAGTAAAGAACTATATAGAGAGTGTGGTGCAGGAACTGGTAAGACTCCAGTGGCATCCCCTGTTTCCACGCTGCCAATCCTGGGCTCCAATTTCCCCTTGGGGCTTTGAAGAAAAGGGGCTGGGGGTTCCTGTGCCAAGGGAGAATGGGGTGCTCGGTGGCCTAGTTCTCAGCAGGAGGGACCCCAGACCATGCAGCATGGCTCTTTCTGTTGCTGACCTGCCTGCCCACTCTCTTTTCTCCAGACACCCCTGCTTGAGTCCTTGCCGCATGGGCTCTGGGCTGTTGCCCTGTTGGAAACACTAGGCTGACAGTTGTCAGGAGCCCTGTGTTCCCACCCTAACTTACTTCCTGCTTTGCTTGGTCTTTGGTTTTGGACAAGCCACCTCTCCTGCCTGGGCTTGAGTGCCCTGAGATAGAATTAGAGGGTGTCAAAGGTCCCTTGCAGCTCTAAGAATGAAAGATTTCTAGGCACACACGAGACATCAGGGAGACAGGGATCTTGCCTGTCCTTTTCATTCCTGGATCCCTGCTATTAAGATCAGTCCCTGTCCTTAGTGTGTGGTTCGTGGTGAATACATGCACCCTTGTGAATCACAAGCTGGGAGAAGGGTAGTCTTTCCTTTCTCAGCCTCCATTTCTAGAGGTTTCTGTGGTTGTCATGGAAAGAGAATCAGGATTCAGATGTTCAGCTCTGAATCCAACAAAGACCCCAATTCTCTTTCCTTGGGAGTTCAAGGACAGTTTGTCCATTTGCGTCCCCATAGGGTCTGAGAGCTTTCCCTTGAAAATCCATTCCTGGCCCCACCACTTCCCAGTCTGGGGAATGAACCTGAGGGGACAACCTCAGTCACCTTCCCGTGACTCTCCACATGGAAAATCTGGCACCAGGAAACTGGATGAAGTGGAAAGAGGGACATGTTTTCTTTGTTCGCTCCTTCCATGTCTGATGGGTTTGGGGACAGACTGAGATGGAGAGGCCACAGGCTCGTCCTGCCCACTCCCAACCTGGAGAAGGCTCCCCCCTGCACCCCACCCTCAGCACCACGGGGTCCCCGAGGATCTGGTCTCCCTGGTGGGCCTGTCCTGGGCCATTCGTGGCATTCCTGGGGCTCGTCCCTTGCTGTTCCATCTCTGCCTCCCTGGTAAGAGATGTTTCTTTCCTCTTCCTACAGAAGGAGAGTCCGTGTCAGCAGCTGGACTCCCTGCGGGAACAACTGCAGGTGAGTGGACTCTATGGCATCCCTCATGTGCCCTAGAGAACCTTCCTGTCCCTCTCTCACCACCTGTTTGGCTTTTCTCCCAAAGGCTCAGATTCGGACCAATGCCATCTTAAAGTCCGAAAAGGAAGAGATGGAGAGAGCCCTGGCCGATGCTCGTCAGGAAGCCCGGCAGAAAGCAGGTGTGGATCTGGGCAGCCTTCCTCCCTCAACCTGGTGCCTTGACAGGCCTTCAGGGGAGTCCTTTGGGTTCCATCTTGACCTCTGTCATTCCAGGAGAATGTCAACATCTGCGGACCTGCCTGGACTCCCGGGAAAATGAGATCCAACAGCTGCAGGGGAGTCTGACCGCCTTCTCCACACGGCAGGAGGACGCCGAGAGGGTGAGTCCCGCCACCTGCCCTCACGCTTGCCCCTCCACCCCCAGGGGGAAAAATGGGCTTAGAGAATTAGATGGACCTGGATGTTCACATCCCAGCTGTACGTGATCTTAGCACTTAACCTCTAATACCTTGCATTTCATCTACAAAATGGAGCTAACGATAGTAACTCCCTCCTGTGGTGGTTGTGAGGATTCGATGGATTGTTAGCACGGTGCCTGGTGCCGCACGCAATACAGAGTCAGACCATGGTGATGACAGTCCTAACAATGGCAACGTGACAGGCTATCCCTGGGCCTCCGTCGGCCAGCTGTCAATCAGATCTCTTTCCCTGCCTCTTCCACCCTTACTGAGGTCTTGGGAAAAGCAACTGAGAACATGGGCTTGGAAATGCCTTGAAAAAGGTGTCAAGTGTGATTCAGGGGGAGGAAAGGTCACCGCTGAACGGTTGCTGTAGGTGTCGGTGTTCGTGTGCCCCGACTCCATCTTCTCCCTGCCGAATCCTGACTTTGCCTTTCTGTATTTGCAGTCCTACCGCAACCTCAAGAGCGAGCGAGATGCCCTCTTCCTTCAGCTGGAGGACAACAAGTAGGAGGGGGACGGTGGGTGGCAGGTCTGGGGGGGCCTCAGCATGGGTGTTGTGGTGGGAGGTGGGAGGGTAGAGGTGAGCACGATGAGGGGGACGCACAGGTTTGGACACGTGCAGAGCCAAGCTGTGGCCCCAGCTGTGCCAGTGACTCGTGTGTGGCCTCAGGCAATTCATGTCCTCTCTGTGGACAGGCACTTGAGAGTCCAGGTGTCCCCTTCCCATGCCATAGTCCTCTGGTTTTGTGGCAAAGTCAGTGCATTGATGACAAAAGTCGTCCTTTCTTTTCCTCGTTCTTTACATTCTCCACCACCTCTGGCCACAGGAACAACTATGAAGTCCTCAAGTACCAGCAGGCCCAGCTGAAGGGCAAGATTCGCGTCCTTGAAATGGAGAAGGCGGCCTTACAGGTCCAGGTGAAAATGGTTGAAACGTCCAAGCTCCTGCCAAGCCAAGTGAGTGGCTGCAGCCCAGGGGGTTGGTTTTATGGTTGTGGGGTAGAGAGGAGGGTGGCAGCCTGTCCCTCCTGCAGCCACTCCTTACACGGCTTATGCCCCTGTGCTCTGGGCAGGTGCACACTTCAAGCTGAGCTGCAGGCTCGCGTCATTGGGCTGGCATGTCACCCATTCTGCCTGCGTGTCCTCCGCACTCACCCCCTGGGCCTTTGTTCCCCCACCTCTAAAATGGGGTGCTGGATACCTCACACGAAATGGTACAGGGAGGGCCCGCTGTGTGCCTGTGCCGTGCCCCTTCCCTGTGCCGTGGGTCTCCGGCTGCATCAGGTGGCCACCGACTGCTTCTCTCCATCCAGACCAATTAGAACATGGAGGTCCCCAGTGCACTGCATTCAGGGCAGCACGTGAAGATGGAGCTGGCTGAGAAGTTGGGCCAGCTTCGTGAGAAGCTGGGAGACCTAAAGGACATGGGAATCCCTGCCCCATTCAGGAAGGGCTAGGAGACAGGCACCAGCCTCTGAGGGGGGGTTCCAGAGCCAGCACAGAGGCAGCTCCAGCCTGTGGGACAGGTGACCCCAGTCATGCACTGCAGTCCTGTGACTATTCGTTGCTCTCTTCCTTCTGACCACACAGCTGCCGCAGAACATACAGAAATGCCAGGAGAACCAAGGCTTCAGCAACAATCTCTGCTTTCCATTGTTTTATCGAGCAGAAAAGTATTGTGACAGTAACATCATGGACATCTGAGATGTGGGGCCCAGGGCTCTGCCCCCTCCCAGTTCCTGCTACCCTGTCCTTGCCACCATGTCTCTGCCACCCTCTTCCTTCCACCCTTTCCCTGCCACCCTGTCTCTGCCACCCTGTCCCTGCCACTCCTTCCCAGTCACCCTTTTATCATGTTAAGACCCCTGTTCTTTAAAAAAAAAAAAAAATCAAAAAAAAAACAAAAAAAGGAAAAAATGAAAAAAAACTTAAAAAAGAAAAGGAAAAAAACAAAAAAAGAAGACAGCACCCAGAAAACACCGAAAAGAAGAAGACAACACCCTGAAAATACTCAAAAGAAGACAACATCCAGAGAACACCCAAAAAAAGACAACACCCGGAGAACATCCTAAAGATGATAGCACCCAGAAAACCCCCAAAAGAAGAAAACACCGAGAAAACACCGAAAAGAAGAGAACACCCAAAAGAAGATGACATGCAGAAAATACTCGAAAGAAGACACCCAGAAAACACCAAAAAGAAGAAAACACACAACCCAGAAAAGAAACACACGGAAGAAAACACCCCCCAAAAAGGAAGAAAACCTTTACAAAAAGAATAAAACCCAAACATAAAGAAAAACTGCCCAAAAGAAGAAAAAAACAAAACCCAAAAGAAGACAACCGCAACAAAAAGAAGAGAACCCCAACAGAAGGAAGAAAAATCCCCCCAAAATAAGAAAACCCCAACAAAAAGCAGAAACCACCCCACATGAAGGAAACCCCAACAAAAATAAAACCCCACTGATAAGAAGATAACCTCTCAGAAAAGAAACCGTCCAAAAGAAAACTGGAAAAGTAGAAACACCCCCAAAAGAAGAAAACAGCAACAAAGCGAAAAAAACCCACAATAAAAGAAGAATCCCACAAGAAGAAAAACCCCAGTAAAAAGAAGAAAGTGCCAGCAATAGGAAGCCCCCAAAGAAGAAAATCCCAATGAAAAGAACAAAACGCTAACAAAAAGAAGAAACACCCCCCACAAAAAAGAAAAGTCTCTACAAAGAAGAAAAACCTCTGAAAAGAAGAAAAACTTCCAGAAAAGAAGAAAACCTCAACAAAAAGAAGAAACCATGCACCTCAAAAAGAGAACCCCCAAAGAAGGAAACCCTAACAAAAAGAAAAACCCCATAAAAGAAAAAAACACCCAAATAGAAAAAACTCCAATAGAAAGAAGAAAACCCCCCAGGAAAACAAGAAAACCCCCCAAAAAGCCCCCAAAGAAGAAACCCCCAAAGAGGAAAACCCCAACAAAAGGAAAACTCCAAAAGAGAACCCCCAAAAAGAAAACACCCCAAAAGAAGAAAACCAAAAACTCCCCAAGAAGTAAACTCCCACAAAAAGAAAAACCCAGCAAAAAAAAATCCACACAGAAGAAAACCCTAACAATAAATAAATAAATAAATAAAAATCCAAAAGAAGAAACCCCCTAAAAAATGTACAAAAATGTGCAAAAATGTACAGAAATATACAAAAATCAAAATATGCAAAACAAACAAACAACAACAGGAAAAAAAAAACAGAAAACAAAATAAAACAGGAAAAATACTAAAAGAGAGAAAAAGAAAAAAAAAATAAACATAAAAGAAAAGCCAAAAATAAATATGTAAGAAAACAAGAAGAAAAAAGAAAGAAAGAAAGAAAGCAGCAGGGTGCCCTCACCAGTAGTCCAGCCTCAGGGACCCATAGGGGAAGACCAGTAGAATTGGTCCCTTGGGCAGGCCAGTCAGGGGGCCCCTTAGTGCTGGGGCAGGCCAAGGAAGCACTTGGGGCAGGCCTGGCAGGCTCTTAGCAGAAGGGGGCCGTTAGCACCAATCAAGCCAAGGGGGCCCTGAGGTAGGCCATTCGAGGGGAGTCCTTAGTGGAAAGGCAGTCCAGAGAGTTGGCTGGGGGTGGGGGGGGAGGCACTTAGCAATATTTTATCATTTATACTTGGCCAGAAAATTTTCTTTTTCATTAAAGTATCAAACTTATTCATAAAATATCTATTTTAATAATTATCCTTCTTTTTGTACTTTCTTCAAAATCTACTTTACGTTTTTCTCCACTCCCACATTTGTGTATTTTTATTTGAGTCATAGTTATTTAATTAAAATAAAGACTGAAAGTGAATACATGGTTTTGGCTTGATTTTTATTTTTCAGATAAACAGCTTTCAGATTTATTAGTCTGTCAATTCTGTCATTTCCCCTCTCTGGATCATTTGATTTCATTTTTCTGTGTGTGTTCAGCATATCCATTCTCCTGTGAATCTTAGGTTTGTCGTTATTTTCTTATGATGAATATGTAGTTCTAGAATATTTTGATATTTATTATGTAATCATGACATATACGGGTGGGAATTTGCTTTAGAAAAGAAATTTGACTTTATCTCCTTCGTTTCAGCAATTTAACTACGATGGACTTTAGTATGATTTTTTCTTTTCTTTTTTATTCCCAGTTGGGGTTTGGTTCTTCAATCTGTGGATTGACGTATTATACCCATTTTGGAAACCCTCCATGTCAGTGACACGATGACACCCACCCAGAGGGTCCTCATGGGACCTGAGAAGGCGGGTCAAGGGCCCTCACTGTGGGTGCATCTGCAGACTGAACCGAGATGGGGTCCGGCCCCGTGGGGGACACACAGACATACCGGGGCCACTCCGAACGCGTCGTAGTGGGCCACGATGATGATGGTGGGAAGGTCCTCTCCACCCAGCCCCGTCAGCCGCCCCTGTGGAGACACAGCCTGTGAACGGCCAGCAGGGCCTGAGGCTGCCCGGGCTGCCCCCAGGCCTTGCCACTCCTGGTTCCCACTCGGTGGGAAGACAGAGCAGGGAGTGACCCGAGTGTGGGTCTGGAAGACCCCTCCTGCAGGGGCCACATGGAGCCAGGACTGCCCTTGTTCTGACACCTTCTGGGGCACCAGATCCCCACGTGAAGCTCTTGCCGCAGACTCTGGGAGCCCCAGGGAACTCCCCCAGGGAAGAGGTGGATGCCAGGGAGGAACCCACCCAGGCCCCCTGTTCTACTCACAAAGTGTTAACAAAAGCGGGGGGAGATGTGATGAAAACAACTTTCCTGTAGGAAAGAGATCAGGCCCCTCACCCCAGCACTTGGGCTCTCCGAGATCTGTGCCCACCCTATTCTGCTCTAGCTGGGGGGGCCAATAAACTTCCCATAAAGGGCCCCTCCCCATCAGGGGTCAGCTCCCGCCGCTCCCCCATCATCAGGGGTCAGCTCCCGCCCCTCCCCCCAGCATCAGGGGTCAGCTCCCGCCCCTCCCCCGCCCGGCCGGGCGCCCTCCCGTCTGTCTCCTGTCCCTGCTTCAGCTGGCGCCGGAGCCTCCTCGGGGCAGTCCCCTCAGGGACTGACTTCCACCCGCACGGTTCGGGCTCCATTCCCCCCACAGGCCCGGCGCCCGCTCCCACGTCAGGAGCCCCTTCTTGCCCCCCGTGACAGACACGAGTGCGCTCTGCGGCCATCGGAGCCGGTTCGCACAAGACGCCGCCCCGCCGGCTCCTCGCGGCGCGGCTCGGGGCGGAAGGAGGGCCGGGCCGGGCGCGGGCGGCGCTGCGGGGCCGTGATATGAGGTAAGAGCTGGCGCCCCGCGCGCGAAGCCATAATAACCGCCCGCCGCCACCTTCGGGAGTCCTCCGAACGCCGCCGGCCCGTGAGATGCCCCGCCCCAGAGCCTCAGGCCCCGCCCCTTACCCGGAGTCGCTCCTCCATCCCCAGTCAGATGCCCGCTCTCTCTTCAAGCCCCGCCCACGCCACAAGCTCCGCCCCGACTCGGAGACGGGACCTTCCTTTCAATGACTGTGCATCCGGCGTCTCTGCCTCTCGCCCCGCCCTACGTCGTGGCCCCGCCCCTTCCTCAGCCCGTCTTCCCGTTGACCTCTCGGATGTGGGGTCGCTGCACCGCTGGCCGGCCGTGAAGGCGGTCTTTGAGGCTCCCCTCTCGGGAGCTGGTCCTTCGGTCCTGTGGGCTCACCTGCCGGTCCCCTTCTGCCTGCGGCCCCTCTTGGTAGAGGGTGGCTTTACTTTTTGCCCCGGTTGGGTGGGTTTGGGAGCCCTGCTCACCACCTCCTGGCTGGCTGAGGTTTTGCTGACACAGCCAAGGCCTGCACGTCCCTGCGGCGTCCCCCTGGGGGCCAGCCTTTACGTGGGGACTTCTAAAGTCCCACGCAGCACCCCAAATTCAAAACCTTGGTACCTCTAAATGGATGTTTCACAGCCATGGGCAATTTGCCCCCAGAGGACACTAGGCAATGTCTGGCGACATCTGTAGTTGTCAGGACTGACGAGGAGGGTGCTCCTGGCATGGAGTAGGTGGAGGCCAGGGACGCTGCTCAGCACGTGCAGGACAGCCAAACCACAGAGCGTGATCCAGCCACAAGGTCCGCAGTGCCAAGGGGGAGAGACCCTGGTGTAAACGTAGCTCATTTTGAGAGATTTAATGAGCCACCTACTATGGGCTCGGCCTTTGGAGGATGCGGTACTGAGTAAAACTCACATTATACCAGACCTCCAGGAACTTAGAATCAGACAGACAGATCCTAACCAAACTTTTCATTGCAATTATGGTGCTTTTAAAATTAATAACAGCTTCATGGAGCGATAGTTCATATACCATACAATTCACTCACTGAAAGCATGAAATTCAGTGGGTTTTAGTGGTTTTATATACACAGGGTTGTATACCCATCACCACTATCAGATTCCAGAACATCTTCATCACCCTACAAAGAAATCCCACATCCATTAAAAGTCCCTCTCCCATCCCCTCCCCCAGCCCCTGGCAACCACGAACCCACTTTCGGTCTCGTGGACTGGCGCGTTCATATAAATGGAATCCTACACTGTGTGGCCTTTTGTGTCTGGCGTCTTTCACTGAGCGTGATGTGTTCAAGGTTTGCCCACGTGGTAGCGTGTGTCAGAGCCTTGATCCTTTTCATGGGCGAGTCATATTCCAGTGTGTCGATGCACCATATTTTATTTATTCATTCATCAACTGACAAGCATATGATATGTTTTTGGAAGTTGGGAACCTATAGAGTGCCAAAAGAGTATAAACCCACCAGGCCCCAAACCAGATCAGCGGTATCATGGAAGGTGTTTAAGCTGAGAGTTACATAGGAGTTACGGAGGCTGGGGGCTTCTTGGCCCAGCCAGACATTTTAACTTGTAAGACTGCCATGGGTCACATTTGTCACCTGTGACCTTGGAAGACACCAGATATTTTTCTTCAGTGGGAAGCGGTCTCTGTACAGCCACTGAGGTGACAGATTAGGTGCCAAAAGTCAAGTCCAGTTACATTACAACTGGACACTTACATTACAAGTCCGGTTATGGCAAGCCTGATCAGGGGGACCCTTAGCTGCAGGTGAGGCCATCGGTTACCTTAGTGCCAGGCCAGGCCAACCCAGGCAGCAATAGGGGCAGGCCAAATAAGGGTCCCTTTCTCAAGTTTTATAATTTATACTTGGTCAGGAAGTTAACTTTTACTTTAAAATATCAAATTTATTTATGAAATGTTTATTTCTTAGGTATCCTTATTTTCATAGTTTCCTTGGGATCTGTAGGCACATCATTTTTTTTCACTCCCACATTTGTGTATTTTTATTTGAATCAAATTTATTTAATAAAAATAAACACTGACAGTGAGGGCATGTTTTTTGATGGATCTTGATGATTCAAATAACAAGCTTTCGGATTTATTGATCTGTCAATTCTACCATTTTCTCCTGATAATCTGATTTTTTTTTTTATGTTTAGTATATCCATTCTCCTGTGAATCTTCGGTTTCTTATTATTTTCTTAATTTCTTATGATGAATAAATAGTTTTAGAACATCTTAATTTTTTTGTTTAGTAATGACATATAAGGGAATGAATTTGCTTTAGAGAAGAAATTTGACTTTATCTAATTCCTTTTAGCAATTTAACTATAATGGACTTTAGTATGATTTTCTCCTCCTTTCTTTTTTAATCCTAGTTGGGGTTTGCCAATCTACTTGGAGTTTCTTGAGTCTGTGGATTGACGTATTGTACCCATTTCGGAAAATCCTCAGGCATTACACCTTCAGGGATGGCTTCTGCCCCCTTCTCTCTCCGCTCTCTCTACACACACGCAGTTGTAATGAGGCTCGTCCAGCTCTGCTTCTTCTGTCTTCCTCAGGGAAGGCCCATCAGAGACTCGGATGGAAAGTCTAGTGGGTAGCTCTAGTCAAGCATGAAAGACTGTGGCAAATCCACTCGTGACCTCTGGAGGTCTCAGCTTGCTGCTTTAGCCCCCATGCCCTGCAGCTTTAAAATGATACCCGACACTGGGTAATTTATAAAGAACAGAGGTTTATTTGGCTTACGATTCTGGGACAGCTGCATCTGGCATGGGCCTCAGGCTGCTTGTACTCATGGCGGAAAGTGGCAGCAGCTGACGAGCACAAGCAGATCACATGGCGAGAGGAAGCAAGAGAGAGAGGGGAGGTTCCAGGGTCCTTTAAACAATCAGCTCTCGCGAGAACTAATAGAGCGAGAGCTCACTCATTAATCCCCCTCCCCCAGGGAGAGCATGAATCCATTCATGAGGGATCCGCCCCCATGACTCAATCAGTTTCCACACTGCCACATTGGAGATGAGATTTCCACATGCGTTTTGGAGGGGACGACACATCCAAACTCCATCAGGGACCAATCAGCAGCCCTGTCCCTCTGGGGAAACATTCTGTCCCAGGCACTTTGAGACTCAGGCAGATTTTACACTGACTTGTAGGAACCCTTGGCGCGTCTCCTCATGCTCCATGTTCTTCTCCACAACACACAGAATGTCTTGTGGAAAACGCCAGCCACACCGGGAGACAGGAGGTGCTCAGTTTCCCTGGGTCCGGGTTTCCAGACGTGCCTCTGGGTTTCCAACCACTCCCCAAAGTCTCAGGCCCCTCCTCAAGGCCCCCCCCGACAGGAAAGCTACTGCTGCCAGCTACACCTATTTTCAGCTCCCGGGATCAGTGAAGACACCCTTGAGGAAGGGGGCGAGTGGAGAAACATCTGGAGGACTGGACGGGGGTCTTTGGAGGCGGTTTCTGGGATGAGAAAGTCTGGGGCAGAGCTGTGAGGAGTCTGGAAAGGGACTGTAAAGTGACACACTTGCCTGCTGTCCATTCCTCACCCACCTCCTGAGCCCTGGGGCCTGAGGCCCCAGGTCAGGGGTGAATGGGCACAGGAGGGTCCAGGGTGGGGGCTGGAGAACGGCCTCTCTGCTCTGCCAGGTGCCTCAGATTCTGTGATGGCCACCGTGAAGTGTCACACAGAAGCTGCATGGGCACCAAGTGACAGCCCCGCCCCTTTCCCCCAGGGGCCCCTCCCTGGGGTGGGCGGGGCCGGCTTTCATTGTGACTCCACCCTTCCCTGGGTTCTGGCCACGCCCCCATTCCGTCCATCTTTCTCATCCACCAATGGGCTGTGAGCATTGAGGCCACGCCCACCTACCTGTTGCCTAGCACCGGCTGCTCCCAGCTGCTCTGGCTCAGTCGCTGGTCCGTGCCTTAGCTGGAGGGAGTGACTGTCCAGTGCTTAGACATGATAAGGCGGAAGTACCCCTTTCCTTTTCCCTGCCCCGAAATGTCGGAGGAAATCCGACAGGAGAAATTGGCGAGGGCCAAGAAGAAGGTATAACGTGCTGGGTCGCAGCCCCGGAGCCAGCCCGAGGCCCCTGCTATGGTGGGACAGGGGCAGGACTCGGTGTCACTTCTGAGGCACACGGGGATTGCCCCTCTGTGCCTCTTGACTCCCCCCACCAAAGTCTTCTCAGCCATCCCTGCCCCCTCAGCTGCCCAGACCCTGCCCTTGCCGGCTGTCCCCGGGTGACTTTGGCCAGTAAGGTTACTTCCAGGGCTCCCCACCTGGACTCAGCCCTGGCCTCCTGCTACCCCAAACCAGACCTTCCTGGGCTCCCTGGCTCCCCTGGGTTCCCGTCTCCAAGGACCTCGGTCCTGGCTCTGTGCTCCACTTCCCCACAGTGTTGCAGTGACTCTGACATTGGTAGGAAGGAGTGGAATGTTGTCACCTCACAATCCCATTCCAAACTGACCCAATCCCCCTGGGAAGTGTCACAATCCCTCAGGAACTGTCATTACTGCCTGGGAGGTTTCTGGTTCCCCTTCTCCCCTTTACTTAGACATTGCCTACCTGAAAAGCCTGCACTTCACCAGTGAGCTAGAAATGTGGACAGTATCTCTGGGTGACCGTTGGGAGAACGGGTTCGGTTTGGTTTTCTCCTGGGTTTCTACTCTCTAGAGACACTTAACAATTTATTTCTGAGTCTGGATCTCACCTTAGAATTGCCTAGGATTCTGGGACCAGAGCGCCTTTCAGTCACTACTCTCTGGAGGGAGATGTGCTTATCTTCTGTGGGATAAATCCTGGGCAACTGAACTTCACAGCTTGAATCTTGCCAAGATCCTGTTGATCTGGGGTGCCACAGGACTCAGGGGGCCTCTTTCTGAAGCATCAGATTTGCTTGATTCTTTTGAAAGAGAAAAAACCTCTTAATGTACTTAGGGGTGACATTCACCTGGATTTGTAAGATCATAATGGACTTCTCTGAAATGATGCTTGGGTTTTCCTCTTTTTGTGAGGTCCCCAGATCCCTAGGGGTGTGCCCTCATGACTTCTGCCATTAGGGTACATTGACATAAACGTTTGAAAAGTACTGGGGTGCAGCTCTCAAAGCTCTGTGAGGGAGGGCCCCGATGTCTGATTTGTATTTGGCCCGCCAGCAGCTGCTGATTCATGACAAAGCCCCAGAAGACTGAAGCTCAATTCCATTATTGCCTTTTTCTAATCATGCTATCGGTCCATTTCTTCAGCCATTTGGTGATCATGACAACACCTTATAGGGTTGCTGGTGGCATTAAATCAGGTGGTACAAGTAAGAATACTTTGTAAAAACTGTAAAGTAGGTGACAAACATAGGGGCTTCCACATCTCCTGCTTTTCCTTTTCACAGCTGAGAGAGTTCCAACGGAAAAAGGGCCTAGCTAGGACTGCTGAGGGAAAAAACACCAAAACTGGCAGTAGGCCCCAGCCCAGCATTTGTGAGAGGTGCCAGTCACCTCAGGAGGTGAGTGTTGGCTGGTCAGGCTCCTGGGAACAGGGGCCTCAAGGAGCAGTAGGGGATAATGGTAACGACCATGGAAGAAGTGTCAGGGACTGGGTAAGAAGTCTGGGTTGGAATCCTACATCTCCCTCTGCTCGGGATATGACATAGGACTCTTCTCTGAGCTTCTCCCTTGAAACTGTGCACACAGATGGACCACGAGCTTGGCTGTCCCATTGGATCCTGTTGCAGGAAGCACAGGATGATGTTGACAACACCAAGGCCCAGGGCTCAATCCCTGTACTGGCCACCACCAAAAAAAGAAAAAGTGCAGGATAAGAGCTGCTCGGGAGCTGAGGGACAATGGGGAAGTGAGACCTTGAGAAGTGGGCACAGAGGGGCTACAGGAGGAGGGCTTGGTCCAGGTTAGGAAGAAAGGACAGCAGAGGGCTTAGCCACTGAGGGGCAGAGCATCTCCATGTGTGCTCTCATCTCTTTCAGCCCCCATCATCCATCACTGGGGAAGCCTTGAAGACTTCAAATTTCATTAAGGAGCTGGAGGTAAGTGCCCTCCAGGCCAGCCCCCAACCACCTTCCATGCTGGGGGCTGGGGTCCCCCCTGCCAACTCAGACAGCCACAACCCAATGCTGACAACACCAAGGCCCAGGGCTCAATCCCTGTACTGGCCACCACCAAAAAGAAAAAGTGCAGAATGAGAGGTGCTCGGGAGCGGAGGGACGATGGGGAAGTGAGACCTTGAGAAGTGCGCACAGAGGGGCTACAGGAGGAGGGCCTGGTCCAGGTTAGGAAGAAAGGACAGCAGAGGGCTTAGCCGTTGAGGGGCAGAGCATCTCCATGTGTGCTCTCATCTCTTCCAGCCCCCATCATCCATCACTGGGGAGGCCTTGAAGACTTCAACTTTCATTAAGGAGCTGGAGGTAAGTGCCCTCCAGGCCAGCCCCCAACCACGTCCCATGCTGGGGGCTGGGGACCCCCCTGCCAACTCAGACAGCCACAACCCAATGTTGACAACACCAAGGCCCAGGGCTCAATCCCTGTACTGGCCACCACCAAAAAAAAAATGCAGAATGAGAGGTGCTCGGGAGCGGAGGGACGATGGGGAAGTGAGACCTTGAGAAGTGGGCACAGAGGGGCTACAGGAGGAGGGCCTGGTCCAGGTTAGGAAGAAAGGACAGCAGAGAGCTTAGCTATTGAGGGGCAGAGCATCTCCATCTGTGCTCTCATCTCTTCCAGCCCCCATCATCCATCACTGGGGAGGCCTTGAGGACTACAACATACATTCAGGAGCTGGAGGTACGTGCCTTCCAGGCCAGCCCCCAACCACCTCCCTTGCTAGGGGCTGGGAGCCCCCCTGCCAACTGAGACAGCCGCCACCCAATGTTGACAACACCAAGGCCCAGGGCTCAATCCCTGTACTGGCCACCACCAAAAATAAAAATTGCAGGATGAGAGGTGCTCGGGAGCGGAGGGCCGATGGGGAAGTGAGACCTTGAGAAGTGCGCACAGAGGGGCTACAGGAGGAGGGCTTGGTCCAGGTTAGGAAGAAAGGACAGCAGAGGGCTTAGCCATTGAGGGGCAGAGCATCTCCATGTGTGCTCTCATCTCTTCCAGCCCCCATCATCCATCACTGGGGAGGCCTTGAGGACTTCAACTTTCATTAAGGAGCTGGAGGTAAGTGCCCTCCAGGCCAGCTCCCTGACCACCTCCCATGCTGGGGGCTGGGGGCCACGCTGCCAGCTGAAACAGCCAACACCCCCACCCCTAATGATCGCTCTCTCTACCTCTCTCCCAACCCTCCTCCAACTCCTCCTCTCTTCATGTGCCACAGAGCCAGTGCCTAGTTCTGCAGGCAGTCCTGGACTCCACCTATGCAGTAAAGAACTATATAGAGAGTGTGGTGCAGGAACTGGTAAGACTCCAGTGGCATCCCCTGTTTCCACGCTGCCAATCCTGGGCTCCAATTTCCCCTTGGGGCTTTGAAGAAAAGGGGCTGGGGGTTCCTGTGCCAAGGGAGAATGGGGTGCTCGGTGGCCTAGTTCTCAGCAGGAGGGACCCCAGACCATGCAGCATGGCTCTTTCTGTTGCTGACCTGCCTGCCCACTCTCTTTTCTCCAGACACCCCTGCTTGAGTCCTTGCCGCATGGGCTCTGGGCTGTTGCCCTGTTGGAAACACTAGGCTGACAGTTGTCAGGAGCCCTGTGTTCCCACCCTAACTTACTTCCTGCTTTGCTTGGTCTTTGGTTTTGGACAAGCCACCTCTCCTGCCTGGGCTTGAGTGCCCTGAGATAGAATTAGAGGGTGTCAAAGGTCCCTTGCAGCTCTAAGAATGAAAGATTTCTAGGCACACACGAGACATCAGGGAGACAGGGATCTTGCCTGTCCTTTTCATTCCTGGATCCCTGCTATTAAGATCAGTCCCTGTCCTTAGTGTGTGGTTCGTGGTGAATACATGCACCCTTGTGAATCACAAGCTGGGAGAAGGGTAGTCTTTCCTTTCTCAGCCTCCATTTCTAGAGGTTTCTGTGGTTGTCATGGAAAGAGAATCAGGATTCAGATGTTCAGCTCTGAATCCAACAAAGACCCCAATTCTCTTTCCTTGGGAGTTCAAGGACAGTTTGTCCATTTGCGTCCCCATAGGGTCTGAGAGCTTTCCCTTGAAAATCCATTCCTGGCCCCACCACTTCCCAGTCTGGGGAATGAACCTGAGGGGACAACCTCAGTCACCTTCCCGTGACTCTCCACATGGAAAATCTGGCACCAGGAAACTGGATGAAGTGGAAAGAGGGACATGTTTTCTTTGTTCGCTCCTTCCATGTCTGATGGGTTTGGGGACAGACTGAGATGGAGAGGCCACAGGCTCGTCCTGCCCACTCCCAACCTGGAGAAGGCTCCCCCCTGCACCCCACCCTCAGCACCACGGGGTCCCCGAGGATCTGGTCTCCCTGGTGGGCCTGTCCTGGGCCATTCGTGGCATTCCTGGGGCTCGTCCCTTGCTGTTCCATCTCTGCCTCCCTGGTAAGAGATGTTTCTTTCCTCTTCCTACAGAAGGAGAGTCCGTGTCAGCAGCTGGACTCCCTGCGGGAACAACTGCAGGTGAGTGGACTCTATGGCATCCCTCATGTGCCCTAGAGAACCTTCCTGTCCCTCTCTCACCACCTGTTTGGCTTTTCTCCCAAAGGCTCAGATTCGGACCAATGCCATCTTAAAGTCCGAAAAGGAAGAGATGGAGAGAGCCCTGGCCGATGCTCGTCAGGAAGCCCGGCAGAAAGCAGGTGTGGATCTGGGCAGCCTTCCTCCCTCAACCTGGTGCCTTGACAGGCCTTCAGGGGAGTCCTTTGGGTTCCATCTTGACCTCTGTCATTCCAGGAGAATGTCAACATCTGCGGACCTGCCTGGACTCCCGGGAAAATGAGATCCAACAGCTGCAGGGGAGTCTGACCGCCTTCTCCACACGGCAGGAGGACGCCGAGAGGGTGAGTCCCGCCACCTGCCCTCACGCTTGCCCCTCCACCCCCAGGGGGAAAAATGGGCTTAGAGAATTAGATGGACCTGGATGTTCACATCCCAGCTGTACGTGATCTTAGCACTTAACCTCTAATACCTTGCATTTCATCTACAAAATGGAGCTAACGATAGTAACTCCCTCCTGTGGTGGTTGTGAGGATTCGATGGATTGTTAGCACGGTGCCTGGTGCCGCACGCAATACAGAGTCAGACCATGGTGATGACAGTCCTAACAATGGCAACGTGACAGGCTATCCCTGGGCCTCCGTCGGCCAGCTGTCAATCAGATCTCTTTCCCTGCCTCTTCCACCCTTACTGAGGTCTTGGGAAAAGCAACTGAGAACATGGGCTTGGAAATGCCTTGAAAAAGGTGTCAAGTGTGATTCAGGGGGAGGAAAGGTCACCGCTGAACGGTTGCTGTAGGTGTCGGTGTTCGTGTGCCCCGACTCCATCTTCTCCCTGCCGAATCCTGACTTTGCCTTTCTGTATTTGCAGTCCTACCGCAACCTCAAGAGCGAGCGAGATGCCCTCTTCCTTCAGCTGGAGGACAACAAGTAGGAGGGGGACGGTGGGTGGCAGGTCTGGGGGGGCCTCAGCATGGGTGTTGTGGTGGGAGGTGGGAGGGTAGAGGTGAGCACGATGAGGGGGACGCACAGGTTTGGACACGTGCAGAGCCAAGCTGTGGCCCCAGCTGTGCCAGTGACTCGTGTGTGGCCTCAGGCAATTCATGTCCTCTCTGTGGACAGGCACTTGAGAGTCCAGGTGTCCCCTTCCCATGCCATAGTCCTCTGGTTTTGTGGCAAAGTCAGTGCATTGATGACAAAAGTCGTCCTTTCTTTTCCTCGTTCTTTACATTCTCCACCACCTCTGGCCACAGGAACAACTATGAAGTCCTCAAGTACCAGCAGGCCCAGCTGAAGGGCAAGATTCGCGTCCTTGAAATGGAGAAGGCGGCCTTACAGGTCCAGGTGAAAATGGTTGAAACGTCCAAGCTCCTGCCAAGCCAAGTGAGTGGCTGCAGCCCAGGGGGTTGGTTTTATGGTTGTGGGGTAGAGAGGAGGGTGGCAGCCTGTCCCTCCTGCAGCCACTCCTTACACGGCTTATGCCCCTGTGCTCTGGGCAGGTGCACACTTCAAGCTGAGCTGCAGGCTCGCGTCATTGGGCTGGCATGTCACCCATTCTGCCTGCGTGTCCTCCGCACTCACCCCCTGGGCCTTTGTTCCCCCACCTCTAAAATGGGGTGCTGGATACCTCACACGAAATGGTACAGGGAGGGCCCGCTGTGTGCCTGTGCCGTGCCCCTTCCCTGTGCCGTGGGTCTCCGGCTGCATCAGGTGGCCACCGACTGCTTCTCTCCATCCAGACCAATTAGAACATGGAGGTCCCCAGTGCACTGCATTCAGGGCAGCACGTGAAGATGGAGCTGGCTGAGAAGTTGGGCCAGCTTCGTGAGAAGCTGGGAGACCTAAAGGACATGGGAATCCCTGCCCCATTCAGGAAGGGCTAGGAGACAGGCACCAGCCTCTGAGGGGGGGTTCCAGAGCCAGCACAGAGGCAGCTCCAGCCTGTGGGACAGGTGACCCCAGTCATGCACTGCAGTCCTGTGACTATTCGTTGCTCTCTTCCTTCTGACCACACAGCTGCCGCAGAACATACAGAAATGCCAGGAGAACCAAGGCTTCAGCAACAATCTCTGCTTTCCATTGTTTTATCGAGCAGAAAAGTATTGTGACAGTAACATCATGGACATCTGAGATGTGGGGCCCAGGGCTCTGCCCCCTCCCAGTTCCTGCTACCCTGTCCTTGCCACCATGTCTCTGCCACCCTCTTCCTTCCACCCTTTCCCTGCCACCCTGTCTCTGCCACCCTGTCCCTGCCACTCCTTCCCAGTCACCCTTTTATCATGTTAAGACCCCTGTTCTTTAAAAAAAAAAAAAAAGTCAAAAAAAAAACAAAAAAAGGAAAAAATGAAAAAAAACTTAAAAAAGAAAAGGAAAAAAACAAAAAAAGAAGACAGCACCCAGAAAACACCGAAAAGAAGAAGACAACACCCTGAAAATACTCAAAAGAAGACAACATCCAGAGAACACCCAAAAAAAGACAACACCCGGAGAACATCCTAAAGATGATAGCACCCAGAAAACCCCCAAAAGAAGAAAACACCGAGAAAACACCGAAAAGAAGAGAACACCCAAAAGAAGATGACATGCAGAAAATACTCGAAAGAAGACACCCAGAAAACACCAAAAAGAAGAAAACACACAACCCAGAAAAGAAACACACGGAAGAAAACACCCCCCAAAAAGGAAGAAAACCTTTACAAAAAGAATAAAACCCAAACATAAAGAAAAACTGCCCAAAAGAAGAAAAAAACAAAACCCAAAAGAAGACAACCGCAACAAAAAGAAGAGAACCCCAACAGAAGGAAGAAAAATCCCCCCAAAATAAGAAAACCCCAACAAAAAGCAGAAACCACCCCACATGAAGGAAACCCCAACAAAAATAAAACCCCACTGATAAGAAGATAACCTCTCAGAAAAGAAACCGTCCAAAAGAAAACTGGAAAAGTAGAAACACCCCCAAAAGAAGAAAACAGCAACAAAGCGAAAAAAACCCACAATAAAAGAAGAATCCCACAAGAAGAAAAACCCCAGTAAAAAGAAGAAAGTGCCAGCAATAGGAAGCCCCCAAAGAAGAAAATCCCAATGAAAAGAACAAAACGCTAACAAAAAGAAGAAACACCCCCCACAAAAAAGAAAAGTCTCTACAAAGAAGAAAAACCTCTGAAAAGAAGAAAAACTTCCAGAAAAGAAGAAAACCTCAACAAAAAGAAGAAACCATGCACCTCAAAAAGAGAACCCCCAAAGAAGGAAACCCTAACAAAAAGAAAAACCCCATAAAAGAAAAAAACACCCAAATAGAAAAAACTCCAATAGAAAGAAGAAAACCCCCCAGGAAAACAAGAAAACCCCCCAAAAAGCCCCCAAAGAAGAAACCCCCAAAGAGGAAAACCCCAACAAAAGGAAAACTCCAAAAGAGAACCCCCAAAAAGAAAACACCCCAAAAGAAGAAAACCAAAAACTCCCCAAGAAGTAAACTCCCACAAAAAGAAAAACCCAGCAAAAAAAAATCCACACAGAAGAAAACCCTAACAATAAATAAATAAATAAATAAAAATCCAAAAGAAGAAACCCCCTAAAAAATGTACAAAAATGTGCAAAAATGTACAGAAATATACAAAAATCAAAATATGCAAAACAAACAAACAACAACAGGAAAAAAAAAACAGAAAACAAAATAAAACAGGAAAAATACTAAAAGAGAGAAAAAGAAAAAAAAAATAAACATAAAAGAAAAGCCAAAAATAAATATGTAAGAAAACAAGAAGAAAAAAGAAAGAAAGAAAGAAAGCAGCAGGGTGCCCTCACCAGTAGTCCAGCCTCAGGGACCCATAGGGGAAGACCAGTAGAATTGGTCCCTTGGGCAGGCCAGTCAGGGGGCCCCTTAGTGCTGGGGCAGGCCAAGGAAGCACTTGGGGCAGGCCTGGCAGGCTCTTAGCAGAAGGGGGCCGTTAGCACCAATCAAGCCAAGGGGGCCCTGAGGTAGGCCATTCGAGGGGAGTCCTTAGTGGAAAGGCAGTCCAGAGAGTTGGCTGGGGGTGGGGGGGGAGGCACTTAGCAATATTTTATCATTTATACTTGGCCAGAAAATTTTCTTTTTCATTAAAGTATCAAACTTATTCATAAAATATCTATTTTAATAATTATCCTTCTTTTTGTACTTTCTTCAAAATCTACTTTACGTTTTTCTCCACTCCCACATTTGTGTATTTTTATTTGAGTCATAGTTATTTAATTAAAATAAAGACTGAAAGTGAATACATGGTTTTGGCTTGATTTTTATTTTTCAGATAAACAGCTTTCAGATTTATTAGTCTGTCAATTCTGTCATTTCCCCTCTCTGGATCATTTGATTTCATTTTTCTGTGTGTGTTCAGCATATCCATTCTCCTGTGAATCTTAGGTTTGTCGTTATTTTCTTATGATGAATATGTAGTTCTAGAATATTTTGATATTTATTATGTAATCATGACATATACGGGTGGGAATTTGCTTTAGAAAAGAAATTTGACTTTATCTCCTTCGTTTCAGCAATTTAACTACGATGGACTTTAGTATGATTTTTTCTTTTCTTTTTTATTCCCAGTTGGGGTTTGGTTCTTCAATCTGTGGATTGACGTATTATACCCATTTTGGAAACCCTCCATGTCAGTGACACGATGACACCCACCCAGAGGGTCCTCATGGGACCTGAGAAGGCGGGTCAAGGGCCCTCACTGTGGGTGCATCTGCAGACTGAACCGAGATGGGGTCCGGCCCCGTGGGGGACACACAGACATACCGGGGCCACTCCGAACGCGTCGTAGTGGGCCACGATGATGATGGTGGGAAGGTCCTCTCCACCCAGCCCCGTCAGCCGCCCCTGTGGAGACACAGCCTGTGAACGGCCAGCAGGGCCTGAGGCTGCCCGGGCTGCCCCCAGGCCTTGCCACTCCTGGTTCCCACTCGGTGGGAAGACAGAGCAGGGAGTGACCCGAGTGTGGGTCTGGAAGACCCCTCCTGCAGGGGCCACATGGAGCCAGGACTGCCCTTGTTCTGACACCTTCTGGGGCACCAGATCCCCACGTGAAGCTCTTGCCGCAGACTCTGGGAGCCCCAGGGAACTCCCCCAGGGAAGAGGTGGATGCCAGGGAGGAACCCACCCAGGCCCCCTGTTCTACTCACAAAGTGTTAACAAAAGCGGGGGGAGATGTGATGAAAACAACTTTCCTGTAGGAAAGAGATCAGGCCCTTCACCCCAGCACTTGGGCTCTCCGAGATCTGTGCCCACCCTATTCTGCTCTAGCTGGGGGGGCCAATAAACTTCCCATAAAGGGCCCCTCATCACCAGGGGTCAGCTCCCGCCCCTCCCCCCAGCATCAGGGGTCAGCTCCCGCCCCTCCCCCGCCCGGCCGGGCGCCCTCCCGTCTGTCTCCTGTCCCTGCTTCAGCTGGCGCCGGAGCCTCCTCGGGGCAGTCCCCTCAGGGACTGACTTCCACCCGCACGGTTCGGGCTCCATTCCCCCCACAGGCCCGGCGCCCGCTCCCACGTCAGGAGCCCCTTCTTGCCCCCCGTGACAGACACGAGTGCGCTCTGCGGCCATCGGAGCCGGTTCGCACAAGACGCCGCCCCGCCGGCTCCTCGCGGCGCGGCTCGGGGCGGAAGGAGGGCCGGGCCGGGCGCGGGCGGCGCTGCGGGGCCGTGATATGAGGTAAGAGCTGGCGCCCCGCGCGCGAAGCCATAATAACCGCCCGCCGCCACCTTCGGGAGTCCTCCGAACGCCGCCGGCCCGTGAGATGCCCCGCCCCAGAGCCTCAGGCCCCGCCCCTTACCCGGAGTCGCTCCTCCATCCCCAGTCAGATGCCCGCTCTCTCTTCAAGCCCCGCCCACGCCACAAGCTCCGCCCCGACTCGGAGACGGGACCTTCCTTTCAATGACTGTGCATCCGGCGTCTCTGCCTCTCGCCCCGCCCTACGTCGTGGCCCCGCCCCTTCCTCAGCCCGTCTTCCCATTGACCTCTCGGATGTGGGGTCGCTGCACCGCTGGCCGGCCGTGAAGGCGGTCTTTGAGGCTCCCCTCTCGGGAGCTGGTCCTTCGGTCCTGTGGGCTCACCTGCCGGTCCCCTTCTGCCTGCGGCCCCTCTTGGTAGAGGGTGGCTTTACTTTTTGCCCCGGTTGGGTGGGTTTGGGAGCCCTGCTCACCACCTCCTGGCTGGCTGAGGTTTTGCTGACACAGCCAAGGCCTGCACGTCCCTGCGGCGTCCCCCTGGGGGCCAGCCTTTACGTGGGGACTTCTAAAGTCCCACGCAGCACCCCAAATTCAAAACCTTGGTACCTCTAAATGGATGTTTCACAGCCATGGGCAATTTGCCCCCAGAGGACACTAGGCAATGTCTGGCGACATCTGTAGTTGTCAGGACTGACGAGGAGGGTGCTCCTGGCATGGAGTAGGTGGAGGCCAGGGACGCTGCTCAGCACGTGCAGGACAGCCAAACCACAGAGCGTGATCCAGCCACAAGGTCCGCAGTGCCAAGGGGGAGAGACCCTGGTGTAAACGTAGCTCATTTTGAGAGATTTAATGAGCCACCTACTATGGGCTCGGCCTTTGGAGGATGCGGTACTGAGTAAAACTCACATTATACCAGACCTCCAGGAACCTAGAATCAGACAGACAGATCCTAACCAAACTTTTCATTGCAATTATGGTGCTTTTAAAATTAATAACAGCTTCATGGAGCGATAGTTCATATACCATACAATTCACTCACTGAAAGCATGAAATTCAGTGGGTTTTAGTGGTTTTATATACACAGGGTTGTATACCCATCACCACTATCAGATTCCAGAACATCTTCATCACCCTACAAAGAAATCCCACATCCATTAAAAGTCCCTCTCCCATCCCCTCCCCCAGCCCCTGGCAACCACGAACCCACTTTCGGTCTCGTGGACTGGCGCGTTCATATAAATGGAATCCTACACTGTGTGGCCTTTTGTGTCTGGCGTCTTTCACTGAGCGTGATGTGTTCAAGGTTTGCCCACGTGGTAGCGTGTGTCAGAGCCTTGATCCTTTTCATGGGCGAGTCATATTCCAGTGTGTCGATGCACCATATTTTATTTATTCATTCATCAACTGACAAGCATATGATATGTTTTTGGAAGTTGGGAACCTATAGAGTGCCAAAAGAGTATAAACCCACCAGGCCCCAAACCAGATCAGCGGTATCATGGAAGGTGTTTAAGCTGAGAGTTACATAGGAGTTACAGAGGCTGGGGGCTTCTTGGCCCAGCCAGACATTTTAACTTGTAAGACTGCCATGGGTCACATTTGTCACCTGTGACCTTGGAAGACACCAGATATTTTTCTTCAGTGGGAAGCGGTCTCTGTACAGCCACTGAGGTGACAGATTAGGTGCCAAAAGTCAAGTCCAGTTACATTACAACTGGACACTTACATTACAAGTCCGGTTATGGCAAGCCTGATCAGGGGGACCCTTAGCTGCAGGTGAGGCCATCGGTTACCTTAGTGCCAGGCCAGGCCAACCCAGGCAGCAATAGGGGCAGGCCAAATAAGGGTCCCTTTCTCAAGTTTTATAATTTATACTTGGTCAGGAAGTTAACTTTTACTTTAAAATATCAAATTTATTTATGAAATGTTTATTTCTTAGGTATCCTTATTTTCATAGTTTCCTTGGGATCTGTAGGCACATCATTTTTTTTCACTCCCACATTTGTGTATTTTTATTTGAATCAAATTTATTTAATAAAAATAAACACTGACAGTGAGGGCATGTTTTTTGATGGATCTTGATGATTCAAATAACAAGCTTTCGGATTTATTGATCTGTCAATTCTACCATTTTCTCCTGATAATCTGATTTTTTTTTTTATGTTTAGTATATCCATTCTCCTGTGAATCTTCGGTTTCTTATTATTTTCTTAATTTCTTATGATGAATAAATAGTTTTAGAACATCTTAATTTTTTTGTTTAGTAATGACATATAAGGGAATGAATTTGCTTTAGAGAAGAAATTTGACTTTATCTAATTCCTTTTAGCAATTTAACTATAATGGACTTTAGTATGATTTTCTCCTCCTTTCTTTTTTAATCCTAGTTGGGGTTTGCCAATCTACTTGGAGTTTCTTGAGTCTGTGGATTGACGTATTGTACCCATTTCGGAAAATCCTCAGGCATTACACCTTCAGGGATGGCTTCTGCCCCCTTCTCTCTCCGCTCTCTCTACACACACGCAGTTGTAATGAGGCTCGTCCAGCTCTGCTTCTTCTGTCTTCCTCAGGGAAGGCCCATCAGAGACTCGGATGGAAAGTCTAGTGGGTAGCTCTAGTCAAGCATGAAAGACTGTGGCAAATCCACTCGTGACCTCTGGAGGTCTCAGCTTGCTGCTTTAGCCCCCATGCCCTGCAGCTTTAAAATGATACCCGACACTGGGTAATTTATAAAGAACAGAGGTTTATTTGGCTTACGATTCTGGGACAGCTGCATCTGGCATGGGCCTCAGGCTGCTTCTACTCATGGCGGAAAGTGGCAGCAGCTGACGAGCACAAGCAGATCACATGGCGAGAGGAAGCAAGAGAGAGAGGGGAGGTTCCAGGGTCCTTTAAACAATCAGCTCTCGCGAGAACTAATAGAGCGAGAGCTCACTCATTAATCCCCCTCCCCCAGGGAGAGCATGAATCCATTCATGAGGGATCCGCCCCCATGACTCAATCAGTTTCCACACTGCCACATTGGAGATGAGATTTCCACATGCGTTTTGGAGGGGACGACACATCCAAACTCCATCAGGGACCAATCAGCAGCCCTGTCCCTCTGGGGAAACATTCTGTCCCAGGCACTTTGAGACTCAGGCAGATTTTACACTGACTTGTAGGAACCCTTGGCGCGTCTCCTCATGCTCCATGTTCTTCTCCACAACACACAGAATGTCTTGTGGAAAACGCCAGCCACACCGGGAGACAGGAGGTGCTCAGTTTCCCTGGGTCCGGGTTTCCAGACGTGCCTCTGGGTTTCCAACCACTCCCCAAAGTCTCAGGCCCCTCCTCAAGGCCCCCCCCGACAGGAAAGCTACTGCTGCCAGCTACACCTATTTTCAGCTCCCGGGATCAGTGAAGACACCCTTGAGGAAGGGGGCGAGTGGAGAAACATCTGGAGGACTGGACGGGGGTCTTTGGAGGCGGTTTCTGGGATGAGAAAGTCTGGGGCAGAGCTGTGAGGAGTCTGGAAAGGGACTGTAAAGTGACACACTTGCCTGCTGTCCATTCCTCACCCACCTCCTGAGCCCTGGGGCCTGAGGCCCCAGGTCAGGGGTGAATGGGCACAGGAGGGTCCAGGGTGGGGGCTGGAGAACGGCCTCTCTGCTCTGCCAGGTGCCTCAGATTCTGTGATGGCCACCGTGAAGTGTCACACAGAAGCTGCATGGGCACCAAGTGACAGCCCCGCCCCTTTCCCCCAGGGGCCCCTCCCTGGGGTGGGCGGGGCCGGCTTTCATTGTGACTCCACCCTTCCCTGGGTTCTGGCCACGCCCCCATTCCGTCCATCTTTCTCATCCACCAATGGGCTGTGAGCATTGAGGCCACGCCCACCTACCTGTTGCCTAGCACCGGCTGCTCCCAGCTGCTCTGGCTCAGTCGCTGGTCCGTGCCTTAGCTGGAGGGAGTGACTGTCCAGTGCTTAGACATGATAAGGCGGAAGTACCCCTTTCCTTTTCCCTGCCCCGAAATGTCGGAGGAAATCCGACAGGAGAAATTGGCGAGGGCCAAGAAGAAGGTATAACGTGCTGGGTCGCAGCCCCGGAGCCAGCCCGAGGCCCCTGCTATGGTGGGACAGGGGCAGGACTCGGTGTCACTTCTGAGGCACACGGGGATTGCCCCTCTGTGCCTCTTGACTCCCCCCACCAAAGTCTTCTCAGCCATCCCTGCCCCCTCAGCTGCCCAGACCCTGCCCTTGCCGGCTGTCCCCGGGTGACTTTGGCCAGTAAGGTTACTTCCAGGGCTCCCCACCTGGACTCAGCCCTGGCCTCCTGCTACCCCAAACCAGACCTTCCTGGGCTCCCTGGCTCCCCTGGGTTCCCGTCTCCAAGGACCTCGGTCCTGGCTCTGTGCTCCACTTCCCCACAGTGTTGCAGTGACTCTGACATTGGTAGGAAGGAGTGGAATGTTGTCACCTCACAATCCCATTCCAAACTGACCCAATCCCCCTGGGAAGTGTCACAATCCCTCAGGAACTGTCATTACTGCCTGGGAGGTTTCTGGTTCCCCTTCTCCCCTTTACTTAGACATTGCCTACCTGAAAAGCCTGCACTTCACCAGTGAGCTAGAAATGTGGACAGTATCTCTGGGTGACCGTTGGGAGAACGGGTTCGGTTTGGTTTTCTCCTGGGTTTCTACTCTCTAGAGACACTTAACAATTTATTTCTGAGTCTGGATCTCACCTTAGAATTGCCTAGGATTCTGGGACCAGAGCGCCTTTCAGTCACTACTCTCTGGAGGGAGATGTGCTTATCTTCTGTGGGATAAATCCTGGGCAACTGAACTTCACAGCTTGAATCTTGCCAAGATCCTGTCGATCTGGGGTGCCACAGGACTCAGGGGGCCTCTTTCTGAAGCATCAGATTTGCTTGATTCTTTTGAAAGAGAAAAAACCTCTTAATGTACTTAGGGGTGACATTCACCTGGATTTGTAAGATCATAATGGACTTCTCTGAAATGATGCTTGGGTTTTCCTCTTTTTGTGAGGTCCCCAGATCCCTAGGGGTGTGCCCTCATGACTTCTGCCATTAGGGTACATTGACATAAACGTTTGAGAAGTACTGGGGTGCAGCTCTCAAAGCTCTGTGAGGGAGGGCCCCGATGTCTGATTTGTATTTGGCCCGCCAGCAGCTGCTGATTCATGACAAAGCCCCAGAAGACTGAAGTTCAATTCCATTATTGCCTTTTTCTAATCATGCTATCGGTCCATTTCTTCAGCCATTTGGTGATCATGACAACACCTTATAGGGTTGCTGGTGGCATTAAATCAGGTGGTACAAGTAAGAATACTTTGTAAAAACTGTAAAGTAGGTGACAAACATAGGGGCTTCCACATCTCCTGCTTTTCCTTTTCACAGCTGAGAGAGTTCCAACGGAAAAAGGGCCTAGCTAGGACTGCTGAGGGAAAAAACACCAAAACTGGCAGTAGGCCCCAGCCCAGCATTTGTGAGAGGTGCCAGTCACCTCAGGAGGTGAGTGTTGGCTGGTCAGGCTCCTGGGAACAGGGGCCTCAAGGAGCAGTAGGGGGTAATGGTAACGACCATGGAAGAAGTGTCAGGGACTGGGTAAGAAGTCTGGGTTGGAATCCTACATCTCCCTCTGCTCGGGATATGACATAGGACTCTTCTCTGAGCTTCTCCCTTGAAGCTGTGCACACAGATGGACCACGAGCTTGGCTGTCCCATTGGATCCTGTTGCAGGAAGCACAGGATGATGTTGACAACACCAAGGCCCAGGGCTCAATCCCTGTACTGGCCACCACCAAAAAAAGAAAAAGTGCAGGATAAGAGCTGCTCGGGAGCTGAGGGACAATGGGGAAGTGAGACCTTGAGAAGTGGGCACAGAGGGGCTACAGGAGGAGGGCTTGGTCCAGGTTAGGAAGAAAGGACAGCAGAGGGCTTAGCCACTGAGGGGCAGAGCATCTCCATGTGTGCTCTCATCTCTTTCAGCCCCCATCATCCATCACTGGGGAGGCCTTGAAGACTTCAAATTTCATTAAGGAGCTGGAGGTAAGTGCCCTCCAGGCCAGCCCCCAACCACCTTCCATGCTGGGGGCTGGGGTCCCCCCTGCCAACTCAGACAGCCACAACCCAATGCTGACAACACCAAGGCCCAGGGCTCAATCCCTGTACTGGCCACCACCAAAAAGAAAAAGTGCAGAATGAGAGGTGCTCGGGAGCGGAGGGACGATGGGGAAGTGAGACCTTGAGAAGTGCGCACAGAGGGGCTACAGGAGGAGGGCTTGGTCCAGGTTAGGAAGAAAGGACAGCAGAGGGCTTAGCCGTTGAGGGGCAGAGCATCTCCATGTGTGCTCTCATCTCTTCCAGCCCCCATCATCCATCACTGGGGAGGCCTTGAAGACTTCAACTTTCATTAAGGAGCTGGAGGTAAGTGCCCTCCAGGCCAGCCCCCAACCACGTCCCATGCTGGGGGCTGGGGACCCCCCTGCCAACTCAGACAGCCACAACCCAATGTTGACAACACCAAGGCCCAGGGCTCAATCCCTGTACTGGCCACCACCAAAAAAAAAATGCAGAATGAGAGGTGCTCGGGAGCGGAGGGACGATGGGGAAGTGAGACCTTGAGATGTGGGCACAGAGGGGCTACAGGAGGAGGGCCTGGTCCAGGTTAGGAAGAAAGGACAGCAGAGAGCTTAGCTATTGAGGGGCAGAGCATCTCCATCTGTGCTCTCATCTCTTCCAGCCCCCATCATCCATCACTGGGGAGGCCTTGAGGACTACAACATACATTCAGGAGCTGGAGGTACGTGCCTTCCAGGCCAGCCCCCAACCACCTCCCTTGCTAGGGGCTGGGAGCCCCCCTGCCAACTGAGACAGCCGCCACCCAATGTTGACAACACCAAGGCCCAGGGCTCAATCCCTGTACTGGCCACCACCAAAAATAAAAATTGCAGGATGAGAGGTGCTCGGGAGCGGAGGGCCGATGGGGAAGTGAGACCTTGAGAAGTGCGCACAGAGGGGCTACAGGAGGAGGGCTTGGTCCAGGTTAGGAAGAAAGGACAGCAGAGGGCTTAGCCATTGAGGGGCAGAGCATCTCCATGTGTGCTCTCATCTCTTCCAGCCCCCATCATCCATCACTGGGGAGGCCTTGAGGACTTCAACTTTCATTAAGGAGCTGGAGGTAAGTGCCCTCCAGGCCAGCTCCCTGACCACCTCCCATGCTGGGGGCTGGGGGCCACGCTGCCAGCTGAAACAGCCAACACCCCCACCCCTAATGATCGCTCTCTCTACCTCTCTCCCAACCCTCCTCCAACTCCTCCTCTCTTCATGTGCCACAGAGCCAGTGCCTAGTTCTGCAGGCAGTCCTGGACTCCACCTATGCAGTAAAGAACTATATAGAGAGTGTGGTGCAGGAACTGGTAAGACTCCAGTGGCATCCCCTGTTTCCACGCTGCCAATCCTGGGCTCCAATTTCCCCTTGGGGCTTTGAAGAAAAGGGGCTGGGGGTTCCTGTGCCAAGGGAGAATGGGGTGCTCGGTGGCCTAGTTCTCAGCAGGAGGGACCCCAGACCATGCAGCATGGCTCTTTCTGTTGCTGACCTGCCTGCCCACTCTCTTTTCTCCAGACACCCCTGCTTGAGTCCTTGCCGCATGGGCTCTGGGCTGTTGCCCTGTTGGAAACACTAGGCTGACAGTTGTCAGGAGCCCTGTGTTCCCACCCTAACTTACTTCCTGCTTTGCTTGGTCTTTGGTTTTGGACAAGCCACCTCTCCTGCCTGGGCTTGAGTGCCCTGAGATAGAATTAGAGGGTGTCAAAGGTCCCTTGCAGCTCTAAGAATGAAAGATTTCTAGGCACACACGAGACATCAGGGAGACAGGGATCTTGCCTGTCCTTTTCATTCCTGGATCCCTGCTATTAAGATCAGTCCCTGTCCTTAGTGTGTGGTTCGTGGTGAATACATGCACCCTTGTGAATCACAAGCTGGGAGAAGGGTAGTCTTTCCTTTCTCAGCCTCCATTTCTAGAGGTTTCTGTGGTTGTCATGGAAAGAGAATCAGGATTCAGATGTTCAGCTCTGAATCCAACAAAGACCCCAATTCTCTTTCCTTGGGAGTTCAAGGACAGTTTGTCCATTTGCGTCCCCATAGGGTCTGAGAGCTTTCCCTTGAAAATCCATTCCTGGCCCCACCACTTCCCAGTCTGGGGAATGAACCTGAGGGGACAACCTCAGTCACCTTCCCGTGACTCTCCACATGGAAAATCTGGCACCAGGAAACTGGATGAAGTGGAAAGAGGGACATGTTTTCTTTGTTCGCTCCTTCCATGTCTGATGGGTTTGGGGACAGACTGAGATGGAGAGGCCACAGGCTCGTCCTGCCCACTCCCAACCTGGAGAAGGCTCCCCCCTGCACCCCACCCTCAGCACCACGGGGTCCCCGAGGATCTGGTCTCCCTGGTGGGCCTGTCCTGGGCCATTCGTGGCATTCCTGGGGCTCGTCCCTTGCTGTTCCATCTCTGCCTCCCTGGTAAGAGATGTTTCTTTCCTCTTCCTACAGAAGGAGAGTCCGTGTCAGCAGCTGGACTCCCTGCGGGAACAACTGCAGGTGAGTGGACTCTATGGCATCCCTCATGTGCCCTAGAGAACCTTCCTGTCCCTGTCTCACCACCTGTTTGGCTTTTCTCCCAAAGGCTCAGATTCGGACCAATGCCATCTTAAAGTCCGAAAAGGAAGAGATGGAGAGAGCCCTGGCCGATGCTCGTCAGGAAGCCCGGCAGAAAGCAGGTGTGGATCTGGGCAGCCTTCCTCCCTCAACCTGGTGCCTTGACAGGCCTTCAGGGGAGTCCTTTGGGTTCCATCTTGACCTCTGTCATTCCAGGAGAATGTCAACATCTGCGGACCTGCCTGGACTCCCGGGAAAATGAGATCCAACAGCTGCAGGGGAGTCTGACCGCCTTCTCCACACGGCAGGAGGACGCCGAGAGGGTGAGTCCCGCCACCTGCCCTCACGCTTGCCCCTCCACCCCCAGGGGGAAAAATGGGCTTAGAGAATTAGATGGACCTGGATGTTCACATCCCAGCTGTACGTGATCTTAGCACTTAACCTCTAATACCTTGCATTTCATCTACAAAATGGAGCTAACGATAGTAACTCCCTCCTGTGGTGGTTGTGAGGATTCGATGGATTGTTAGCACGGTGCCTGGTGCCGCACGCAATACAGAGTCAGACCATGGTGATGACAGTCCTAACAATGGCAACGTGACAGGCTATCCCTGGGCCTCCGTCGGCCAGCTGTCAATCAGATCTCTTTCCCTGCCTCTTCCACCCTTACTGAGGTCTTGGGAAAAGCAACTGAGAACATGGGCTTGGAAATGCCTTGAAAAAGGTGTCAAGTGTGATTCAGGGGGAGGAAAGGTCACCGCTGAACGGTTGCTGTAGGTGTCGGTGTTCGTGTGCCCCGACTCCATCTTCTCCCTGCCGAATCCTGACTTTGCCTTTCTGTATTTGCAGTCCTACCGCAACCTCAAGAGCGAGCGAGATGCCCTCTTCCTTCAGCTGGAGGACAACAAGTAGGAGGGGGACGGTGGGTGGCAGGTCTGGGGGGGCCTCAGCATGGGTGTTGTGGTGGGAGGTGGGAGGGTAGAGGTGAGCACGATGAGGGGGACGCACAGGTTTGGACACGTGCAGAGCCAAGCTGTGGCCCCAGCTGTGCCAGTGACTCGTGTGTGGCCTCAGGCAATTCATGTCCTCTCTGTGGACAGGCACTTGAGAGTCCAGGTGTCCCCTTCCCATGCCATAGTCCTCTGGTTTTGTGGCAAAGTCAGTGCATTGATGACAAAAGTCGTCCTTTCTTTTCCTCGTTCTTTACATTCTCCACCACCTCTGGCCACAGGAACAACTATGAAGTCCTCAAGTACCAGCAGGCCCAGCTGAAGGGCAAGATTCGCGTCCTTGAAATGGAGAAGGCGGCCTTACAGGTCCAGGTGAAAATGGTTGAAACGTCCAAGCTCCTGCCAAGCCAAGTGAGTGGCTGCAGCCCAGGGGGTTGGTTTTATGGTTGTGGGGTAGAGAGGAGGGTGGCAGCCTGTCCCTCCTGCAGCCACTCCTTACACGGCTTATGCCCCTGTGCTCTGGGCAGGTGCACACTTCAAGCTGAGCTGCAGGCTCGCGTCATTGGGCTGGCATGTCACCCATTCTGCCTGCGTGTCCTCCGCACTCACCCCCTGGGCCTTTGTTCCCCCACCTCTAAAATGGGGTGCTGGATACCTCACACGAAATGGTACAGGGAGGGCCCGCTGTGTGCCTGTGCCGTGCCCCTTCCCTGTGCCGTGGGTCTCCGGCTGCATCAGGTGGCCACCGACTGCTTCTCTCCATCCAGACCAATTAGAACATGGAGGTCCCCAGTGCACTGCATTCAGGGCAGCACGTGAAGATGGAGCTGGCTGAGAAGTTGGGCCAGCTTCGTGAGAAGCTGGGAGACCTAAAGGACATGGGAATCCCTGCCCCATTCAGGAAGGGCTAGGAGACAGGCACCAGCCTCTGAGGGGGGGTTCCAGAGCCAGCACAGAGGCAGCTCCAGCCTGTGGGACAGGTGACCCCAGTCATGCACTGCAGTCCTGTGACTATTCGTTGCTCTCTTCCTTCTGACCACACAGCTGCCGCAGAACATACAGAAATGCCAGGAGAACCAAGGCTTCAGCAACAATCTCTGCTTTCCATTGTTTTATCGAGCAGAAAAGTATTGTGACAGTAACATCATGGACATCTGAGATGTGGGGCCCAGGGCTCTGCCCCCTCCCAGTTCCTGCTACCCTGTCCTTGCCACCATGTCTCTGCCACCCTCTTCCTTCCACCCTTTCCCTGCCACCCTGTCTCTGCCACCCTGTCCCTGCCACTCCTTCCCAGTCACCCTTTTATCATGTTAAGACCCCTGTTCTTTAAAAAAAAAAAAAAAGTCAAAAAAAAAACAAAAAAAGGAAAAAATGAAAAAAAACTTAAAAAAGAAAAGGAAAAAAACAAAAAAAGAAGACAGCACCCAGAAAACACCGAAAAGAAGAAGACAACACCCTGAAAATACTCAAAAGAAGACAACATCCAGAGAACACCCAAAAAAAGACAACACCCGGAGAACATCCTAAAGATGATAGCACCCAGAAAACCCCCAAAAGAAGAAAACACCGAGAAAACACCGAAAAGAAGAGAACACCCAAAAGAAGATGACATGCAGAAAATACTCGAAAGAAGACACCCAGAAAACACCAAAAAGAAGAAAACACACAACCCAGAAAAGAAACACACGGAAGAAAACACCCCCCAAAAAGGAAGAAAACCTTTACAAAAAGAATAAAACCCAAACATAAAGAAAAACTGCCCAAAAGAAGAAAAAAACAAAACCCAAAAGAAGACAACCGCAACAAAAAGAAGAGAACCCCAACAGAAGGAAGAAAAATCCCCCCAAAATAAGAAAACCCCAACAAAAAGCAGAAACCACCCCACATGAAGGAAACCCCAACAAAAATAAAACCCCACTGATAAGAAGATAACCTCTCAGAAAAGAAACCGTCCAAAAGAAAACTGGAAAAGTAGAAACACCCCCAAAAGAAGAAAACAGCAACAAAGCGAAAAAAACCCACAATAAAAGAAGAATCCCACAAGAAGAAAAACCCCAGTAAAAAGAAGAAAGTGCCAGCAATAGGAAGCCCCCAAAGAAGAAAATCCCAATGAAAAGAACAAAACGCTAACAAAAAGAAGAAACACCCCCCACAAAAAAGAAAAGTCTCTACAAAGAAGAAAAACCTCTGAAAAGAAGAAAAACTTCCAGAAAAGAAGAAAACCTCAACAAAAAGAAGAAACCATGCACCTCAAAAAGAGAACCCCCAAAGAAGGAAACCCTAACAAAAAGAAAAACCCCATAAAAGAAAAAAACACCCAAATAGAAAAAACTCCAATAGAAAGAAGAAAACCCCCCAGGAAAACAAGAAAACCCCCCAAAAAGCCCCCAAAGAAGAAACCCCCAAAGAGGAAAACCCCAACAAAAGGAAAACTCCAAAAGAGAACCCCCAAAAAGAAAACACCCCAAAAGAAGAAAACCAAAAACTCCCCAAGAAGTAAACTCCCACAAAAAGAAAAACCCAGCAAAAAAAAATCCACACAGAAGAAAACCCTAACAATAAATAAATAAATAAATAAAAATCCAAAAGAAGAAACCCCCTAAAAAATGTACAAAAATGTGCAAAAATGTACAGAAATATACAAAAATCAAAATATGCAAAACAAACAAACAACAACAGGAAAAAAAAAACAGAAAACAAAATAAAACAGGAAAAATACTAAAAGAGAGAAAAAGAAAAAAAAAATAAACATAAAAGAAAAGCCAAAAATAAATATGTAAGAAAACAAGAAGAAAAAAGAAAGAAAGAAAGAAAGCAGCAGGGTGCCCTCACCAGTAGTCCAGCCTCAGGGACCCATAGGGGAAGACCAGTAGAATTGGTCCCTTGGGCAGGCCAGTCAGGGGGCCCCTTAGTGCTGGGGCAGGCCAAGGAAGCACTTGGGGCAGGCCTGGCAGGCTCTTAGCAGAAGGGGGCCGTTAGCACCAATCAAGCCAAGGGGGCCCTGAGGTAGGCCATTCGAGGGGAGTCCTTAGTGGAAAGGCAGTCCAGAGAGTTGGCTGGGGGTGGGGGGGGAGGCACTTAGCAATATTTTATCATTTATACTTGGCCAGAAAATTTTCTTTTTCATTAAAGTATCAAACTTATTCATAAAATATCTATTTTAATAATTATCCTTCTTTTTGTACTTTCTTCAAAATCTACTTTACGTTTTTCTCCACTCCCACATTTGTGTATTTTTATTTGAGTCATAGTTATTTAATTAAAATAAAGACTGAAAGTGAATACATGGTTTTGGCTTGATTTTTATTTTTCAGATAAACAGCTTTCAGATTTATTAGTCTGTCAATTCTGTCATTTCCCCTCTCTGGATCATTTGATTTCATTTTTCTGTGTGTGTTCAGCATATCCATTCTCCTGTGAATCTTAGGTTTGTCGTTATTTTCTTATGATGAATATGTAGTTCTAGAATATTTTGATATTTATTATGTAATCATGACATATACGGGTGGGAATTTGCTTTAGAAAAGAAATTTGACTTTATCTCCTTCGTTTCAGCAATTTAACTACGATGGACTTTAGTATGATTTTTTCTTTTCTTTTTTATTCCCAGTTGGGGTTTGGTTCTTCAATCTGTGGATTGACGTATTATACCCATTTTGGAAACCCTCCATGTCAGTGACACGATGACACCCACCCAGAGGGTCCTCATGGGACCTGAGAAGGCGGGTCAAGGGCCCTCACTGTGGGTGCATCTGCAGACTGAACCGAGATGGGGTCCGGCCCCGTGGGGGACACACAGACATACCGGGGCCACTCCGAACGCGTCGTAGTGGGCCACGATGATGATGGTGGGAAGGTCCTCTCCACCCAGCCCCGTCAGCCGCCCCTGTGGAGACACAGCCTGTGAACGGCCAGCAGGGCCTGAGGCTGCCCGGGCTGCCCCCAGGCCTTGCCACTCCTGGTTCCCACTCGGTGGGAAGACAGAGCAGGGAGTGACCCGAGTGTGGGTCTGGAAGACCCCTCCTGCAGGGGCCACATGGAGCCAGGACTGCCCTTGTTCTGACACCTTCTGGGGCACCAGATCCCCACGTGAAGCTCTTGCCGCAGACTCTGGGAGCCCCAGGGAACTCCCCCAGGGAAGAGGTGGATGCCAGGGAGGAACCCACCCAGGCCCCCTGTTCTACTCACAAAGTGTTAACAAAAGCGGGGGGAGATGTGATGAAAACAACTTTCCTGTAGGAAAGAGATCAGGCCCTTCACCCCAGCACTTGGGCTCTCCGAGATCTGTGCCCACCCTATTCTGCTCTAGCTGGGGGGGCCAATAAACTTCCCATAAAGGGCCCCTCCCCATCAGGGGTCAGCTCCCGCCGCTCCCCCATCATCAGGGGTCAGCTCCCGCCCCTCCCCCCAGCATCAGGGGTCAGCTCCCGCCCCTCCCCCGCCCGGCCGGGCGCCCTCCCTTCTGTCTCCTGTCCCTGCTTCAGCTGGCGCCGGAGCCTCCTCGGGGCAGTCCCCTCAGGGACTGACTTCCACCCGCACGGTTCGGGCTCCATTCCCCCCACAGGCCCGGCGCCCGCTCCCACGTCAGGAGCCCCTTCTTGCCCCCCGTGACAGACACGAGTGCGCTCTGCGGCCATCGGAGCCGGTTCGCACAAGACGCCGCCCCGCCGGCTCCTCGCGGCGCGGCTCGGGGCGGAAGGAGGGCCGGGCCGGGCGCGGGCGGCGCTGCGGGGCCGTGATATGAGGTAAGAGCTGGCGCCCCGCGCGCGAAGCCATAATAACCGCCCGCCGCCACCTTCGGGAGTCCTCCGAACGCCGCCGGCCCGTGAGATGCCCCGCCCCAGAGCCTCAGGCCCCGCCCCTTACCCGGAGTCGCTCCTCCATCCCCAGTCAGATGCCCGCTCTCTCTTCAAGCCCCGCCCACGCCACAAGCTCCGCCCCGACTCGGAGACGGGACCTTCCTTTCAATGACTGTGCATCCGGCGTCTCTGCCTCTCGCCCCGCCCTACGTCGTGGCCCCGCCCCTTCCTCAGCCCGTCTTCCCATTGACCTCTCGGATGTGGGGTCGCTGCACCGCTGGCCGGCCGTGAAGGCGGTCTTTGAGGCTCCCCTCTCGGGAGCTGGTCCTTCGGTCCTGTGGGCTCACCTGCCGGTCCCCTTCTGCCTGCGGCCCCTCTTGGTAGAGGGTGGCTTTACTTTTTGCCCCGGTTGGGTGGGTTTGGGAGCCCTGCTCACCACCTCCTGGCTGGCTGAGGTTTTGCTGACACAGCCAAGGCCTGCACGTCCCTGCGGCGTCCCCCTGGGGGCCAGCCTTTACGTGGGGACTTCTAAAGTCCCACGCAGCACCCCAAATTCAAAACCTTGGTACCTCTAAATGGATGTTTCACAGCCATGGGCAATTTGCCCCCAGAGGACACTAGGCAATGTCTGGCGACATCTGTAGTTGTCAGGACTGACGAGGAGGGTGCTCCTGGCATGGAGTAGGTGGAGGCCAGGGACGCTGCTCAGCACGTGCAGGACAGCCAAACCACAGAGCGTGATCCAGCCACAAGGTCCGCAGTGCCAAGGGGGAGAGACCCTGGTGTAAACGTAGCTCATTTTGAGAGATTTAATGAGCCACCTACTATGGGCTCGGCCTTTGGAGGATGCGGTACTGAGTAAAACTCACATTATACCAGACCTCCAGGAACCTAGAATCAGACAGACAGATCCTAACCAAACTTTTCATTGCAATTATGGTGCTTTTAAAATTAATAACAGCTTCATGGAGCGATAGTTCATATACCATACAATTCACTCACTGAAAGCATGAAATTCAGTGGGTTTTAGTGGTTTTATATACACAGGGTTGTATACCCATCACCACTATCAGATTCCAGAACATCTTCATCACCCTACAAAGAAATCCCACATCCATTAAAAGTCCCTCTCCCATCCCCTCCCCCAGCCCCTGGCAACCACGAACCCACTTTCGGTCTCGTGGACTGGCGCGTTCATATAAATGGAATCCTACACTGTGTGGCCTTTTGTGTCTGGCGTCTTTCACTGAGCGTGATGTGTTCAAGGTTTGCCCACGTGGTAGCGTGTGTCAGAGCCTTGATCCTTTTCATGGGCGAGTCATATTCCAGTGTGTCGATGCACCATATTTTATTTATTCATTCATCAACTGACAAGCATATGATATGTTTTTGGAAGTTGGGAACCTATAGAGTGCCAAAAGAGTATAAACCCACCAGGCCCCAAACCAGATCAGCGGTATCATGGAAGGTGTTTAAGCTGAGAGTTACATAGGAGTTACGGAGGCTGGGGGCTTCTTGGCCCAGCCAGACATTTTAACTTGTAAGACTGCCATGGGTCACATTTGTCACCTGTGACCTTGGAAGACACCAGATATTTTTCTTCAGTGGGAAGCGGTCTCTGTACAGCCACTGAGGTGACAGATTAGGTGCCAAAAGTCAAGTCCAGTTACATTACAACTGGACACTTACATTACAAGTCCGGTTATGGCAAGCCTGATCAGGGGGACCCTTAGCTGCAGGTGAGGCCATCGGTTACCTTAGTGCCAGGCCAGGCCAACCCAGGCAGCAATAGGGGCAGGCCAAATAAGGGTCCCTTTCTCAAGTTTTATAATTTATACTTGGTCAGGAAGTTAACTTTTACTTTAAAATATCAAATTTATTTATGAAATGTTTATTTCTTAGGTATCCTTATTTTCATAGTTTCCTTGGGATCTGTAGGCACATCATTTTTTTTCACTCCCACATTTGTGTATTTTTATTTGAATCAAATTTATTTAATAAAAATAAACACTGACAGTGAGGGCATGTTTTTTGATGGATCTTGATGATTCAAATAACAAGCTTTCGGATTTATTGATCTGTCAATTCTACCATTTTCTCCTGATAATCTGATTTTTTTTTTTTATGTTTAGTATATCCATTCTCCTGTGAATCTTCGGTTTCTTATTATTTTCTTAATTTCTTATGATGAATAAATAGTTTTAGAACATCTTAATTTTTTTGTTTAGTAATGACATATAAGGGAATGAATTTGCTTTAGAGAAGAAATTTGACTTTATCTAATTCCTTTTAGCAATTTAACTATAATGGACTTTAGTATGATTTTCTCCTCCTTTCTTTTTTAATCCTAGTTGGGGTTTGCCAATCTACTTGGAGTTTCTTGAGTCTGTGGATTGACGTATTGTACCCATTTCGGAAAATCCTCAGGCATTACACCTTCAGGGATGGCTTCTGCCCCCTTCTCTCTCCGCTCTCTCTACACACACGCAGTTGTAATGAGGCTCGTCCAGCTCTGCTTCTTCTGTCTTCCTCAGGGAAGGCCCATCAGAGACTCGGATGGAAAGTCTAGTGGGTAGCTCTAGTCAAGCATGAAAGACTGTGGCAAATCCACTCGTGACCTCTGGAGGTCTCAGCTTGCTGCTTTAGCCCCCATGCCCTGCAGCTTTAAAATGATACCCGACACTGGGTAATTTATAAAGAACAGAGGTTTATTTGGCTTACGATTCTGGGACAGCTGCATCTGGCATGGGCCTCAGGCTGCTTCTACTCATGGCGGAAAGTGGCAGCAGCTGACGAGCACAAGCAGATCACATGGCGAGAGGAAGCAAGAGAGAGAGGGGAGGTTCCAGGGTCCTTTAAACAATCAGCTCTCGTGAGAACTAATAGAGCGAGAGCTCACTCATTAATCCCCCTCCCCCAGGGAGAGCATGAATCCATTCATGAGGGATCCGCCCCCATGACTCAATCAGTTTCCACACTGCCACATTGGAGATGAGATTTCCACATGCGTTTTGGAGGGGACGACACATCCAAACTCCATCAGGGACCAATCAGCAGCCCTGTCCCTCTGGGGAAACATTCTGTCCCAGGCACTTTGAGACTCAGGCAGATTTTACACTGACTTGTAGGAACCCTTGGCGCGTCTCCTCATGCTCCATGTTCTTCTCCACAACACACAGAATGTCTTGTGGAAAACGCCAGCCACACCGGGAGACAGGAGGTGCTCAGTTTCCCTGGGTCCGGGTTTCCAGACGTGCCTCTGGGTTTCCAACCACTCCCCAAAGTCTCAGGCCCCTCCTCAAGGCCCCCCCCGACAGGAAAGCTACTGCTGCCAGCTACACCTATTTTCAGCTCCCGGGATCAGTGAAGACACCCTTGAGGAAGGGGGCGAGTGGAGAAACATCTGGAGGACTGGACGGGGGTCTTTGGAGGCGGTTTCTGGGATGAGAAAGTCTGGGGCAGAGCTGTGAGGAGTCTGGAAAGGGACTGTAAAGTGACACACTTGCCTGCTGTCCATTCCTCACCCACCTCCTGAGCCCTGGGGCCTGAGGCCCCAGGTCAGGGGTGAATGGGCACAGGAGGGTCCAGGGTGGGGGCTGGAGAACGGCCTCTCTGCTCTGCCAGGTGCCTCAGATTCTGTGATGGCCACCGTGAAGTGTCACACAGAAGCTGCATGGGCACCAAGTGACAGCCCCGCCCCTTTCCCCCAGGGGCCCCTCCCTGGGGTGGGCGGGGCCGGCTTTCATTGTGACTCCACCCTTCCCTGGGTTCTGGCCACGCCCCCATTCCGTCCATCTTTCTCATCCACCAATGGGCTGTGAGCATTGAGGCCACGCCCACCTACCTGTTGCCTAGCACCGGCTGCTCCCAGCTGCTCTGGCTCAGTCGCTGGTCCGTGCCTTAGCTGGAGGGAGTGACTGTCCAGTGCTTAGACATGATAAGGCGGAAGTACCCCTTTCCTTTTCCCTGCCCCGAAATGTCGGAGGAAATCCGACAGGAGAAATTGGCGAGGGCCAAGAAGAAGGTATAACGTGCTGGGTCGCAGCCCCGGAGCCAGCCCGAGGCCCCTGCTATGGTGGGACAGGGGCAGGACTCGGTGTCACTTCTGAGGCACACGGGGATTGCCCCTCTGTGCCTCTTGACTCCCCCCACCAAAGTCTTCTCAGCCATCCCTGCCCCCTCAGCTGCCCAGACCCTGCCCTTGCCGGCTGTCCCCGGGTGACTTTGGCCAGTAAGGTTACTTCCAGGGCTCCCCACCTGGACTCAGCCCTGGCCTCCTGCTACCCCAAACCAGACCTTCCTGGGCTCCCTGGCTCCCCTGGGTTCCCGTCTCCAAGGACCTCGGTCCTGGCTCTGTGCTCCACTTCCCCACAGTGTTGCAGTGACTCTGACATTGGTAGGAAGGAGTGGAATGTTGTCACCTCACAATCCCATTCCAAACTGACCCAATCCCCCTGGGAAGTGTCACAATCCCTCAGGAACTGTCATTACTGCCTGGGAGGTTTCTGGTTCCCCTTCTCCCCTTTACTTAGACATTGCCTACCTGAAAAGCCTGCACTTCACCAGTGAGCTAGAAATGTGGACAGTATCTCTGGGTGACCGTTGGGAGAACGGGTTCGGTTTGGTTTTCTCCTGGGTTTCTACTCTCTAGAGACACTTAACAATTTATTTCTGAGTCTGGATCTCACCTTAGAATTGCCTAGGATTCTGGGACCAGAGCGCCTTTCAGTCACTACTCTCTGGAGGGAGATGTGCTTATCTTCTGTGGGATAAATCCTGGGCAACTGAACTTCACAGCTTGAATCTTGCCAAGATCCTGTCGATCTGGGGTGCCACAGGACTCAGGGGGCCTCTTTCTGAAGCATCAGATTTGCTTGATTCTTTTGAAAGAGAAAAAACCTCTTAATGTACTTAGGGGTGACATTCACCTGGATTTGTAAGATCATAATGGACTTCTCTGAAATGATGCTTGGGTTTTCCTCTTTTTGTGAGGTCCCCAGATCCCTAGGGGTGTGCCCTCATGACTTCTGCCATTAGGGTACATTGACATAAACGTTTGAGAAGTACTGGGGTGCAGCTCTCAAAGCTCTGTGAGGGAGGGCCCCGATGTCTGATTTGTATTTGGCCCGCCAGCAGCTGCTGATTCATGACAAAGCCCCAGAAGACTGAAGTTCAATTCCATTATTGCCTTTTTCTAATCATGCTATCGGTCCATTTCTTCAGCCATTTGGTGATCATGACAACACCTTATAGGGTTGCTGGTGGCATTAAATCAGGTGGTACAAGTAAGAATACTTTGTAAAAACTGTAAAGTAGGTGACAAACATAGGGGCTTCCACATCTCCTGCTTTTCCTTTTCACAGCTGAGAGAGTTCCAACGGAAAAAGGGCCTAGCTAGGACTGCTGAGGGAAAAAACACCAAAACTGGCAGTAGGCCCCAGCCCAGCATTTGTGAGAGGTGCCAGTCACCTCAGGAGGTGAGTGTTGGCTGGTCAGGCTCCTGGGAACAGGGGCCTCAAGGAGCAGTAGGGGGTAATGGTAACGACCATGGAAGAAGTGTCAGGGACTGGGTAAGAAGTCTGGGTTGGAATCCTACATCTCCCTCTGCTCGGGATATGACATAGGACTCTTCTCTGAGCTTCTCCCTTGAAGCTGTGCACACAGATGGACCACGAGCTTGGCTGTCCCATTGGATCCTGTTGCAGGAAGCACAGGATGATGTTGACAACACCAAGGCCCAGGGCTCAATCCCTGTACTGGCCACCACCAAAAAAAGAAAAAGTGCAGGATAAGAGCTGCTCGGGAGCTGAGGGACAATGGGGAAGTGAGACCTTGAGAAGTGGGCACAGAGGGGCTACAGGAGGAGGGCTTGGTCCAGGTTAGGAAGAAAGGACAGCAGAGGGCTTAGCCACTGAGGGGCAGAGCATCTCCATGTGTGCTCTCATCTCTTTCAGCCCCCATCATCCATCACTGGGGAGGCCTTGAAGACTTCAAATTTCATTAAGGAGCTGGAGGTAAGTGCCCTCCAGGCCAGCCCCCAACCACCTTCCATGCTGGGGGCTGGGGTCCCCCCTGCCAACTCAGACAGCCACAACCCAATGCTGACAACACCAAGGCCCAGGGCTCAATCCCTGTACTGGCCACCACCAAAAAGAAAAAGTGCAGAATGAGAGGTGCTCGGGAGCGGAGGGACGATGGGGAAGTGAGACCTTGAGAAGTGCGCACAGAGGGGCTACAGGAGGAGGGCTTGGTCCAGGTTAGGAAGAAAGGACAGCAGAGGGCTTAGCCGTTGAGGGGCAGAGCATCTCCATGTGTGCTCTCATCTCTTCCAGCCCCCATCATCCATCACTGGGGAGGCCTTGAAGACTTCAACTTTCATTAAGGAGCTGGAGGTAAGTGCCCTCCAGGCCAGCCCCCAACCACGTCCCATGCTGGGGGCTGGGGACCCCCCTGCCAACTCAGACAGCCACAACCCAATGTTGACAACACCAAGGCCCAGGGCTCAATCCCTGTACTGGCCACCACCAAAAAAAAAATGCAGAATGAGAGGTGCTCGGGAGCGGAGGGACGATGGGGAAGTGAGACCTTGAGATGTGGGCACAGAGGGGCTACAGGAGGAGGGCCTGGTCCAGGTTAGGAAGAAAGGACAGCAGAGAGCTTAGCTATTGAGGGGCAGAGCATCTCCATCTGTGCTCTCATCTCTTCCAGCCCCCATCATCCATCACTGGGGAGGCCTTGAGGACTACAACATACATTCAGGAGCTGGAGGTACGTGCCTTCCAGGCCAGCCCCCAACCACCTCCCTTGCTAGGGGCTGGGAGCCCCCCTGCCAACTGAGACAGCCGCCACCCAATGTTGACAACACCAAGGCCCAGGGCTCAATCCCTGTACTGGCCACCACCAAAAATAAAAATTGCAGGATGAGAGGTGCTCGGGAGCGGAGGGCCGATGGGGAAGTGAGACCTTGAGAAGTGCGCACAGAGGGGCTACAGGAGGAGGGCTTGGTCCAGGTTAGGAAGAAAGGACAGCAGAGGGCTTAGCCATTGAGGGGCAGAGCATCTCCATGTGTGCTCTCATCTCTTCCAGCCCCCATCATCCATCACTGGGGAGGCCTTGAGGACTTCAACTTTCATTAAGGAGCTGGAGGTAAGTGCCCTCCAGGCCAGCTCCCTGACCACCTCCCATGCTGGGGGCTGGGGGCCACGCTGCCAGCTGAAACAGCCAACACCCCCACCCCTAATGATCGCTCTCTCTACCTCTCTCCCAACCCTCCTCCAACTCCTCCTCTCTTCATGTGCCACAGAGCCAGTGCCTAGTTCTGCAGGCAGTCCTGGACTCCACCTATGCAGTAAAGAACTATATAGAGAGTGTGGTGCAGGAACTGGTAAGACTCCAGTGGCATCCCCTGTTTCCACGCTGCCAATCCTGGGCTCCAATTTCCCCTTGGGGCTTTGAAGAAAAGGGGCTGGGGGTTCCTGTGCCAAGGGAGAATGGGGTGCTCGGTGGCCTAGTTCTCAGCAGGAGGGACCCCAGACCATGCAGCATGGCTCTTTCTGTTGCTGACCTGCCTGCCCACTCTCTTTTCTCCAGACACCCCTGCTTGAGTCCTTGCCGCATGGGCTCTGGGCTGTTGCCCTGTTGGAAACACTAGGCTGACAGTTGTCAGGAGCCCTGTGTTCCCACCCTAACTTACTTCCTGCTTTGCTTGGTCTTTGGTTTTGGACAAGCCACCTCTCCTGCCTGGGCTTGAGTGCCCTGAGATAGAATTAGAGGGTGTCAAAGGTCCCTTGCAGCTCTAAGAATGAAAGATTTCTAGGCACACACGAGACATCAGGGAGACAGGGATCTTGCCTGTCCTTTTCATTCCTGGATCCCTGCTATTAAGATCAGTCCCTGTCCTTAGTGTGTGGTTCGTGGTGAATACATGCACCCTTGTGAATCACAAGCTGGGAGAAGGGTAGTCTTTCCTTTCTCAGCCTCCATTTCTAGAGGTTTCTGTGGTTGTCATGGAAAGAGAATCAGGATTCAGATGTTCAGCTCTGAATCCAACAAAGACCCCAATTCTCTTTCCTTGGGAGTTCAAGGACAGTTTGTCCATTTGCGTCCCCATAGGGTCTGAGAGCTTTCCCTTGAAAATCCATTCCTGGCCCCACCACTTCCCAGTCTGGGGAATGAACCTGAGGGGACAACCTCAGTCACCTTCCCGTGACTCTCCACATGGAAAATCTGGCACCAGGAAACTGGATGAAGTGGAAAGAGGGACATGTTTTCTTTGTTCGCTCCTTCCATGTCTGATGGGTTTGGGGACAGACTGAGATGGAGAGGCCACAGGCTCGTCCTGCCCACTCCCAACCTGGAGAAGGCTCCCCCCTGCACCCCACCCTCAGCACCACGGGGTCCCCGAGGATCTGGTCTCCCTGGTGGGCCTGTCCTGGGCCATTCGTGGCATTCCTGGGGCTCGTCCCTTGCTGTTCCATCTCTGCCTCCCTGGTAAGAGATGTTTCTTTCCTCTTCCTACAGAAGGAGAGTCCGTGTCAGCAGCTGGACTCCCTGCGGGAACAACTGCAGGTGAGTGGACTCTATGGCATCCCTCATGTGCCCTAGAGAACCTTCCTGTCCCTCTCTCACCACCTGTTTGGCTTTTCTCCCAAAGGCTCAGATTCGGACCAATGCCATCTTAAAGTCCGAAAAGGAAGAGATGGAGAGAGCCCTGGCCGATGCTCGTCAGGAAGCCCGGCAGAAAGCAGGTGTGGATCTGGGCAGCCTTCCTCCCTCAACCTGGTGCCTTGACAGGCCTTCAGGGGAGTCCTTTGGGTTCCATCTTGACCTCTGTCATTCCAGGAGAATGTCAACATCTGCGGACCTGCCTGGACTCCCGGGAAAATGAGATCCAACAGCTGCAGGGGAGTCTGACCGCCTTCTCCACACGGCAGGAGGACGCCGAGAGGGTGAGTCCCGCCACCTGCCCTCACGCTTGCCCCTCCACCCCCAGGGGGAAAAATGGGCTTAGAGAATTAGATGGACCTGGATGTTCACATCCCAGCTGTACGTGATCTTAGCACTTAACCTCTAATACCTTGCATTTCATCTACAAAATGGAGCTAACGATAGTAACTCCCTCCTGTGGTGGTTGTGAGGATTCGATGGATTGTTAGCACGGTGCCTGGTGCCGCACGCAATACAGAGTCAGACCATGGTGATGACAGTCCTAACAATGGCAACGTGACAGGCTATCCCTGGGCCTCCGTCGGCCAGCTGTCAATCAGATCTCTTTCCCTGCCTCTTCCACCCTTACTGAGGTCTTGGGAAAAGCAACTGAGAACATGGGCTTGGAAATGCCTTGAAAAAGGTGTCAAGTGTGATTCAGGGGGAGGAAAGGTCACCGCTGAACGGTTGCTGTAGGTGTCGGTGTTCGTGTGCCCCGACTCCATCTTCTCCCTGCCGAATCCTGACTTTGCCTTTCTGTATTTGCAGTCCTACCGCAACCTCAAGAGCGAGCGAGATGCCCTCTTCCTTCAGCTGGAGGACAACAAGTAGGAGGGGGACGGTGGGTGGCAGGTCTGGGGGGGCCTCAGCATGGGTGTTGTGGTGGGAGGTGGGAGGGTAGAGGTGAGCACGATGAGGGGGACGCACAGGTTTGGACACGTGCAGAGCCAAGCTGTGGCCCCAGCTGTGCCAGTGACTCGTGTGTGGCCTCAGGCAATTCATGTCCTCTCTGTGGACAGGCACTTGAGAGTCCAGGTGTCCCCTTCCCATGCCATAGTCCTCTGGTTTTGTGGCAAAGTCAGTGCATTGATGACAAAAGTCGTCCTTTCTTTTCCTCGTTCTTTACATTCTCCACCACCTCTGGCCACAGGAACAACTATGAAGTCCTCAAGTACCAGCAGGCCCAGCTGAAGGGCAAGATTCGCGTCCTTGAAATGGAGAAGGCGGCCTTACAGGTCCAGGTGAAAATGGTTGAAACGTCCAAGCTCCTGCCAAGCCAAGTGAGTGGCTGCAGCCCAGGGGGTTGGTTTTATGGTTGTGGGGTAGAGAGGAGGGTGGCAGCCTGTCCCTCCTGCAGCCACTCCTTACACGGCTTATGCCCCTGTGCTCTGGGCAGGTGCACACTTCAAGCTGAGCTGCAGGCTCGCGTCATTGGGCTGGCATGTCACCCATTCTGCCTGCGTGTCCTCCGCACTCACCCCCTGGGCCTTTGTTCCCCCACCTCTAAAATGGGGTGCTGGATACCTCACACGAAATGGTACAGGGAGGGCCCGCTGTGTGCCTGTGCCGTGCCCCTTCCCTGTGCCGTGGGTCTCCGGCTGCATCAGGTGGCCACCGACTGCTTCTCTCCATCCAGACCAATTAGAACATGGAGGTCCCCAGTGCACTGCATTCAGGGCAGCACGTGAAGATGGAGCTGGCTGAGAAGTTGGGCCAGCTTCGTGAGAAGCTGGGAGACCTAAAGGACATGGGAATCCCTGCCCCATTCAGGAAGGGCTAGGAGACAGGCACCAGCCTCTGAGGGGGGGTTCCAGAGCCAGCACAGAGGCAGCTCCAGCCTGTGGGACAGGTGACCCCAGTCATGCACTGCAGTCCTGTGACTATTCGTTGCTCTCTTCCTTCTGACCACACAGCTGCCGCAGAACATACAGAAATGCCAGGAGAACCAAGGCTTCAGCAACAATCTCTGCTTTCCATTGTTTTATCGAGCAGAAAAGTATTGTGACAGTAACATCATGGACATCTGAGATGTGGGGCCCAGGGCTCTGCCCCCTCCCAGTTCCTGCTACCCTGTCCTTGCCACCATGTCTCTGCCACCCTCTTCCTTCCACCCTTTCCCTGCCACCCTGTCTCTGCCACCCTGTCCCTGCCACTCCTTCCCAGTCACCCTTTTATCATGTTAAGACCCCTGTTCTTTAAAAAAAAAAAAAATCAAAAAAAAAAAAAAAAGGAAAAAATGAAAAAAAACTTTAAAAAGAAAAGGAAAAAAACAAAAAAAGAAGACAGCACCCAGAAAACACCGAAAAGAAGAAGACAACACCCTGAAAATACCAAAAGAAGACAACATCCAGAGAACACCCAAAAAAAGACAACACCCGGAGAACATCCTAAAGATGATAGCACCCAGAAAACCCCCAAAAGAAGAAAACACCGAGAAAACACCGAAAAGAAGAGAACACCCAAAAGAAGATGACATGCAGAAAATACTCGAAAGAAGACACCCAGAAAACACCAAAAAGAAGAAAACACACAACCCAGAAAAGAAACACACGGAAGAAAACACCCCCCAAAAAGGAAGAAAACCTTTACAAAAAGAATAAAACCCAAACATAAAGAAAAACTGCCCAAAAGAAGAAAAAAACAAAACCCAAAAGAAGACAACCGCAACAAAAAGAAGAGAACCCCAACAGAAGGAAGAAAAATCCCCCCAAAATAAGAAAACCCCAACAAAAAGCAGAAACCACCCCACATGAAGGAAACCCCAACAAAAATAAAACCCCACTGATAAGAAGATAACCTCTCAGAAAAGAAACCGTCCAAAAGAAAACTGGAAAAGTAGAAACACCCCCAAAAGAAGAAAACAGCAACAAAGCGAAAAAAACCCACAATAAAAGAAGAATCCCACAAGAAGAAAAACCCCAGTAAAAAGAAGAAAGTGCCAGCAATAGGAAGCCCCCAAAGAAGAAAATCCCAATGAAAAGAACAAAACGCTAACAAAAAGAAGAAACACCCCCCACAAAAAAGAAAAGTCTCTACAAAGAAGAAAAACCTCTGAAAAGAAGAAAAACTTCCAGAAAAGAAGAAAACCTCAACAAAAAGAAGAAACCATGCACCTCAAAAAGAGAACCCCCAAAGAAGGAAACCCTAACAAAAAGAAAAACCCCATAAAAGAAAAAAACACCCAAATAGAAAAAACTCCAATAGAAAGAAGAAAACCCCCCAGGAAAACAAGAAAACCCCCCAAAAAGCCCCCAAAGAAGAAACCCCCAAAGAGGAAAACCCCAACAAAAGGAAAACTCCAAAAGAGAACCCCCAAAAAGAAAACACCCCAAAAGAAGAAAACCAAAAACTCCCCAAGAAGTAAACTCCCACAAAAAGAAAAACCCAGCAAAAAAAAATCCACACAGAAGAAAACCCTAACAATAAATAAATAAATAAATAAAAATCCAAAAGAAGAAACCCCCTAAAAAATGTACAAAAATGTGCAAAAATGTACAGAAATATACAAAAATCAAAATATGCAAAACAAACAAACAACAACAGGAAAAAAAAAACAGAAAACAAAATAAAACAGGAAAAATACTAAAAGAGAGAAAAAGAAAAAAAAAATAAACATAAAAGAAAAGCCAAAAATAAATATGTAAGAAAACAAGAAGAAAAAAGAAAGAAAGAAAGAAAGCAGCAGGGTGCCCTCACCAGTAGTCCAGCCTCAGGGACCCATAGGGGAAGACCAGTAGAATTGGTCCCTTGGGCAGGCCAGTCAGGGGGCCCCTTAGTGCTGGGGCAGGCCAAGGAAGCACTTGGGGCAGGCCTGGCAGGCTCTTAGCAGAAGGGGGCCGTTAGCACCAATCAAGCCAAGGGGGCCCTGAGGTAGGCCATTCGAGGGGAGTCCTTAGTGGAAAGGCAGTCCAGAGAGTTGGCTGGGGGTGGGGGGGGAGGCACTTAGCAATATTTTATCATTTATACTTGGCCAGAAAATTTTCTTTTTCATTAAAGTATCAAACTTATTCATAAAATATCTATTTTAATAATTATCCTTCTTTTTGTACTTTCTTCAAAATCTACTTTACGTTTTTCTCCACTCCCACATTTGTGTATTTTTATTTGAGTCATAGTTATTTAATTAAAATAAAGACTGAAAGTGAATACATGGTTTTGGCTTGATTTTTATTTTTCAGATAAACAGCTTTCAGATTTATTAGTCTGTCAATTCTGTCATTTCCCCTCTCTGGATCATTTGATTTCATTTTTCTGTGTGTGTTCAGCATATCCATTCTCCTGTGAATCTTAGGTTTGTCGTTATTTTCTTATGATGAATATGTAGTTCTAGAATATTTTGATATTTATTATGTAATCATGACATATACGGGTGGGAATTTGCTTTAGAAAAGAAATTTGACTTTATCTCCTTCGTTTCAGCAATTTAACTACGATGGACTTTAGTATGATTTTTTCTTTTCTTTTTTATTCCCAGTTGGGGTTTGGTTCTTCAATCTGTGGATTGACGTATTATACCCATTTTGGAAACCCTCCATGTCAGTGACACGATGACACCCACCCAGAGGGTCCTCATGGGACCTGAGAAGGCGGGTCAAGGGCCCTCACTGTGGGTGCATCTGCAGACTGAACCGAGATGGGGTCCGGCCCCGTGGGGGACACACAGACATACCGGGGCCACTCCGAACGCGTCGTAGTGGGCCACGATGATGATGGTGGGAAGGTCCTCTCCACCCAGCCCCGTCAGCCGCCCCTGTGGAGACACAGCCTGTGAACGGCCAGCAGGGCCTGAGGCTGCCCGGGCTGCCCCCAGGCCTTGCCACTCCTGGTTCCCACTCGGTGGGAAGACAGAGCAGGGAGTGACCCGAGTGTGGGTCTGGAAGACCCCTCCTGCAGGGGCCACATGGAGCCAGGACTGCCCTTGTTCTGACACCTTCTGGGGCACCAGATCCCCACGTGAAGCTCTTGCCGCAGACTCTGGGAGCCCCAGGGAACTCCCCCAGGGAAGAGGTGGATGCCAGGGAGGAACCCACCCAGGCCCCCTGTTCTACTCACAAAGTGTTAACAAAAGCGGGGGGAGATGTGATGAAAACAACTTTCCTGTAGGAAAGAGATCAGGCCCCTCACCCCAGCACTTGGGCTCTCCGAGATCTGTGCCCACCCTATTCTGCTCTAGCTGGGGGGGCCAATAAACTTCCCATAAAGGGCCCCTCCCCATCAGGGGTCAGCTCCCGCCGCTCCCCCATCATCAGGGGTCAGCTCCCGCCCCTCCCCCCAGCATCAGGGGTCAGCTCCCGCCCCTCCCCCGCCCGGCCGGGCGCCCTCCCGTCTGTCTCCTGTCCCTGCTTCAGCTGGCGCCGGAGCCTCCTCGGGGCAGTCCCCTCAGGGACTGACTTCCACCCGCACGGTTCGGGCTCCATTCCCCCCACAGGCCCGGCGCCCGCTCCCACGTCAGGAGCCCCTTCTTGCCCCCCGTGACAGACACGAGTGCGCTCTGCGGCCATCGGAGCCGGTTCGCACAAGACGCCGCCCCGCCGGCTCCTCGCGGCGCGGCTCGGGGCGGAAGGAGGGCCGGGCCGGGCGCGGGCGGCGCTGCGGGGCCGTGATATGAGGTAAGAGCTGGCGCCCCGCGCGCGAAGCCATAGTAACCGCCCGCCGCCACCTTCGCGAGTCCCCCGAACGCCGCCGGCCCGTGAGATGCCCCGCCCCAGAGCCTCAGGCCCCGCCCCTTACCCGGAGTCGCTCCTCCATCCCCAGTCAGATGCCCGCTCTCTCTTCAAGCCCCGCCCACGCCACAAGCTCCGCCCCGACTCGGAGACGGGACCTTCCTTTCAATGACTCTGCCTCCGGGGTCTCTGCCTCTCGCCCCGCCCTACGTCGTGGCCCCGCCCCTTCCTCAGCCCGTCTTCCCATTGACCTCTCGGATGTGGGGTCGCTGCACCGCTGGCCGGCCGTGAAGGCGGTCTTTGAGGCTCCCCTCTCGGGAGCTGGTCCTTCGGTCCTGTGGGCTCACCTGCCGGTCCCCTTCTGCCTGCGGCCCCTCTTGGTAGAGGGTGGCTTTACTTTTTGCCCCGGTTGGGTGGGTTTGGGAGCCCTGCTCACCACCTCCTGGCTGGCTGAGGTTTTGCTGACACAGCCAAGGCCTGCACGTCCCTGCGGCGTCCCCCTGGGGGCCAGCCTTTACGTGGGGACTTCTAAAGTCCCACGCAGCACCCCAAATTCAAAACCTTGGTACCTCTAAATGGATGTTTCACAGCCATGGGCAATTTGCCCCCAGAGGACACTAGGCAATGTCTGGCGACATCTGTAGTTGTCAGGACTGACGAGGAGGGTGCTCCTGGCATGGAGTAGGTGGAGGCCAGGGACGCTGCTCAGCACGTGCAGGACAGCCAAACCACAGAGCGTGATCCAGCCACAAGGTCCGCAGTGCCAAGGGGGAGAGACCCTGGTGTAAACGTAGCTCATTTTGAGAGATTTAATGAGCCACCTACTATGGGCTCGGCCTTTGGAGGATGCGGTACTGAGTAAAACTCACATTATACCAGACCTCCAGGAACCTAGAATCAGACAAACAGATCCTAACCAAACTTTTCATTGCAATTATGGTGCTTTTAAAATTAATAACAGCTTCATGGAGCGATAGTTCATATACCATACAATTCACTCACTGAAAGCATGAAATTCAGTGGGTTTTAGTGGTTTTATATACACAGGGTTGTATACCCATCACCACTATCAGATTCCAGAACATCTTCATCACCCTACAAAGAAATCCCACATCCATTAAAAGTCCCTCTCCCATCCCCTCCCCCAGCCCCTGGCAACCACGAACCCACTTTCGGTCTCGTGGACTGGCGCGTTCATATAAATGGAATCCTACACTGTGTGGCCTTTTGTGTCTGGCGTCTTTCACTGAGCGTGATGTGTTCAAGGTTTGCCCACGTGGTAGCGTGTGTCAGAGCCTTGATCCTTTTCATGGGCGAGTCATATTCCAGTGTGTCGATGCACCATATTTTATTTATTCATTCATCAACTGACAAGCATATGATATGTTTTTGGAAGTTGGGAACCTATAGAGTGCCAAGAGAGTATAAACCCACCAGGCCCCAAACCAGATCAGCGGTATCATGGAAGGTGTTTAAGCTGAGAGTTACATAGGAGTTACGGAGGCTGGGGGCTTCTTGGCCCAGCCAGACATTTTAACTTGTAAGACTGCCATGGGTCACATTTGTCACCTGTGACCTTGGAAGACACCAGATATTTTTCTTCAGTGGGAAGCGGTCTCTGTACAGCCACTGAGGTGACAGATTAGGTGCCAAAAGTCAAGTCCAGTTACATTACAACTGGACACTTACATTACAAGTCCGGTTATGGCAAGCCTGATCAGGGGGACCCTTAGCTGCAGGTGAGGCCATCGGTTCCCTTAGTGCCAGGCCAGGCCAACCCAGGCAGCAATAGGGGCAGGCCAAATAAGGGTCCCTTTCTCAAGTTTTATAATTTATACTTGGTCAGGAAGTTAACTTTTACTTTAAAATATCAAATTTATTTATGAAATGTTTATTTCTTAGGTATCCTTATTTTCATAGTTTCCTTGGGATCTGTAGGCACATCATTTTTTTTCACTCCCACATTTGTGTATTTTTATTTGAATCAAATTTATTTAATAAAAATAAACACTGACAGTGAGGGCATGTTTTTTGATGGATCTTGATGATTCAAATAACAAGCTTTCGGATTTATTGATCTGTCAATTCTACCATTTTCTCCTGATAATCTGATTTTTTTTTTTATGTTTAGTATATCCATTCTCCTGTGAATCTTCGGTTTCTTATTATTTTCTTAATTTCTTATGATGAATAAATAGTTTTAGAACATCTTAATTTTTTGGTTTAGTAATGACATATAAGGGAATGAATTTGCTTTAGAGAAGAAATTTGACTTTATCTAATTCCTTTTAGCAATTTAACTATAATGGACTTTGGTATGATTTTCTCCTCCTTTCTTTTTTAATCCTAGTTGGGGTTTGCCAATCTACTTGGAGTTTCTTGAGTCTGTGGATTGACGTATTGTACCCATTTCGGAAAATCCTCAGGCATTACACCTTCAGGGATGGCTTCTGCCCCCTTCTCTCTCCGCTCTCTCTACACACACGCAGTTGTAATGAGGCTCGTCCAGCTCTGCTTCTTCTGTCTTCCTCAGGGAAGGCCCATCAGAGACTCGGATGGAAAGTCTAGTGGGTAGCTCTAGTCAAGCATGAAAGACTGTGGCAAATCCACTCGTGACCTCTGGAGGTCTCAGCTTGCTGCTTTAGCCCCCATGCCCTGCAGCTTTAAAATGATACCCGACACTGGGTAATTTATAAAGAACAGAGGTTTATTTGGCTTACGATTCTGGGACAGCTGCATCTGGCATGGGCCTCAGGCTGCTTCTACTCATGGCGGAAAGTGGCAGCAGCTGACGAGCACAAGCAGATCACATGGCGAGAGGAAGCAAGAGAGAGAGGGGAGGTTCCAGGGTCCTTTAAACAATCAGCTCTCGCGAGAACTAATAGAGCGAGAGCTCACTCATTAATCCCCCTCTCCCAGGGAGAGCATGAATCCATTCATGAGGGATCCGCCCCCATGACTCAATCAGTTTCCACACTGCCACATTGGAGATGAGATTTCCACATGCGTTTTGGAGGGGACGACACATCCAAACTCCATCAGGGACCAATCAGCAGCCCTGTCCCTCTGGGGAAACATTCTGTCCCAGGCACTTTGAGACTCAGGCAGATTTTACACTGACTTGTAGGAACCCTTGGCGCGTCTCCTCATGCTCCATGTTCTTCTCCACAACACACAGAATGTCTTGTGGAAAACGCCAGCCACACCGGGAGACAGGAGGTGCTCAGTTTCCCTGGGTCCGGGTTTCCAGACGTGCCTCTGGGTTTCCAACCACTCCCCAAAGTCTCAGGCCCCTCCTCAAGGCCCCCCCCGACAGGAAAGCTACTGCTGCCAGCTACACCTATTTTCAGCTCCCGGGATCAGTGAAGACACCCTTGAGGAAGGGGGCGAGTGGAGAAACATCTGGAGGACTGGACGGGGGTCTTTGGAGGCGGTTTCTGGGATGAGAAAGTCTGGGGCAGAGCTGTGAGGAGTCTGGAAAGGGACTGTAAAGTGACACACTTGCCTGCTGTCCATTCCTCACCCACCTCCTGAGCCCTGGGGCCTGAGGCCCCAGGTCAGGGGTGAATGGGCACAGGAGGGTCCAGGGTGGGGGCTGGAGAACGGCCTCTCTGCTCTGCCAGGTGCCTCAGATTCTGTGATGGCCACCGTGAAGTGTCACACAGAAGCTGCATGGGCACCAAGTGACAGCCCCGCCCCTTTCCCCCAGGGGCCCCTCCCTGGGGTGGGCGGGGCCGGCTTTCATTGTGACTCCACCCTTCCCTGGGTTCTGGCCACGCCCCCATTCCGTCCATCTTTCTCATCCACCAATGGGCTGTGAGCATTGAGGCCACGCCCACCTACCTGTTGCCTAGCACCGGCTGCTCCCAGCTGCTCTGGCTCAGTCGCTGGTCCGTGCCTTAGCTGGAGGGAGTGACTGTCCAGTGCTTAGACATGATAAGGCGGAAGTACCCCTTTCCTTTTCCCTGCCCCGAAATGTCGGAGGAAATCCGACAGGAGAAATTGGCGAGGGCCAAGAAGAAGGTATAACGTGCTGGGTCGCAGCCCCGGAGCCAGCCCGAGGCCCCTGCTATGGTGGGACAGGGGCAGGACTCGGTGTCACTTCTGAGGCACACGGGGATTGCCCCTCTGTGCCTCTTGACTCCCCCCACCAAAGTCTTCTCAGCCATCCCTGCCCCCTCAGCTGCCCAGACCCTGCCCTTGCCGGCTGTCCCCGGGTGACTTTGGCCAGTAAGGTTACTTCCAGGGCTCCCCACCTGGACTCAGCCCTGGCCTCCTGCTACCCCAAACCAGACCTTCCTGGGCTCCCTGGCTCCCCTGGGTTCCCGTCTCCAAGGACCTCGGTCCTGGCTCTGTGCTCCACTTCCCCACAGTGTTGCAGTGACTCTGACATTGGTAGGAAGGAGTGGAATGTTGTCACCTCACAATCCCATTCCAAACTGACCCAATCCCCCTGGGAAGTGTCACAATCCCTCAGGAACTGTCATTACTGCCTGGGAGGTTTCTGGTTCCCCTTCTCCCCTTTACTTAGACATTGCCTACCTGAAAAGCCTGCACTTCACCAGTGAGCTAGAAATGTGGACAGTATCTCTGGGTGACCGTTGGGAGAACGGGTTCGGTTTGGTTTTCTCCTGGGTTTCTACTCTCTAGAGACACTTAACAATTTATTTCTGAGTCTGGATCTCACCTTAGAATTGCCTAGGATTCTGGGACCAGAGCGCCTTTCAGTCACTACTCTCTGGAGGGAGATGTGCTTATCTTCTGTGGGATAAATCCTGGGCAACTGAACTTCACAGCTTGAATCTTGCCAAGATCCTGTTGATCTGGGGTGCCACAGGACTCAGGGGGCCTCTTTCTGAAGCATCAGATTTGCTTGATTCTTTTGAAAGAGAAAAAACCTCTTAATGTACTTAGGGGTGACATTCACCTGGATTTGTAAGATCATAATGGACTTCTCTGAAATGATGCTTGGGTTTTCCTCTTTTTGTGAGGTCCCCAGATCCCTAGGGGTGTGCCCTCATGACTTCTGCCATTAGGGTACATTGACATAAACGTTTGAAAAGTACTGGGGTGCAGCTCTCAAAGCTCTGTGAGGGAGGGCCCCGATGTCTGATTTGTATTTGGCCCGCCAGCAGCTGCTGATTCATGACAAAGCCCCAGAAGACTGAAGCTCAATTCCATTATTGCCTTTTTCTAATCATGCTATCGGTCCATTTCTTCAGCCATTTGGTGATCATGACAACACCTTATAGGGTTGCTGGTGGCATTAAATCAGGTGGTACAAGTAAGAATACTTTGTAAAAACTGTAAAGTAGGTGACAAACATAGGGGCTTCCACATCTCCTGCTTTTCCTTTTCACAGCTGAGAGAGTTCCAACGGAAAAAGGGCCTAGCTAGGACTGCTGAGGGAAAAAACACCAAAACTGGCAGTAGGCCCCAGCCCAGCATTTGTGAGAGGTGCCAGTCACCTCAGGAGGTGAGTGTTGGCTGGTCAGGCTCCTGGGAACAGGGGCCTCAAGGAGCAGTAGGGGATAATGGTAACGACCATGGAAGAAGTGTCAGGGACTGGGTAAGAAGTCTGGGTTGGAATCCTACATCTCCCTCTGCTCGGGATATGACATAGGACTCTTCTCTGAGCTTCTCCCTTGAAACTGTGCACACAGATGGACCACGAGCTTGGCTGTCCCATTGGATCCTGTTGCAGGAAGCACAGGATGATGTTGACAACACCAAGGCCCAGGGCTCAATCCCTGTACTGGCCACCACCAAAAAAAGAAAAAGTGCAGGATAAGAGCTGCTCGGGAGCTGAGGGACAATGGGGAAGTGAGACCTTGAGAAGTGGGCACAGAGGGGCTACAGGAGGAGGGCTTGGTCCAGGTTAGGAAGAAAGGACAGCAGAGGGCTTAGCCACTGAGGGGCAGAGCATCTCCATGTGTGCTCTCATCTCTTTCAGCCCCCATCATCCATCACTGGGGAAGCCTTGAAGACTTCAAATTTCATTAAGGAGCTGGAGGTAAGTGCCCTCCAGGCCAGCCCCCAACCACCTTCCATGCTGGGGGCTGGGGTCCCCCCTGCCAACTCAGACAGCCACAACCCAATGCTGACAACACCAAGGCCCAGGGCTCAATCCCTGTACTGGCCACCACCAAAAAGAAAAAGTGCAGAATGAGAGGTGCTCGGGAGCGGAGGGACGATGGGGAAGTGAGACCTTGAGAAGTGCGCACAGAGGGGCTACAGGAGGAGGGCCTGGTCCAGGTTAGGAAGAAAGGACAGCAGAGGGCTTAGCCGTTGAGGGGCAGAGCATCTCCATGTGTGCTCTCATCTCTTCCAGCCCCCATCATCCATCACTGGGGAGGCCTTGAAGACTTCAACTTTCATTAAGGAGCTGGAGGTAAGTGCCCTCCAGGCCAGCCCCCAACCACGTCCCATGCTGGGGGCTGGGGACCCCCCTGCCAACTCAGACAGCCACAACCCAATGTTGACAACACCAAGGCCCAGGGCTCAATCCCTGTACTGGCCACCACCAAAAAAAAAATGCAGAATGAGAGGTGCTCGGGAGCGGAGGGACGATGGGGAAGTGAGACCTTGAGAAGTGGGCACAGAGGGGCTACAGGAGGAGGGCCTGGTCCAGGTTAGGAAGAAAGGACAGCAGAGAGCTTAGCTATTGAGGGGCAGAGCATCTCCATCTGTGCTCTCATCTCTTCCAGCCCCCATCATCCATCACTGGGGAGGCCTTGAGGACTACAACATACATTCAGGAGCTGGAGGTACGTGCCTTCCAGGCCAGCCCCCAACCACCTCCCTTGCTAGGGGCTGGGAGCCCCCCTGCCAACTGAGACAGCCGCCACCCAATGTTGACAACACCAAGGCCCAGGGCTCAATCCCTGTACTGGCCACCACCAAAAATAAAAATTGAAGGATGAGAGGTGCTCGGGAGCGGAGGGACGATGGGGAAGTGAGACCTTGAGAAGTGCGCACAGAGGGGCTACAGGAGGAGGGCTTGGTCCAGGTTAGGAAGAAAGGACAGCAGAGGGCTTAGCCATTGAGGGGCAGAGCATCTCCATGTGTGCTCTCATCTCTTCCAGCCCCCATCATCCATCACTGGGGAGGCCTTGAGGACTTCAACTTTCATTAAGGAGCTGGAGGTAAGTGCCCTCCAGGCCAGCTCCCTGACCACCTCCCATGCTGGGGGCTGGGGGCCACGCTGCCAGCTGAAACAGCCAACACCCCCACCCCTAATGATCGCACTCTCTACCTCTCTCCCAACCCTCCTCCAACTCCTCCTCTCTTCATGTGCCACAGAGCCAGTGCCTAGTTCTGCAGGCAGTCCTGGACTCCACCTATGCAGTAAAGAACTATATAGAGAGTGTGGTGCAGGAACTGGTAAGACTCCAGTGGCATCCCCTGTTTCCACGCTGCCAATCCTGGGCTCCAATTTCCCCTTGGGGCTTTGAAGAAAAGGGGCTGGGGGTTCCTGTGCCAAGGGAGAATGGGGTGCTCGGTGGCCTAGTTCTCAGCAGGAGGGACCCCAGACCATGCAGCATGGCTCTTTCTGTTGCTGACCTGCCTGCCCACTCTCTTTTCTCCAGACACCCCTGCTTGAGTCCTTGCCGCATGGGCTCTGGGCTGTTGCCCTGTTGGAAACACTAGGCTGACAGTTGTCAGGAGCCCTGTGTTCCCACCCTAACTTACTTCCTGCTTTGCTTGGTCTTTGGTTTTGGACAAGCCACCTCTCCTGCCTGGGCTTGAGTGCCCTGAGATAGAATTAGAGGGTGTCAAAGGTCCCTTGCAGCTCTAAGAATGAAAGATTTCTAGGCACACACGAGACATCAGGGAGACAGGGATCTTGCCTGTCCTTTTCATTCCTGGATCCCTGCTATTAAGATCAGTCCCTGTCCTTAGTGTGTGGTTCGTGGTGAATACATGCACCCTTGTGAATCACAAGCTGGGAGAAGGGTAGTCTTTCCTTTCTCAGCCTCCATTTCTAGAGGTTTCTGTGGTTGTCATGGAAAGAGAATCAGGATTCAGATGTTCAGCTCTGAATCCAACAAAGACCCCAATTCTCTTTCCTTGGGAGTTCAAGGACAGTTTGTCCATTTGCGTCCCCATAGGGTCTGAGAGCTTTCCCTTGAAAATCCATTCCTGGCCCCACCACTTCCCAGTCTGGGGAATGAACCTGAGGGGACAACCTCAGTCACCTTCCCGTGACTCTCCACATGGAAAATCTGGCACCAGGAAACTGGATGAAGTGGAAAGAGGGACATGTTTTCTTTGTTCGCTCCTTCCATGTCTGATGGGTTTGGGGACAGACTGAGATGGAGAGGCCACAGGCTCGTCCTGCCCACTCCCAACCTGGAGAAGGCTCCCCCCTGCACCCCACCCTCAGCACCACGGGGTCCCCGAGGATCTGGTCTCCCTGGTGGGCCTGTCCTGGGCCATTCGTGGCATTCCTGGGGCTCGTCCCTTGCTGTTCCATCTCTGCCTCCCTGGTAAGAGATGTTTCTTTCCTCTTCCTACAGAAGGAGAGTCCGTGTCAGCAGCTGGACTCCCTGCGGGAACAACTGCAGGTGAGTGGACTCTATGGCATCCCTCATGTGCCCTAGAGAACCTTCCTGTCCCTCTCTCACCACCTGTTTGGCTTTTCTCCCAAAGGCTCAGATTCGGACCAATGCCATCTTAAAGTCCGAAAAGGAAGAGATGGAGAGAGCCCTGGCCGATGCTCGTCAGGAAGCCCGGCAGAAAGCAGGTGTGGATCTGGGCAGCCTTCCTCCCTCAACCTGGTGCCTTGACAGGCCTTCAGGGGAGTCCTTTGGGTTCCATCTTGACCTCTGTCATTCCAGGAGAATGTCAACATCTGCGGACCTGCCTGGACTCCCGGGAAAATGAGATCCAACAGCTGCAGGGGAGTCTGACCGCCTTCTCCACACGGCAGGGGGACGCCGAGAGGGTGAGTCCCGCCACCTGCCCTCACGCTTGCCCCTCCACCCCCAGGGGGAAAAATGGGCTTAGAGAATTAGATGGACCTGGATGTTCACATCCCAGCTGTACGTGATCTTAGCACTTAACCTCTAATACCTTGCATTTCATCTACAAAATGGAGCTAACGATAGTAACTCCCTCCTGTGGTGGTTGTGAGGATTCGATGGATTGTTAGCACGGTGCCTGGTGCCGCACGCAATACAGAGTCAGACCATGGTGATGACAGTCCTAACAATGGCAACGTGACAGGCTATCCCTGGGCCTCCGTCGGCCAGCTGTCAATCAGATCTCTTTCCCTGCCTCTTCCACCCTTACTGAGGTCTTGGGAAAAGCAACTGAGAACATGGGCTTGGAAATGCCTTGAAAAAGGTGTCAAGTGTGATTCAGGGGGAGGAAAGGTCACCGCTGAACGGTTGCTGTAGGTGTCGGTGTTCGTGTGCCCCGACTCCATCTTCTCCCTGCCGAATCCTGACTTTGCCTTTCTGTATTTGCAGTCCTACCGCAACCTCAAGAGCGAGCGAGATGCCCTCTTCCTTCAGCTGGAGGACAACAAGTAGGAGGGGGACGGTGGGTGGCAGGTCTGGGGGGGCCTCAGCATGGGTGTTGTGGTGGGAGGTGGGAGGGTAGAGGTGAGCACGATGAGGGGGACGCACAGGTTTGGACACGTGCAGAGCCAAGCTGTGGCCCCAGCTGTGCCAGTGACTCGTGTGTGGCCTCAGGCAATTCATGTCCTCTCTGTGGACAGGCACTTGAGAGTCCAGGTGTCCCCTTCCCATGCCATAGTCCTCTGGTTTTGTGGCAAAGTCAGTGCATTGATGACAAAAGTCGTCCTTTCTTTTCCTCGTTCTTTACATTCTCCACCACCTCTGGCCACAGGAACAACTATGAAGTCCTCAAGTACCAGCAGGCCCAGCTGAAGGGCAAGATTCGCGTCCTTGAAATGGAGAAGGCGGCCTTACAGGTCCAGGTGAAAATGGTTGAAACGTCCAAGCTCCTGCCAAGCCAAGTGAGTGGCTGCAGCCCAGGGGGTTGGTTTTATGGTTGTGGGGTAGAGAGGAGGGTGGCAGCCTGTCCCTCCTGCAGCCACTCCTTACACGGCTTATGCCCCTGTGCTCTGGGCAGGTGCACACTTCAAGCTGAGCTGCAGGCTCGCGTCATTGGGCTGGCATGTCACCCATTCTGCCTGCGTGTCCTCCGCACTCACCCCCTGGGCCTTTGTTCCCCCACCTCTAAAATGGGGTGCTGGATACCTCACACGAAATGGTACAGGGAGGGCCCGCTGTGTGCCTGTGCCGTGCCCCTTCCCTGTGCCGTGGGTCTCCGGCTGCATCAGGTGGCCACCGACTGCTTCTCTCCATCCAGACCAATTAGAACATGGAGGTCCCCAGTGCACTGCATTCAGGGCAGCACGTGAAGATGGAGCTGGCTGAGAAGTTGGGCCAGCTTCGTGAGAAGTTGGGCCAGCTTCGTGAGAAGCTGGGAGACCTAAAGGACATGGGAATCCCTGCCCCATTCAGGAAGGGCTAGGAGACAGGCACCAGCCTCTGAGGGGGGGTTCCAGAGCCAGCACAGAGGCAGCTCCAGCCTGTGGGACAGGTGACCCCAGTCATGCACTGCAGTCCTGTGACTATTCGTTGCTCTCTTCCTTCTGACCACACAGCTGCCGCAGAACATACAGAAATGCCAGGAGAACCAAGGCTTCAGCAACAATCTCTGCTTTCCATTGTTTTATCGAGCAGAAAAGTATTGTGACAGTAACATCATGGACATCTGAGATGTGGGGCCCAGGGCTCTGCCCCCTCCCAGTTCCTGCTACCCTGTCCTTGCCACCATGTCTCTGCCACCCTCTTCCTTCCACCCTTTCCCTGCCACCCTGTCTCTGCCACCCTGTCCCTGCCACTCCTTCCCAGTCACCCTTTTATCATGTTAAGACCCCTGTTCTTTAAAAAAAAAAAAAAATCAAAAAAAAAACAAAAAAAGGAAAAAATGAAAAAAAACTTAAAAAAGAAAAGGAAAAAAACAAAAAAAGAAGACAGCACCCAGAAAACACCGAAAAGAAGAAGACAACACCCTGAAAATACTCAAAAGAAGACAACATCCAGAGAACACCCAAAAAAAGACAACACCCGGAGAACATCCTAAAGATGATAGCACCCAGAAAACCCCCAAAAGAAGAAAACACCGAGAAAACACCGAAAAGAAGAGAACACCCAAAAGACGATGACATGCAGAAAATACTCGAAAGAAGACACCCAGAAAACACCAAAAAGAAGAAAACACACAACCCAGAAAAGAAACACACGGAAGAAAACACCCCCCAAAAAGGAAGAAAACCTTTACAAAAAGAATAAAACCCAAACATAAAGAAAAACTGCCCAAAAGAAGAAAAAAACAAAACCCAAAAGAAGACAACCGCAACAAAAAGAAGAGAACCCCAACAGAAGGAAGAAAAATCCCCCCAAAATAAGAAAACCCCAACAAAAAGCAGAAACCACCCCACATGAAGGAAACCCCAACAAAAATAAAACCCCACTGATAAGAAGATAACCTCTCAGAAAAGAAACCGTCCAAAAGAAAACTGGAAAAGTAGAAACACCCCCAAAAGAAGAAAACAGCAACAAAGCGAAAAAAACCCACAATAAAAGAAGAATCCCACAAGAAGAAAAACCCCAGTAAAAAGAAGAAAGTGCCAGCAATAGGAAGCCCCCAAAGAAGAAAATCCCAATGAAAAGAACAAAACGCTAACAAAAAGAAGAAACACCCCCCACAAAAAAGAAAAGTCTCTACAAAGAAGAAAAACCTCTGAAAAGAAGAAAAACTTCCAGAAAAGAAGAAAACCTCAACAAAAAGAAGAAACCATGCACCTCAAAAAGAGAACCCCCAAAGAAGGAAACCCTAACAAAAAGAAAAACCCCATAAAAGAAAAAAACACCCAAATAGAAAAAACTCCAATAGAAAGAAGAAAACCCCCCAGGAAAACAAGAAAACCCCCCAAAAAGCCCCCAAAGAAGAAACCCCCAAAGAGGAAAACCCCAACAAAAGGAAAACTCCAAAAGAGAACCCCCAAAAAGAAAACACCCCAAAAGAAGAAAACCAAAAACTCCCCAAGAAGTAAACTCCCACAAAAAGAAAAACCCAGCAAAAAAAAATCCACACAGAAGAAAACCCTAACAATAAATAAATAAATAAATAAAAATCCAAAAGAAGAAACCCCCTAAAAAATGTACAAAAATGTGCAAAAATGTACAGAAATATACAAAAATCAAAATATGCAAAACAAACAAACAACAACAGGAAAAAAAAAACAGAAAACAAAATAAAACAGGAAAAATACTAAAAGAGAGAAAAAGAAAAAAAAAATAAACATAAAAGAAAAGCCAAAAATAAATATGTAAGAAAACAAGAAGAAAAAAGAAAGAAAGAAAGAAAGCAGCAGGGTGCCCTCACCAGTAGTCCAGCCTCAGGGACCCATAGGGGAAGACCAGTAGAATTGGTCCCTTGGGCAGGCCAGTCAGGGGGCCCCTTAGTGCTGGGGCAGGCCAAGGAAGCACTTGGGGCAGGCCTGGCAGGCTCTTAGCAGAAGGGGGCCGTTAGCACCAATCAAGCCAAGGGGGCCCTGAGGTAGGCCATTCGAGGGGAGTCCTTAGTGGAAAGGCAGTCCAGAGAGTTGGCTGGGGGTGGGGGGGGAGGCACTTAGCAATATTTTATCATTTATACTTGGCCAGAAAATTTTCTTTTTCATTAAAGTATCAAACTTATTCATAAAATATCTATTTTAATAATTATCCTTCTTTTTGTACTTTCTTCAAAATCTACTTTACGTTTTTCTCCACTCCCACATTTGTGTATTTTTATTTGAGTCATAGTTATTTAATTAAAATAAAGACTGAAAGTGAATACATGGTTTTGGCTTGATTTTTATTTTTCAGATAAACAGCTTTCAGATTTATTAGTCTGTCAATTCTGTCATTTCCCCTCTCTGGATCATTTGATTTCATTTTTCTGTGTGTGTTCAGCATATCCATTCTCCTGTGAATCTTAGGTTTGTCGTTATTTTCTTATGATGAATATGTAGTTCTAGAATATTTTGATATTTATTATGTAATCATGACATATACGGGTGGGAATTTGCTTTAGAAAAGAAATTTGACTTTATCTCCTTCGTTTCAGCAATTTAACTACGATGGACGTTAGTATGATTTTTTCTTTTCTTTTTTATTCCCAGTTGGGGTTTGGTTCTTCAATCTGTGGATTGACGTATTATACCCATTTTGGAAACCCTCCATGTCAGTGACACGATGACACCCACCCAGAGGGTCCTCATGGGACCTGAGAAGGCGGGTCAAGGGCCCTCACTGTGGGTGCATCTGCAGACTGAACCGAGATGGGGTCCGGCCCCGTGGGGGACACACAGACATACCGGGGCCACTCCGAACGCGTCGTAGTGGGCCACGATGATGATGGTGGGAAGGTCCTCTCCACCCAGCCCCGTCAGCCGCCCCTGTGGAGACACAGCCTGTGAACGGCCAGCAGGGCCTGAGGCTGCCCGGGCTGCCCCCAGGCCTTGCCACTCCTGGTTCCCACTCGGTGGGAAGACAGAGCAGGGAGTGACCCGAGTGTGGGTCTGGAAGACCCCTCCTGCAGGGGCCACATGGAGCCAGGACTGCCCTTGTTCTGACACCTTCTGGGGCACCAGATCCCCACGTGAAGCTCTTGCCGCAGACTCTGGGAGCCCCAGGGAACTCCCCCAGGGAAGAGGTGGATGCCAGGGAGGAACCCACCCAGGCCCCCTGTTCTACTCACAAAGTGTTAACAAAAGCGGGGGGAGATGTGATGAAAACAACTTTCCTGTAGGAAAGAGATCAGGCCCCTCACCCCAGCACTTGGGCTCTCCGAGATCTGTGCCCACCCTATTCTGCTCTAGCTGGGGGGGCCAATAAACTTCCCATAAAGGGCCCCTCCCCATCAGGGGTCAGCTCCCGCCGCTCCCCCATCATCAGGGGTCAGCTCCCGCCCCTCCCCCCAGCATCAGGGGTCAGCTCCCGCCCCTCCCCCGCCCGGCCGGGCGCCCTCCCGTCTGTCTCCTGTCCCTGCTTCAGCTGGCGCCGGAGCCTCCTCGGGGCAGTCCCCTCAGGGACTGACTTCCACCCGCACGGTTCGGGCTCCATTCCCCCCACAGGCCCGGCGCCCGCTCCCACGTCAGGAGCCCCTTCTTGCCCCCCGTGACAGACACGAGTGCGCTCTGCGGCCATCGGAGCCGGTTCGCACAAGACGCCGCCCCGCCGGCTCCTCGCGGCGCGGCTCGGGGCGGAAGGAGGGCCGGGCCGGGCGCGGGCGGCGCTGCGGGGCCGTGATATGAGGTAAGAGCTGGCGCCCCGCGCGCGAAGCCATAATAACCGCCCGCCGCCACCTTCGGGAGTCCTCCGAACGCCGCCGGCCCGTGAGATGCCCCGCCCCAGAGCCTCAGGCCCCGCCCCTTACCCGGAGTCGCTCCTCCATCCCCAGTCAGATGCCCGCTCTCTCTTCAAGCCCCGCCCACGCCACAAGCTCCGCCCCGACTCGGAGACGGGACCTTCCTTTCAATGACTCTGCCTCCGGGTCTCTGCCTCTCGCCCCGCCCTGCGTCGTGGCCCCGCCCCTTCCTCAGCCCGTCTTCCCATTGACCTCTCGGATGTGGGGTCGCTGCACCGCTGGCCGGCCGTGAAGGCGGTCTTTGAGGCTCCCCTCTCGGGAGCTGGTCCTTCGGTCCTGTGGGCTCACCTGCCGGTCCCCTTCTGCCTGCGGCCCCTCTTGGTAGAGGGTGGCTTTACTTTTTGCCCCGGTTGGGTGGGTTTGGGAGCCCTGCTCACCACCTCCTGGCTGGCTGAGGTTTTGCTGACACAGCCAAGGCCTGCACGTCCCTGCGGCGTCCCCCTGGGGGCCAGCCTTTACGTGGGGACTTCTAAAGTCCCACGCAGCACCCCAAATTCAAAACCTTGGTACCTCTAAATGGATGTTTCACAGCCATGGGCAATTTGCCCCCAGAGGACACTAGGCAATGTCTGGCGACATCTGTAGTTGTCAGGACTGACGAGGAGGGTGCTCCTGGCATGGAGTAGGTGGAGGCCAGGGACGCTGCTCAGCACGTGCAGGACAGCCAAACCACAGAGCGTGATCCAGCCACAAGGTCCGCAGTGCCAAGGGGGAGAGACCCTGGTGTAAACGTAGCTCATTTTGAGAGATTTAATGAGCCACCTACTATGGGCTCGGCCTTTGGAGGATGCGGTACTGAGTAAAACTCACATTATACCAGACCTCCAGGAACCTAGAATCAGACAGACAGATCCTAACCAAACTTTTCATTGCAATTATGGTGCTTTTAAAATTAATAACAGCTTCATGGAGCGATAGTTCATATACCATACAATTCACTCACTGAAAGCATGAAATTCAGTGGGTTTTAGTGGTTTTATATACACAGGGTTGTATACCCATCACCACTATCAGATTCCAGAACATCTTCATCACCCTACAAAGAAATCCCACATCCATTAAAAGTCCCTCTCCCATCCCCTCCCCCAGCCCCTGGCAACCACGAACCCACTTTCGGTCTCGTGGACTGGCGCGTTCATATAAATGGAATCCTACACTGTGTGGCCTTTTGTGTCTGGCGTCTTTCACTGAGCGTGATGTGTTCAAGGTTTGCCCACGTGGTAGCGTGTGTCAGAGCCTTGATCCTTTTCATGGGCGAGTCATATTCCAGTGTGTCGATGCACCATATTTTATTTATTCATTCATCAACTGACAAGCATATGATATGTTTTTGGAAGTTGGGAACCTATAGAGTGCCAAAAGAGTATAAACCCACCAGGCCCCAAACCAGATCAGCGGTATCATGGAAGGTGTTTAAGCTGAGAGTTACATAGGAGTTACGGAGGCTGGGGGCTTCTTGGCCCAGCCAGACATTTTAACTTGTAAGACTGCCATGGGTCACATTTGTCACCTGTGACCTTGGAAGACACCAGATATTTTTCTTCAGTGGGAAGCGGTCTCTGTACAGCCACTGAGGTGACAGATTAGGTGCCAAAAGTCAAGTCCAGTTACATTACAACTGGACACTTACATTACAAGTCCGGTTATGGCAAGCCTGATCAGGGGGACCCTTAGCTGCAGGTGAGGCCATCGGTTACCTTAGTGCCAGGCCAGGCCAACCCAGGCAGCAATAGGGGCAGGCCAAATAAGGGTCCCTTTCTCAAGTTTTATAATTTATACTTGGTCAGGAAGTTAACTTTTACTTTAAAATATCAAATTTATTTATGAAATGTTTATTTCTTAGGTATCCTTATTTTCATAGTTTCCTTGGGATCTGTAGGCACATCATTTTTTTTCACTCCCACATTTGTGTATTTTTATTTGAATCAAATTTATTTAATAAAAATAAACACTGACAGTGAGGGCATGTTTTTTGATGGATCTTGATGATTCAAATAACAAGCTTTCGGATTTATTGATCTGTCAATTCTACCATTTTCTCCTGATAATCTGATTTTTTTTTTTATGTTTAGTATATCCATTCTCCTGTGAATCTTCGGTTTCTTATTATTTTCTTAATTTCTTATGATGAATAAATAGTTTTAGAACATCTTAATTTTTTTGTTTAGTAATGACATATAAGGGAATGAATTTGCTTTAGAGAAGAAATTTGACTTTATCTAATTCCTTTTAGCAATTTAACTATAATGGACTTTAGTATGATTTTCTCCTCCTTTCTTTTTTAATCCTAGTTGGGGTTTGCCAATCTACTTGGAGTTTCTTGAGTCTGTGGATTGACGTATTGTACCCATTTCGGAAAATCCTCAGGCATTACACCTTCAGGGATGGCTTCTGCCCCCTTCTCTCTCCGCTCTCTCTACACACACGCAGTTGTAATGAGGCTCGTCCAGCTCTGCTTCTTCTGTCTTCCTCAGGGAAGGCCCATCAGAGACTCGGATGGAAAGTCTAGTGGGTAGCTCTAGTCAAGCATGAAAGACTGTGGCAAATCCACTCGTGACCTCTGGAGGTCTCAGCTTGCTGCTTTAGCCCCCATGCCCTGCAGCTTTAAAATGATACCCGACACTGGGTAATTTATAAAGAACAGAGGTTTATTTGGCTTACGATTCTGGGACAGCTGCATCTGGCATGGGCCTCAGGCTGCTTGTACTCATGGCGGAAAGTGGCAGCAGCTGACGAGCACAAGCAGATCACATGGCGAGAGGAAGCAAGAGAGAGAGGGGAGGTTCCAGGGTCCTTTAAACAATCAGCTCTCGCGAGAACTAATAGAGCGAGAGCTCACTCATTAATCCCCCTCCCCCAGGGAGAGCATGAATCCATTCATGAGGGATCCGCCCCCATGACTCAATCAGTTTCCACACTGCCACATTGGAGATGAGATTTCCACATGCGTTTTGGAGGGGACGACACATCCAAACTCCATCAGGGACCAATCAGCAGCCCTGTCCCTCTGGGGAAACATTCTGTCCCAGGCACTTTGAGACTCAGGCAGATTTTACACTGACTTGTAGGAACCCTTGGCGCGTCTCCTCATGCTCCATGTTCTTCTCCACAACACACAGAATGTCTTGTGGAAAACGCCAGCCACACCGGGAGACAGGAGGTGCTCAGTTTCCCTGGGTCCGGGTTTCCAGACGTGCCTCTGGGTTTCCAACCACTCCCCAAAGTCTCAGGCCCCTCCTCAAGGCCCCCCCCGACAGGAAAGCTACTGCTGCCAGCTACACCTATTTTCAGCTCCCGGGATCAGTGAAGACACCCTTGAGGAAGGGGGCGAGTGGAGAAACATCTGGAGGACTGGACGGGGGTCTTTGGAGGCGGTTTCTGGGATGAGAAAGTCTGGGGCAGAGCTGTGAGGAGTCTGGAAAGGGACTGTAAAGTGACACACTTGCCTGCTGTCCATTCCTCACCCACCTCCTGAGCCCTGGGGCCTGAGGCCCCAGGTCAGGGGTGAATGGGCACAGGAGGGTCCAGGGTGGGGGCTGGAGAACGGCCTCTCTGCTCTGCCAGGTGCCTCAGATTCTGTGATGGCCACCGTGAAGTGTCACACAGAAGCTGCATGGGCACCAAGTGACAGCCCCGCCCCTTTCCCCCAGGGGCCCCTCCCTGGGGTGGGCGGGGCCGGCTTTCATTGTGACTCCACCCTTCCCTGGGTTCTGGCCACGCCCCCATTCCGTCCATCTTTCTCATCCACCAATGGGCTGTGAGCATTGAGGCCACGCCCACCTACCTGTTGCCTAGCACCGGCTGCTCCCAGCTGCTCTGGCTCAGTCGCTGGTCCGTGCCTTAGCTGGAGGGAGTGACTGTCCAGTGCTTAGACATGATAAGGCGGAAGTACCCCTTTCCTTTTCCCTGCCCCGAAATGTCGGAGGAAATCCGACAGGAGAAATTGGCGAGGGCCAAGAAGAAGGTATAACGTGCTGGGTCGCAGCCCCGGAGCCAGCCCGAGGCCCCTGCTATGGTGGGACAGGGGCAGGACTCGGTGTCACTTCTGAGGCACACGGGGATTGCCCCTCTGTGCCTCTTGACTCCCCCCACCAAAGTCTTCTCAGCCATCCCTGCCCCCTCAGCTGCCCAGACCCTGCCCTTGCCGGCTGTCCCCGGGTGACTTTGGCCAGTAAGGTTACTTCCAGGGCTCCCCACCTGGACTCAGCCCTGGCCTCCTGCTACCCCAAACCAGACCTTCCTGGGCTCCCTGGCTCCCCTGGGTTCCCGTCTCCAAGGACCTCGGTCCTGGCTCTGTGCTCCACTTCCCCACAGTGTTGCAGTGACTCTGACATTGGTAGGAAGGAGTGGAATGTTGTCACCTCACAATCCCATTCCAAACTGACCCAATCCCCCTGGGAAGTGTCACAATCCCTCAGGAACTGTCATTACTGCCTGGGAGGTTTCTGGTTCCCCTTCTCCCCTTTACTTAGACATTGCCTACCTGAAAAGCCTGCACTTCACCAGTGAGCTAGAAATGTGGACAGTATCTCTGGGTGACCGTTGGGAGAACGGGTTCGGTTTGGTTTTCTCCTGGGTTTCTACTCTCTAGAGACACTTAACAATTTATTTCTGAGTCTGGATCTCACCTTAGAATTGCCTAGGATTCTGGGACCAGAGCGCCTTTCAGTCACTACTCTCTGGAGGGAGATGTGCTTATCTTCTGTGGGATAAATCCTGGGCAACTGAACTTCACAGCTTGAATCTTGCCAAGATCCTGTTGATCTGGGGTGCCACAGGACTCAGGGGGCCTCTTTCTGAAGCATCAGATTTGCTTGATTCTTTTGAAAGAGAAAAAACCTCTTAATGTACTTAGGGGTGACATTCACCTGGATTTGTAAGATCATAATGGACTTCTCTGAAATGATGCTTGGGTTTTCCTCTTTTTGTGAGGTCCCCAGATCCCTAGGGGTGTGCCCTCATGACTTCTGCCATTAGGGTACATTGACATAAACGTTTGAAAAGTACTGGGGTGCAGCTCTCAAAGCTCTGTGAGGGAGGGCCCCGATGTCTGATTTGTATTTGGCCCGCCAGCAGCTGCTGATTCATGACAAAGCCCCAGAAGACTGAAGCTCAATTCCATTATTGCCTTTTTCTAATCATGCTATCGGTCCATTTCTTCAGCCATTTGGTGATCATGACAACACCTTATAGGGTTGCTGGTGGCATTAAATCAGGTGGTACAAGTAAGAATACTTTGTAAAAACTGTAAAGTAGGTGACAAACATAGGGGCTTCCACATCTCCTGCTTTTCCTTTTCACAGCTGAGAGAGTTCCAACGGAAAAAGGGCCTAGCTAGGACTGCTGAGGGAAAAAACACCAAAACTGGCAGTAGGCCCCAGCCCAGCATTTGTGAGAGGTGCCAGTCACCTCAGGAGGTGAGTGTTGGCTGGTCAGGCTCCTGGGAACAGGGGCCTCAAGGAGCAGTAGGGGATAATGGTAACGACCATGGAAGAAGTGTCAGGGACTGGGTAAGAAGTCTGGGTTGGAATCCTACATCTCCCTCTGCTCGGGATATGACATAGGACTCTTCTCTGAGCTTCTCCCTTGAAACTGTGCACACAGATGGACCACGAGCTTGGCTGTCCCATTGGATCCTGTTGCAGGAAGCACAGGATGATGTTGACAACACCAAGGCCCAGGGCTCAATCCCTGTACTGGCCACCACCAAAAAAAGAAAAAGTGCAGGATAAGAGCTGCTCGGGAGCTGAGGGACAATGGGGAAGTGAGACCTTGAGAAGTGGGCACAGAGGGGCTACAGGAGGAGGGCTTGGTCCAGGTTAGGAAGAAAGGACAGCAGAGGGCTTAGCCACTGAGGGGCAGAGCATCTCCATGTGTGCTCTCATCTCTTTCAGCCCCCATCATCCATCACTGGGGAAGCCTTGAAGACTTCAAATTTCATTAAGGAGCTGGAGGTAAGTGCCCTCCAGGCCAGCCCCCAACCACCTTCCATGCTGGGGGCTGGGGTCCCCCCTGCCAACTCAGACAGCCACAACCCAATGCTGACAACACCAAGGCCCAGGGCTCAATCCCTGTACTGGCCACCACCAAAAAGAAAAAGTGCAGAATGAGAGGTGCTCGGGAGCGGAGGGACGATGGGGAAGTGAGACCTTGAGAAGTGCGCACAGAGGGGCTACAGGAGGAGGGCCTGGTCCAGGTTAGGAAGAAAGGACAGCAGAGGGCTTAGCCGTTGAGGGGCAGAGCATCTCCATGTGTGCTCTCATCTCTTCCAGCCCCCATCATCCATCACTGGGGAGGCCTTGAAGACTTCAACTTTCATTAAGGAGCTGGAGGTAAGTGCCCTCCAGGCCAGCCCCCAACCACGTCCCATGCTGGGGGCTGGGGACCCCCCTGCCAACTCAGACAGCCACAACCCAATGTTGACAACACCAAGGCCCAGGGCTCAATCCCTGTACTGGCCACCACCAAAAAAAAAATGCAGAATGAGAGGTGCTCGGGAGCGGAGGGACGATGGGGAAGTGAGACCTTGAGAAGTGGGCACAGAGGGGCTACAGGAGGAGGGCCTGGTCCAGGTTAGGAAGAAAGGACAGCAGAGAGCTTAGCTATTGAGGGGCAGAGCATCTCCATCTGTGCTCTCATCTCTTCCAGCCCCCATCATCCATCACTGGGGAGGCCTTGAGGACTACAACATACATTCAGGAGCTGGAGGTACGTGCCTTCCAGGCCAGCCCCCAACCACCTCCCTTGCTAGGGGCTGGGAGCCCCCCTGCCAACTGAGACAGCCGCCACCCAATGTTGACAACACCAAGGCCCAGGGCTCAATCCCTGTACTGGCCACCACCAAAAATAAAAATTGAAGGATGAGAGGTGCTCGGGAGCGGAGGGACGATGGGGAAGTGAGACCTTGAGAAGTGCGCACAGAGGGGCTACAGGAGGAGGGCTTGGTCCAGGTTAGGAAGAAAGGACAGCAGAGGGCTTAGCCATTGAGGGGCAGAGCATCTCCATGTGTGCTCTCATCTCTTCCAGCCCCCATCATCCATCACTGGGGAGGCCTTGAGGACTTCAACTTTCATTAAGGAGCTGGAGGTAAGTGCCCTCCAGGCCAGCTCCCTGACCACCTCCCATGCTGGGGGCTGGGGGCCACGCTGCCAGCTGAAACAGCCAACACCCCCACCCCTAATGATCGCACTCTCTACCTCTCTCCCAACCCTCCTCCAACTCCTCCTCTCTTCATGTGCCACAGAGCCAGTGCCTAGTTCTGCAGGCAGTCCTGGACTCCACCTATGCAGTAAAGAACTATATAGAGAGTGTGGTGCAGGAACTGGTAAGACTCCAGTGGCATCCCCTGTTTCCACGCTGCCAATCCTGGGCTCCAATTTCCCCTTGGGGCTTTGAAGAAAAGGGGCTGGGGGTTCCTGTGCCAAGGGAGAATGGGGTGCTCGGTGGCCTAGTTCTCAGCAGGAGGGACCCCAGACCATGCAGCATGGCTCTTTCTGTTGCTGACCTGCCTGCCCACTCTCTTTTCTCCAGACACCCCTGCTTGAGTCCTTGCCGCATGGGCTCTGGGCTGTTGCCCTGTTGGAAACACTAGGCTGACAGTTGTCAGGAGCCCTGTGTTCCCACCCTAACTTACTTCCTGCTTTGCTTGGTCTTTGGTTTTGGACAAGCCACCTCTCCTGCCTGGGCTTGAGTGCCCTGAGATAGAATTAGAGGGTGTCAAAGGTCCCTTGCAGCTCTAAGAATGAAAGATTTCTAGGCACACACGAGACATCAGGGAGACAGGGATCTTGCCTGTCCTTTTCATTCCTGGATCCCTGCTATTAAGATCAGTCCCTGTCCTTAGTGTGTGGTTCGTGGTGAATACATGCACCCTTGTGAATCACAAGCTGGGAGAAGGGTAGTCTTTCCTTTCTCAGCCTCCATTTCTAGAGGTTTCTGTGGTTGTCATGGAAAGAGAATCAGGATTCAGATGTTCAGCTCTGAATCCAACAAAGACCCCAATTCTCTTTCCTTGGGAGTTCAAGGACAGTTTGTCCATTTGCGTCCCCATAGGGTCTGAGAGCTTTCCCTTGAAAATCCATTCCTGGCCCCACCACTTCCCAGTCTGGGGAATGAACCTGAGGGGACAACCTCAGTCACCTTCCCGTGACTCTCCACATGGAAAATCTGGCACCAGGAAACTGGATGAAGTGGAAAGAGGGACATGTTTTCTTTGTTCGCTCCTTCCATGTCTGATGGGTTTGGGGACAGACTGAGATGGAGAGGCCACAGGCTCGTCCTGCCCACTCCCAACCTGGAGAAGGCTCCCCCCTGCACCCCACCCTCAGCACCACGGGGTCCCCGAGGATCTGGTCTCCCTGGTGGGCCTGTCCTGGGCCATTCGTGGCATTCCTGGGGCTCGTCCCTTGCTGTTCCATCTCTGCCTCCCTGGTAAGAGATGTTTCTTTCCTCTTCCTACAGAAGGAGAGTCCGTGTCAGCAGCTGGACTCCCTGCGGGAACAACTGCAGGTGAGTGGACTCTATGGCATCCCTCATGTGCCCTAGAGAACCTTCCTGTCCCTCTCTCACCACCTGTTTGGCTTTTCTCCCAAAGGCTCAGATTCGGACCAATGCCATCTTAAAGTCCGAAAAGGAAGAGATGGAGAGAGCCCTGGCCGATGCTCGTCAGGAAGCCCGGCAGAAAGCAGGTGTGGATCTGGGCAGCCTTCCTCCCTCAACCTGGTGCCTTGACAGGCCTTCAGGGGAGTCCTTTGGGTTCCATCTTGACCTCTGTCATTCCAGGAGAATGTCAACATCTGCGGACCTGCCTGGACTCCCGGGAAAATGAGATCCAACAGCTGCAGGGGAGTCTGACCGCCTTCTCCACACGGCAGGAGGACGCCGAGAGGGTGAGTCCCGCCACCTGCCCTCACGCTTGCCCCTCCACCCCCAGGGGGAAAAATGGGCTTAGAGAATTAGATGGACCTGGATGTTCACATCCCAGCTGTACGTGATCTTAGCACTTAACCTCTAATACCTTGCATTTCATCTACAAAATGGAGCTAACGATAGTAACTCCCTCCTGTGGTGGTTGTGAGGATTCGATGGATTGTTAGCACGGTGCCTGGTGCCGCACGCAATACAGAGTCAGACCATGGTGATGACAGTCCTAACAATGGCAACGTGACAGGCTATCCCTGGGCCTCCGTCGGCCAGCTGTCAATCAGATCTCTTTCCCTGCCTCTTCCACCCTTACTGAGGTCTTGGGAAAAGCAACTGAGAACATGGGCTTGGAAATGCCTTGAAAAAGGTGTCAAGTGTGATTCAGGGGGAGGAAAGGTCACCGCTGAACGGTTGCTGTAGGTGTCGGTGTTCGTGTGCCCCGACTCCATCTTCTCCCTGCCGAATCCTGACTTTGCCTTTCTGTATTTGCAGTCCTACCGCAACCTCAAGAGCGAGCGAGATGCCCTCTTCCTTCAGCTGGAGGACAACAAGTAGGAGGGGGACGGTGGGTGGCAGGTCTGGGGGGGCCTCAGCATGGGTGTTGTGGTGGGAGGTGGGAGGGTAGAGGTGAGCACGATGAGGGGGACGCACAGGTTTGGACACGTGCAGAGCCAAGCTGTGGCCCCAGCTGTGCCAGTGACTCGTGTGTGGCCTCAGGCAATTCATGTCCTCTCTGTGGACAGGCACTTGAGAGTCCAGGTGTCCCCTTCCCATGCCATAGTCCTCTGGTTTTGTGGCAAAGTCAGTGCATTGATGACAAAAGTCGTCCTTTCTTTTCCTCGTTCTTTACATTCTCCACCACCTCTGGCCACAGGAACAACTATGAAGTCCTCAAGTACCAGCAGGCCCAGCTGAAGGGCAAGATTCGCGTCCTTGAAATGGAGAAGGCGGCCTTACAGGTCCAGGTGAAAATGGTTGAAACGTCCAAGCTCCTGCCAAGCCAAGTGAGTGGCTGCAGCCCAGGGGGTTGGTTTTATGGTTGTGGGGTAGAGAGGAGGGTGGCAGCCTGTCCCTCCTGCAGCCACTCCTTACACGGCTTATGCCCCTGTGCTCTGGGCAGGTGCACACTTCAAGCTGAGCTGCAGGCTCGCGTCATTGGGCTGGCATGTCACCCATTCTGCCTGCGTGTCCTCCGCACTCACCCCCTGGGCCTTTGTTCCCCCACCTCTAAAATGGGGTGCTGGATACCTCACACGAAATGGTACAGGGAGGGCCCGCTGTGTGCCTGTGCCGTGCCCCTTCCCTGTGCCGTGGGTCTCCGGCTGCATCAGGTGGCCACCGACTGCTTCTCTCCATCCAGACCAATTAGAACATGGAGGTCCCCAGTGCACTGCATTCAGGGCAGCACGTGAAGATGGAGCTGGCTGAGAAGTTGGGCCAGCTTCGTGAGAAGCTGGGAGACCTAAAGGACATGGGAATCCCTGCCCCATTCAGGAAGGGCTAGGAGACAGGCACCAGCCTCTGAGGGGGGGTTCCAGAGCCAGCACAGAGGCAGCTCCAGCCTGTGGGACAGGTGACCCCAGTCATGCACTGCAGTCCTGTGACTATTCGTTGCTCTCTTCCTTCTGACCACACAGCTGCCGCAGAACATACAGAAATGCCAGGAGAACCAAGGCTTCAGCAACAATCTCTGCTTTCCATTGTTTTATCGAGCAGAAAAGTATTGTGACAGTAACATCATGGACATCTGAGATGTGGGGCCCAGGGCTCTGCCCCCTCCCAGTTCCTGCTACCCTGTCCTTGCCACCATGTCTCTGCCACCCTCTTCCTTCCACCCTTTCCCTGCCACCCTGTCTCTGCCACCCTGTCCCTGCCACTCCTTCCCAGTCACCCTTTTATCATGTTAAGACCCCTGTTCTTTAAAAAAAAAAAAAAATCAAAAAAAAAAAAAAAAGGAAAAAATGAAAAAAAACTTTAAAAAGAAAAGGAAAAAAACAAAAAAAGAAGACAGCACCCAGAAAACACCGAAAAGAAGAAGACAACACCCTGAAAATACCAAAAGAAGACAACATCCAGAGAACACCCAAAAAAAGACAACACCCGGAGAACATCCTAAAGATGATAGCACCCAGAAAACCCCCAAAAGAAGAAAACACCGAGAAAACACCGAAAAGAAGAGAACACCCAAAAGAAGATGACATGCAGAAAATACTCGAAAGAAGACACCCAGAAAACACCAAAAAGAAGAAAACACACAACCCAGAAAAGAAACACACGGAAGAAAACACCCCCCAAAAAGGAAGAAAACCTTTACAAAAAGAATAAAACCCAAACATAAAGAAAAACTGCCCAAAAGAAGAAAAAAACAAAACCCAAAAGAAGACAACCGCAACAAAAAGAAGAGAACCCCAACAGAAGGAAGAAAAATCCCCCCAAAATAAGAAAACCCCAACAAAAAGCAGAAACCACCCCACATGAAGGAAACCCCAACAAAAATAAAACCCCACTGATAAGAAGATAACCTCTCAGAAAAGAAACCGTCCAAAAGAAAACTGGAAAAGTAGAAACACCCCCAAAAGAAGAAAACAGCAACAAAGCGAAAAAAACCCACAATAAAAGAAGAATCCCACAAGAAGAAAAACCCCAGTAAAAAGAAGAAAGTGCCAGCAATAGGAAGCCCCCAAAGAAGAAAATCCCAATGAAAAGAACAAAACGCTAACAAAAAGAAGAAACACCCCCCACAAAAAAGAAAAGTCTCTACAAAGAAGAAAAACCTCTGAAAAGAAGAAAAACTTCCAGAAAAGAAGAAAACCTCAACAAAAAGAAACCATGCACCTCAAAAAGAGAACCCCCAAAGAAGGAAACCCTAACAAAAAGAAAAACCCCATAAAAGAAAAAAACACCCAAATAGAAAAAACTCCAATAGAAAGAAGAAAACCCCCCAGGAAAACAAGAAAACCCCCCAAAAAGCCCCCAAAGAAGAAACCCCCAAAGAGGAAAACCCCAACAAAAGGAAAACTCCAAAAGAGAACCCCCAAAAAGAAAACACCCCAAAAGAAGAAAACCAAAAACTCCCCAAGAAGTAAACTCCCACAAAAAGAAAAACCCAGCAAAAAAAAATCCACACAGAAGAAAACCCTAACAATAAATAAATAAATAAATAAAAATCCAAAAGAAGAAACCCCCTAAAAAATGTACAAAAATGTGCAAAAATGTACAGAAATATACAAAAATCAAAATATGCAAAACAAACAAACAACAACAGGAAAAAAAAAACAGAAAACAAAATAAAACAGGAAAAATACTAAAAGAGAGAAAAAGAAAAAAAAAATAAACATAAAAGAAAAGCCAAAAATAAATATGTAAGAAAACAAGAAGAAAAAAGAAAGAAAGAAAGAAAGCAGCAGGGTGCCCTCACCAGTAGTCCAGCCTCAGGGACCCATAGGGGAAGACCAGTAGAATTGGTCCCTTGGGCAGGCCAGTCAGGGGGCCCCTTAGTGCTGGGGCAGGCCAAGGAAGCACTTGGGGCAGGCCTGGCAGGCTCTTAGCAGAAGGGGGCCGTTAGCACCAATCAAGCCAAGGGGGCCCTGAGGTAGGCCATTCGAGGGGAGTCCTTAGTGGAAAGGCAGTCCAGAGAGTTGGCTGGGGGTGGGGGGGGAGGCACTTAGCAATATTTTATCATTTATACTTGGCCAGAAAATTTTCTTTTTCATTAAAGTATCAAACTTATTCATAAAATATCTATTTTAATAATTATCCTTCTTTTTGTACTTTCTTCAAAATCTACTTTACGTTTTTCTCCACTCCCACATTTGTGTATTTTTATTTGAGTCATAGTTATTTAATTAAAATAAAGACTGAAAGTGAATACATGGTTTTGGCTTGATTTTTATTTTTCAGATAAACAGCTTTCAGATTTATTAGTCTGTCAATTCTGTCATTTCCCCTCTCTGGATCATTTGATTTCATTTTTCTGTGTGTGTTCAGCATATCCATTCTCCTGTGAATCTTAGGTTTGTCGTTATTTTCTTATGATGAATATGTAGTTCTAGAATATTTTGATATTTATTATGTAATCATGACATATACGGGTGGGAATTTGCTTTAGAAAAGAAATTTGACTTTATCTCCTTCGTTTCAGCAATTTAACTACGATGGACTTTAGTATGATTTTTTCTTTTCTTTTTTATTCCCAGTTGGGGTTTGGTTCTTCAATCTGTGGATTGACGTATTATACCCATTTTGGAAACCCTCCATGTCAGTGACACGATGACACCCACCCAGAGGGTCCTCATGGGACCTGAGAAGGCGGGTCAAGGGCCCTCACTGTGGGTGCATCTGCAGACTGAACCGAGATGGGGTCCGGCCCCGTGGGGGACACACAGACATACCGGGGCCACTCCGAACGCGTCGTAGTGGGCCACGATGATGATGGTGGGAAGGTCCTCTCCACCCAGCCCCGTCAGCCGCCCCTGTGGAGACACAGCCTGTGAACGGCCAGCAGGGCCTGAGGCTGCCCGGGCTGCCCCCAGGCCTTGCCACTCCTGGTTCCCACTCGGTGGGAAGACAGAGCAGGGAGTGACCCGAGTGTGGGTCTGGAAGACCCCTCCTGCAGGGGCCACATGGAGCCAGGACTGCCCTTGTTCTGACACCTTCTGGGGCACCAGATCCCCACGTGAAGCTCTTGCCGCAGACTCTGGGAGCCCCAGGGAACTCCCCCAGGGAAGAGGTGGATGCCAGGGAGGAACCCACCCAGGCCCCCTGTTCTACTCACAAAGTGTTAACAAAAGCGGGGGGAGATGTGATGAAAACAACTTTCCTGTAGGAAAGAGATCAGGCCCTTCACCCCAGCACTTGGGCTCTCCGAGATCTGTGCCCACCCTATTCTGCTCTAGCTGGGGGGGCCAATAAACTTCCCATAAAGGGCCCCTCCCCATCAGGGGTCAGCTCCCGCCGCTCCCCCATCATCAGGGGTCAGCTCCCGCCCCTCCCCCCAGCATCAGGGGTCAGCTCCCGCCCCTCCCCCGCCCGGCCGGGCGCCCTCCCGTCTGTCTCCTGTCCCTGCTTCAGCTGGCGCCGGAGCCTCCTCGGGGCAGTCCCCTCAGGGACTGACTTCCACCCGCACGGTTCGGGCTCCATTCCCCCCACAGGCCCGGCGCCCGCTCCCACGTCAGGAGCCCCTTCTTGCCCCCCGTGACAGACACGAGTGCGCTCTGCGGCCATCGGAGCCGGTTCGCACAAGACGCCGCCCCGCCGGCTCCTCGCGGCGCGGCTCGGGGCGGAAGGAGGGCCGGGCCGGGCGCGGGCGGCGCTGCGGGGCCGTGATATGAGGTAAGAGCTGGCGCCCCGCGCGCGAAGCCATAATAACCGCCCGCCGCCACCTTCGGGAGTCCTCCGAACGCCGCCGGCCCGTGAGATGCCCCGCCCCAGAGCCTCAGGCCCCGCCCCTTACCCGGAGTCGCTCCTCCATCCCCAGTCAGATGCCCGCTCTCTCTTCAAGCCCCGCCCACGCCACAAGCTCCGCCCCGACTCGGAGACGGGACCTTCCTTTCAATGACTGTGCATCCGGCGTCTCTGCCTCTCGCCCCGCCCTACGTCGTGGCCCCGCCCCTTCCTCAGCCCGTCTTCCCATTGACCTCTCGGATGTGGGGTCGCTGCACCGCTGGCCGGCCGTGAAGGCGGTCTTTGAGGCTCCCCTCTCGGGAGCTGGTCCTTCGGTCCTGTGGGCTCACCTGCCGGTCCCCTTCTGCCTGCGGCCCCTCTTGGTAGAGGGTGGCTTTACTTTTTGCCCCGGTTGGGTGGGTTTGGGAGCCCTGCTCACCACCTCCTGGCTGGCTGAGGTTTTGCTGACACAGCCAAGGCCTGCACGTCCCTGCGGCGTCCCCCTGGGGGCCAGCCTTTACGTGGGGACTTCTAAAGTCCCACGCAGCACCCCAAATTCAAAACCTTGGTACCTCTAAATGGATGTTTCACAGCCATGGGCAATTTGCCCCCAGAGGACACTAGGCAATGTCTGGCGACATCTGTAGTTGTCAGGACTGACGAGGAGGGTGCTCCTGGCATGGAGTAGGTGGAGGCCAGGGACGCTGCTCAGCACGTGCAGGACAGCCAAACCACAGAGCGTGATCCAGCCACAAGGTCCGCAGTGCCAAGGGGGAGAGACCCTGGTGTAAACGTAGCTCATTTTGAGAGATTTAATGAGCCACCTACTATGGGCTCGGCCTTTGGAGGATGCGGTACTGAGTAAAACTCACATTATACCAGACCTCCAGGAACCTAGAATCAGACAGACAGATCCTAACCAAACTTTTCATTGCAATTATGGTGCTTTTAAAATTAATAACAGCTTCATGGAGCGATAGTTCATATACCATACAATTCACTCACTGAAAGCATGAAATTCAGTGGGTTTTAGTGGTTTTATATACACAGGGTTGTATACCCATCACCACTATCAGATTCCAGAACATCTTCATCACCCTACAAAGAAATCCCACATCCATTAAAAGTCCCTCTCCCATCCCCTCCCCCAGCCCCTGGCAACCACGAACCCACTTTCGGTCTCGTGGACTGGCGCGTTCATATAAATGGAATCCTACACTGTGTGGCCTTTTGTGTCTGGCGTCTTTCACTGAGCGTGATGTGTTCAAGGTTTGCCCACGTGGTAGCGTGTGTCAGAGCCTTGATCCTTTTCATGGGCGAGTCATATTCCAGTGTGTCGATGCACCATATTTTATTTATTCATTCATCAACTGACAAGCATATGATATGTTTTTGGAAGTTGGGAACCTATAGAGTGCCAAGAGAGTATAAACCCACCAGGCCCCAAACCAGATCAGCGGTATCATGGAAGGTGTTTAAGCTGAGAGTTACATAGGAGTTACGGAGGCTGGGGGCTTCTTGGCCCAGCCAGACATTTTAACTTGTAAGACTGCCATGGGTCACATTTGTCACCTGTGACCTTGGAAGACACCAGATATTTTTCTTCAGTGGGAAGCGGTCTCTGTACAGCCACTGAGGTGACAGATTAGGTGCCAAAAGTCAAGTCCAGTTACATTACAACTGGACACTTACATTACAAGTCCGGTTATGGCAAGCCTGATCAGGGGGACCCTTAGCTGCAGGTGAGGCCATCGGTTACCTTAGTGCCAGGCCAGGCCAACCCAGGCAGCAATAGGGGCAGGCCAAATAAGGGTCCCTTTCTCAAGTTTTATAATTTATACTTGGTCAGGAAGTTAACTTTTACTTTAAAATATCAAATTTATTTATGAAATGTTTATTTCTTAGGTATCCTTATTTTCATAGTTTCCTTGGGATCTGTAGGCACATCATTTTTTTTCACTCCCACATTTGTGTATTTTTATTTGAATCAAATTTATTTAATAAAAATAAACACTGACAGTGAGGGCATGTTTTTTGATGGATCTTGATGATTCAAATAACAAGCTTTCGGATTTATTGATCTGTCAATTCTACCATTTTCTCCTGATAATCTGATTTTTTTTTTTATGTTTAGTATATCCATTCTCCTGTGAATCTTCGGTTTCTTATTATTTTCTTAATTTCTTATGATGAATAAATAGTTTTAGAACATCTTAATTTTTTTGTTTAGTAATGACATATAAGGGAATGAATTTGCTTTAGAGAAGAAATTTGACTTTATCTAATTCCTTTTAGCAATTTAACTATAATGGACTTTAGTATGATTTTCTCCTCCTTTCTTTTTTAATCCTAGTTGGGGTTTGCCAATCTACTTGGAGTTTCTTGAGTCTGTGGATTGACGTATTGTACCCATTTCGGAAAATCCTCAGGCATTACACCTTCAGGGATGGCTTCTGCCCCCTTCTCTCTCCGCGCTCTCTACACACACGCAGTTGTAATGAGGCTCGTCCAGCTCTGCTTCTTCTGTCTTCCTCAGGGAAGGCCCATCAGAGACTCGGATGGAAAGTCTAGTGGGTAGCTCTAGTCAAGCATGAAAGACTGTGGCAAATCCACTCGTGACCTCTGGAGGTCTCAGCTTGCTGCTTTAGCCCCCATGCCCTGCAGCTTTAAAATGATACCCGACACTGGGTAATTTATAAAGAACAGAGGTTTATTTGGCTTACGATTCTGGGACAGCTGCATCTGGCATGGGCCTCAGGCTGCTTGTACTCATGGCGGAAAGTGGCAGCAGCTGACGAGCACAAGCAGATCACATGGCGAGAGGAAGCAAGAGAGAGAGGGGAGGTTCCAGGGTCCTTTAAACAATCAGCTCTCGCGAGAACTAATAGAGCGAGAGCTCACTCATTAATCCCCCTCCCCCAGGGAGAGCATGAATCCATTCATGAGGGATCCGCCCCCATGACTCAATCAGTTTCCACACTGCCACATTGGAGATGAGATTTCCACATGCGTTTTGGAGGGGACGACACATCCAAACTCCATCAGGGACCAATCAGCAGCCCTGTCCCTCTGGGGAAACATTCTGTCCCAGGCACTTTGAGACTCAGGCAGATTTTACACTGACTTGTAGGAACCCTTGGCGCGTCTCCTCATGCTCCATGTTCTTCTCCACAACACACAGAATGTCTTGTGGAAAACGCCAGCCACACCGGGAGACAGGAGGTGCTCAGTTTCCCTGGGTCCGGGTTTCCAGACGTGCCTCTGGGTTTCCAACCACTCCCCAAAGTCTCAGGCCCCTCCTCAAGGCCCCCCCCGACAGGAAAGCTACTGCTGCCAGCTACACCTATTTTCAGCTCCCGGGATCAGTGAAGACACCCTTGAGGAAGGGGGCGAGTGGAGAAACATCTGGAGGACTGGACGGGGGTCTTTGGAGGCGGTTTCTGGGATGAGAAAGTCTGGGGCAGAGCTGTGAGGAGTCTGGAAAGGGACTGTAAAGTGACACACTTGCCTGCTGTCCATTCCTCACCCACCTCCTGAGCCCTGGGGCCTGAGGCCCCAGGTCAGGGGTGAATGGGCACAGGAGGGTCCAGGGTGGGGGCTGGAGAACGGCCTCTCTGCTCTGCCAGGTGCCTCAGATTCTGTGATGGCCACCGTGAAGTGTCACACAGAAGCTGCATGGGCACCAAGTGACAGCCCCGCCCCTTTCCCCCAGGGGCCCCTCCCTGGGGTGGGCGGGGCCGGCTTTCATTGTGACTCCACCCTTCCCTGGGTTCTGGCCACGCCCCCATTCCGTCCATCTTTCTCATCCACCAATGGGCTGTGAGCATTGAGGCCACGCCCACCTACCTGTTGCCTAGCACCGGCTGCTCCCAGCTGCTCTGGCTCAGTCGCTGGTCCGTGCCTTAGCTGGAGGGAGTGACTGTCCAGTGCTTAGACATGATAAGGCGGAAGTACCCCTTTCCTTTTCCCTGCCCCGAAATGTCGGAGGAAATCCGACAGGAGAAATTGGCGAGGGCCAAGAAGAAGGTATAACGTGCTGGGTCGCAGCCCCGGAGCCAGCCCGAGGCCCCTGCTATGGTGGGACAGGGGCAGGACTCGGTGTCACTTCTGAGGCACACGGGGATTGCCCCTCTGTGCCTCTTGACTCCCCCCACCAAAGTCTTCTCAGCCATCCCTGCCCCCTCAGCTGCCCAGACCCTGCCCTTGCCGGCTGTCCCCGGGTGACTTTGGCCAGTAAGGTTACTTCCAGGGCTCCCCACCTGGACTCAGCCCTGGCCTCCTGCTACCCCAAACCAGACCTTCCTGGGCTCCCTGGCTCCCCTGGGTTCCCGTCTCCAAGGACCTCGGTCCTGGCTCTGTGCTCCACTTCCCCACAGTGTTGCAGTGACTCTGACATTGGTAGGAAGGAGTGGAATGTTGTCACCTCACAATCCCATTCCAAACTGACCCAATCCCCCTGGGAAGTGTCACAATCCCTCAGGAACTGTCATTACTGCCTGGGAGGTTTCTGGTTCCCCTTCTCCCCTTTACTTAGACATTGCCTACCTGAAAAGCCTGCACTTCACCAGTGAGCTAGAAATGTGGACAGTATCTCTGGGTGACCGTTGGGAGAACGGGTTCGGTTTGGTTTTCTCCTGGGTTTCTACTCTCTAGAGACACTTAACAATTTATTTCTGAGTCTGGATCTCACCTTAGAATTGCCTAGGATTCTGGGACCAGAGCGCCTTTCAGTCACTACTCTCTGGAGGGAGATGTGCTTATCTTCTGTGGGATAAATCCTGGGCAACTGAACTTCACAGCTTGAATCTTGCCAAGATCCTGTTGATCTGGGGTGCCACAGGACTCAGGGGGCCTCTTTCTGAAGCATCAGATTTGCTTGATTCTTTTGAAAGAGAAAAAACCTCTTAATGTACTTAGGGGTGACATTCACCTGGATTTGTAAGATCATAATGGACTTCTCTGAAATGATGCTTGGGTTTTCCTCTTTTTGTGAGGTCCCCAGATCCCTAGGGGTGTGCCCTCATGACTTCTGCCATTAGGGTACATTGACATAAACGTTTGAAAAGTACTGGGGTGCAGCTCTCAAAGCTCTGTGAGGGAGGGCCCCGATGTCTGATTTGTATTTGGCCCGCCAGCAGCTGCTGATTCATGACAAAGCCCCAGAAGACTGAAGCTCAATTCCATTATTGCCTTTTTCTAATCATGCTATCGGTCCATTTCTTCAGCCATTTGGTGATCATGACAACACCTTATAGGGTTGCTGGTGGCATTAAATCAGGTGGTACAAGTAAGAATACTTTGTAAAAACTGTAAAGTAGGTGACAAACATAGGGGCTTCCACATCTCCTGCTTTTCCTTTTCACAGCTGAGAGAGTTCCAACGGAAAAAGGGCCTAGCTAGGACTGCTGAGGGAAAAAACACCAAAACTGGCAGTAGGCCCCAGCCCAGCATTTGTGAGAGGTGCCAGTCACCTCAGGAGGTGAGTGTTGGCTGGTCAGGCTCCTGGGAACAGGGGCCTCAAGGAGCAGTAGGGGATAATGGTAACGACCATGGAAGAAGTGTCAGGGACTGGGTAAGAAGTCTGGGTTGGAATCCTACATCTCCCTCTGCTCGGGATATGACATAGGACTCTTCTCTGAGCTTCTCCCTTGAAACTGTGCACACAGATGGACCACGAGCTTGGCTGTCCCATTGGATCCTGTTGCAGGAAGCACAGGATGATGTTGACAACACCAAGGCCCAGGGCTCAATCCCTGTACTGGCCACCACCAAAAAAAGAAAAAGTGCAGGATAAGAGCTGCTCGGGAGCTGAGGGACAATGGGGAAGTGAGACCTTGAGAAGTGGGCACAGAGGGGCTACAGGAGGAGGGCTTGGTCCAGGTTAGGAAGAAAGGACAGCAGAGGGCTTAGCCACTGAGGGGCAGAGCATCTCCATGTGTGCTCTCATCTCTTTCAGCCCCCATCATCCATCACTGGGGAAGCCTTGAAGACTTCAAATTTCATTAAGGAGCTGGAGGTAAGTGCCCTCCAGGCCAGCCCCCAACCACCTTCCATGCTGGGGGCTGGGGTCCCCCCTGCCAACTCAGAAAGCCACAACCCAATGCTGACAACACCAAGGCCCAGGGCTCAATCCCTGTACTGGCCACCACCAAAAAGAAAAAGTGCAGAATGAGAGGTGCTCGGGAGCGGAGGGACGATGGGGAAGTGAGACCTTGAGAAGTGCGCACAGAGGGGCTACAGGAGGAGGGCCTGGTCCAGGTTAGGAAGAAAGGACAGCAGAGGGCTTAGCCGTTGAGGGGCAGAGCATCTCCATGTGTGCTCTCATCTCTTCCAGCCCCCATCATCCATCACTGGGGAGGCCTTGAAGACTTCAACTTTCATTAAGGAGCTGGAGGTAAGTGCCCTCCAGGCCAGCCCCCAACCACGTCCCATGCTGGGGGCTGGGGACCCCCCTGCCAACTCAGACAGCCACAACCCAATGTTGACAACACCAAGGCCCAGGGCTCAATCCCTGTACTGGCCACCACCAAAAAAAAAATGCAGAATGAGAGGTGCTCGGGAGCGGAGGGACGATGGGGAAGTGAGACCTTGAGAAGTGGGCACAGAGGGGCTACAGGAGGAGGGCCTGGTCCAGGTTAGGAAGAAAGGACAGCAGAGAGCTTAGCTATTGAGGGGCAGAGCATCTCCATCTGTGCTCTCATCTCTTCCAGCCCCCATCATCCATCACTGGGGAGGCCTTGAGGACTACAACATACATTCAGGAGCTGGAGGTACGTGCCTTCCAGGCCAGCCCCCAACCACCTCCCTTGCTAGGGGCTGGGAGCCCCCCTGCCAACTGAGACAGCCGCCACCCAATGTTGACAACACCAAGGCCCAGGGCTCAATCCCTGTACTGGCCACCACCAAAAATAAAAATTGCAGGATGAGAGGTGCTCGGGAGCGGAGGGCCGATGGGGAAGTGAGACCTTGAGAAGTGCGCACAGAGGGGCTACAGGAGGAGGGCTTGGTCCAGGTTAGGAAGAAAGGACAGCAGAGGGCTTAGCCATTGAGGGGCAGAGCATCTCCATGTGTGCTCTCATCTCTTCCAGCCCCCATCATCCATCACTGGGGAGGCCTTGAGGACTTCAACTTTCATTAAGGAGCTGGAGGTAAGTGCCCTCCAGGCCAGCTCCCTGACCACCTCCCATGCTGGGGGCTGGGGGCCACGCTGCCAGCTGAAACAGCCAACACCCCCACCCCTAATGATCGCTCTCTCTACCTCTCTCCCAACCCTCCTCCAACTCCTCCTCTCTTCATGTGCCACAGAGCCAGTGCCTAGTTCTGCAGGCAGTCCTGGACTCCACCTATGCAGTAAAGAACTATATAGAGAGTGTGGTGCAGGAACTGGTAAGACTCCAGTGGCATCCCCTGTTTCCACGCTGCCAATCCTGGGCTCCAATTTCCCCTTGGGGCTTTGAAGAAAAGGGGCTGGGGGTTCCTGTGCCAAGGGAGAATGGGGTGCTCGGTGGCCTAGTTCTCAGCAGGAGGGACCCCAGACCATGCAGCATGGCTCTTTCTGTTGCTGACCTGCCTGCCCACTCTCTTTTCTCCAGACACCCCTGCTTGAGTCCTTGCCGCATGGGCTCTGGGCTGTTGCCCTGTTGGAAACACTAGGCTGACAGTTGTCAGGAGCCCTGTGTTCCCACCCTAACTTACTTCCTGCTTTGCTTGGTCTTTGGTTTTGGACAAGCCACCTCTCCTGCCTGGGCTTGAGTGCCCTGAGATAGAATTAGAGGGTGTCAAAGGTCCCTTGCAGCTCTAAGAATGAAAGATTTCTAGGCACACACGAGACATCAGGGAGACAGGGATCTTGCCTGTCCTTTTCATTCCTGGATCCCTGCTATTAAGATCAGTCCCTGTCCTTAGTGTGTGGTTCGTGGTGAATACATGCACCCTTGTGAATCACAAGCTGGGAGAAGGGTAGTCTTTCCTTTCTCAGCCTCCATTTCTAGAGGTTTCTGTGGTTGTCATGGAAAGAGAATCAGGATTCAGATGTTCAGCTCTGAATCCAACAAAGACCCCAATTCTCTTTCCTTGGGAGTTCAAGGACAGTTTGTCCATTTGCGTCCCCATAGGGTCTGAGAGCTTTCCCTTGAAAATCCATTCCTGGCCCCACCACTTCCCAGTCTGGGGAATGAACCTGAGGGGACAACCTCAGTCACCTTCCCGTGACTCTCCACATGGAAAATCTGGCACCAGGAAACTGGATGAAGTGGAAAGAGGGACATGTTTTCTTTGTTCGCTCCTTCCATGTCTGATGGGTTTGGGGACAGACTGAGATGGAGAGGCCACAGGCTCGTCCTGCCCACTCCCAACCTGGAGAAGGCTCCCCCCTGCACCCCACCCTCAGCACCACGGGGTCCCCGAGGATCTGGTCTCCCTGGTGGGCCTGTCCTGGGCCATTCGTGGCATTCCTGGGGCTCGTCCCTTGCTGTTCCATCTCTGCCTCCCTGGTAAGAGATGTTTCTTTCCTCTTCCTACAGAAGGAGAGTCCGTGTCAGCAGCTGGACTCCCTGCGGGAACAACTGCAGGTGAGTGGACTCTATGGCATCCCTCATGTGCCCTAGAGAACCTTCCTGTCCCTCTCTCACCACCTGTTTGGCTTTTCTCCCAAAGGCTCAGATTCGGACCAATGCCATCTTAAAGTCCGAAAAGGAAGAGATGGAGAGAGCCCTGGCCGATGCTCGTCAGGAAGCCCGGCAGAAAGCAGGTGTGGATCTGGGCAGCCTTCCTCCCTCAACCTGGTGCCTTGACAGGCCTTCAGGGGAGTCCTTTGGGTTCCATCTTGACCTCTGTCATTCCAGGAGAATGTCAACATCTGCGGACCTGCCTGGACTCCCGGGAAAATGAGATCCAACAGCTGCAGGGGAGTCTGACCGCCTTCTCCACACGGCAGGAGGACGCCGAGAGGGTGAGTCCCGCCACCTGCCCTCACGCTTGCCCCTCCACCCCCAGGGGGAAAAATGGGCTTAGAGAATTAGATGGACCTGGATGTTCACATCCCAGCTGTACGTGATCTTAGCACTTAACCTCTAATACCTTGCATTTCATCTACAAAATGGAGCTAACGATAGTAACTCCCTCCTGTGGTGGTTGTGAGGATTCGATGGATTGTTAGCACGGTGCCTGGTGCCGCACGCAATACAGAGTCAGACCATGGTGATGACAGTCCTAACAATGGCAACGTGACAGGCTATCCCTGGGCCTCCGTCGGCCAGCTGTCAATCAGATCTCTTTCCCTGCCTCTTCCACCCTTACTGAGGTCTTGGGAAAAGCAACTGAGAACATGGGCTTGGAAATGCCTTGAAAAAGGTGTCAAGTGTGATTCAGGGGGAGGAAAGGTCACCGCTGAACGGTTGCTGTAGGTGTCGGTGTTCGTGTGCCCCGACTCCATCTTCTCCCTGCCGAATCCTGACTTTGCCTTTCTGTATTTGCAGTCCTACCGCAACCTCAAGAGCGAGCGAGATGCCCTCTTCCTTCAGCTGGAGGACAACAAGTAGGAGGGGGACGATGGGTGGCAGGTCTGGGGGGGCCTCAGCATGGGTGTTGTGGTGGGAGGTGGGAGGGTAGAGGTGAGCACGATGAGGGGGACGCACAGGTTTGGACACGTGCAGAGCCAAGCTGTGGCCCCAGCTGTGCCAGTGACTCGTGTGTGGCCTCAGGCAATTCATGTCCTCTCTGTGGACAGGCACTTGAGAGTCCAGGTGTCCCCTTCCCATGCCATAGTCCTCTGGTTTTGTGGCAAAGTCAGTGCATTGATGACAAAAGTCGTCCTTTCTTTTCCTCGTTCTTTACATTCTCCACCACCTCTGGCCACAGGAACAACTATGAAGTCCTCAAGTACCAGCAGGCCCAGCTGAAGGGCAAGATTCGCGTCCTTGAAATGGAGAAGGCGGCCTTACAGGTCCAGGTGAAAATGGTTGAAACGTCCAAGCTCCTGCCAAGCCAAGTGAGTGGCTGCAGCCCAGGGGGTTGGTTTTATGGTTGTGGGGTAGAGAGGAGGGTGGCAGCCTGTCCCTCCTGCAGCCACTCCTTACACGGCTTATGCCCCTGTGCTCTGGGCAGGTGCACACTTCAAGCTGAGCTGCAGGCTCGCGTCATTGGGCTGGCATGTCACCCATTCTGCCTGCGTGTCCTCCGCACTCACCCCCTGGGCCTTTGTTCCCCCACCTCTAAAATGGGGTGCTGGATACCTCACACGAAATGGTACAGGGAGGGCCCGCTGTGTGCCTGTGCCGTGCCCCTTCCCTGTGCCGTGGGTCTCCGGCTGCATCAGGTGGCCACCGACTGCTTCTCTCCATCCAGACCAATTAGAACATGGAGGTCCCCAGTGCACTGCATTCAGGGCAGCACGTGAAGATGGAGCTGGCTGAGAAGTTGGGCCAGCTTCGTGAGAAGCTGGGAGACCTAAAGGACATGGGAATCCCTGCCCCATTCAGGAAGGGCTAGGAGACAGGCACCAGCCTCTGAGGGGGGGTTCCAGAGCCAGCACAGAGGCAGCTCCAGCCTGTGGGACAGGTGACCCCAGTCATGCACTGCAGTCCTGTGACTATTCGTTGCTCTCTTCCTTCTGACCACACAGCTGCCGCAGAACATACAGAAATGCCAGGAGAACCAAGGCTTCAGCAACAATCTCTGCTTTCCATTGTTTTATCGAGCAGAAAAGTATTGTGACAGTAACATCATGGACATCTGAGATGTGGGGCCCAGGGCTCTGCCCCCTCCCAGTTCCTGCTACCCTGTCCTTGCCACCATGTCTCTGCCACCCTCTTCCTTCCACCCTTTCCCTGCCACCCTGTCTCTGCCACCCTGTCCCTGCCACTCCTTCCCAGTCACCCTTTTATCATGTTAAGACCCCTGTTCTTTAAAAAAAAAAAAAAAATCAAAAAAAAAAAAAAAAGGAAAAAATGAAAAAAAACTTAAAAAAGAAAAGGAAAAAAACAAAAAAAGAAGACAGCACCCAGAAAACACCGAAAAGAAGAAGACAACACCCTGAAAATACTCAAAAGAAGACAACATCCAGAGAACACCCAAAAAAAGACAACACCCGGAGAACATCCTAAAGATGATAGCACCCAGAAAACCCCCAAAAGAAGAAAACACCGAGAAAACACCGAAAAGAAGAGAACACCCAAAAGAAGATGACATGCAGAAAATACTCGAAAGAAGACACCCAGAAAACACCAAAAAGAAGAAAACACACAACCCAGAAAAGAAACACACGGAAGAAAACACCCCCCAAAAAGGAAGAAAACCTTTACAAAAAGAATAAAACCCAAACATAAAGAAAAACTGCCCAAAAGAAGAAAAAAACAAAACCCAAAAGAAGACAACCGCAACAAAAAGAAGAGAACCCCAACAGAAGGAAGAAAAATCCCCCCAAAATAAGAAAACCCCAACAAAAAGCAGAAACCACCCCACATGAAGGAAACCCCAACAAAAATAAAACCCCACTGATAAGAAGATAACCTCTCAGAAAAGAAACCGTCCAAAAGAAAACTGGAAAAGTAGAAACACCCCCAAAAGAAGAAAACAGCAACAAAGCGAAAAAAACCCACAATAAAAGAAGAATCCCACAAGAAGAAAAACCCCAGTAAAAAGAAGAAAGTGCCAGCAATAGGAAGCCCCCAAAGAAGAAAATCCCAATGAAAAGAACAAAACGCTAACAAAAAGAAGAAACACCCCCCACAAAAAAGAAAAGTCTCTACAAAGAAGAAAAACCTCTGAAAAGAAGAAAAACTTCCAGAAAAGAAGAAAACCTCAACAAAAAGAAGAAACCATGCACCTCAAAAAGAGAACCCCCAAAGAAGGAAACCCTAACAAAAAGAAAAACCCCATAAAAGAAAAAAACACCCAAATAGAAAAAACTCCAATAGAAAGAAGAAAACCCCCCAGGAAAACAAGAAAACCCCCCAAAAAGCCCCCAAAGAAGAAACCCCCAAAGAGGAAAACCCCAACAAAAGGAAAACTCCAAAAGAGAACCCCCAAAAAGAAAACACCCCAAAAGAAGAAAACCAAAAACTCCCCAAGAAGTAAACTCCCACAAAAAGAAAAACCCAGCAAAAAAAAATCCACACAGAAGAAAACCCTAACAATAAATAAATAAATAAATAAAAATCCAAAAGAAGAAACCCCCTAAAAAATGTACAAAAATGTGCAAAAATGTACAGAAATATACAAAAATCAAAATATGCAAAACAAACAAACAACAACAGGAAAAAAAAAACAGAAAACAAAATAAAACAGGAAAAATACTAAAAGAGAGAAAAAGAAAAAAAAAATAAACATAAAAGAAAAGCCAAAAATAAATATGTAAGAAAACAAGAAGAAAAAAGAAAGAAAGAAAGAAAGCAGCAGGGTGCCCTCACCAGTAGTCCAGCCTCAGGGACCCATAGGGGAAGACCAGTAGAATTGGTCCCTTGGGCAGGCCAGTCAGGGGGCCCCTTAGTGCTGGGGCAGGCCAAGGAAGCACTTGGGGCAGGCCTGGCAGGCTCTTAGCAGAAGGGGGCCGTTAGCACCAATCAAGCCAAGGGGGCCCTGAGGTAGGCCATTCGAGGGGAGTCCTTAGTGGAAAGGCAGTCCAGAGAGTTGGCTGGGGGTGGGGGGGGAGGCACTTAGCAATATTTTATCATTTATACTTGGCCAGAAAATTTTCTTTTTCATTAAAGTATCAAACTTATTCATAAAATATCTATTTTAATAATTATCCTTCTTTTTGTACTTTCTTCAAAATCTACTTTACGTTTTTCTCCACTCCCACATTTGTGTATTTTTATTTGAGTCATAGTTATTTAATTAAAATAAAGACTGAAAGTGAATACATGGTTTTGGCTTGATTTTTATTTTTCAGATAAACAGCTTTCAGATTTATTAGTCTGTCAATTCTGTCATTTCCCCTCTCTGGATCATTTGATTTCATTTTTCTGTGTGTGTTCAGCATATCCATTCTCCTGTGAATCTTAGGTTTGTCGTTATTTTCTTATGATGAATATGTAGTTCTAGAATATTTTGATATTTATTATGTAATCATGACATATACGGGTGGGAATTTGCTTTAGAAAAGAAATTTGACTTTATCTCCTTCGTTTCAGCAATTTAACTACGATGGACTTTAGTATGATTTTTTCTTTTCTTTTTTATTCCCAGTTGGGGTTTGGTTCTTCAATCTGTGGATTGACGTATTATACCCATTTTGGAAACCCTCCATGTCAGTGACACGATGACACCCACCCAGAGGGTCCTCATGGGACCTGAGAAGGCGGGTCAAGGGCCCTCACTGTGGGTGCATCTGCAGACTGAACCGAGATGGGGTCCGGCCCCGTGGGGGACACACAGACATACCGGGGCCACTCCGAACGCGTCGTAGTGGGCCACGATGATGATGGTGGGAAGGTCCTCTCCACCCAGCCCCGTCAGCCGCCCCTGTGGAGACACAGCCTGTGAACGGCCAGCAGGGCCTGAGGCTGCCCGGGCTGCCCCCAGGCCTTGCCACTCCTGGTTCCCACTCGGTGGGAAGACAGAGCAGGGAGTGACCCGAGTGTGGGTCTGGAAGACCCCTCCTGCAGGGGCCACATGGAGCCAGGACTGCCCTTGTTCTGACACCTTCTGGGGCACCAGATCCCCACGTGAAGCTCTTGCCGCAGACTCTGGGAGCCCCAGGGAACTCCCCCAGGGAAGAGGTGGATGCCAGGGAGGAACCCACCCAGGCCCCCTGTTCTACTCACAAAGTGTTAACAAAAGCGGGGGGAGATGTGATGAAAACAACTTTCCTGTAGGAAAGAGATCAGGCCCTTCACCCCAGCACTTGGGCTCTCCGAGATCTGTGCCCACCCTATTCTGCTCTAGCTGGGGGGGCCAATAAACTTCCCATAAAGGGCCCCTCCCCATCAGGGGTCAGCTCCCGCCGCTCCCCCATCATCAGGGGTCAGCTCCCGCCCCTCCCCCCAGCATCAGGGGTCAGCTCCCGCCCCTCCCCCGCCCGGCCGGGCGCCCTCCCGTCTGTCTCCTGTCCCTGCTTCAGCTGGCGCCGGAGCCTCCTCGGGGCAGTCCCCTCAGGGACTGACTTCCACCCGCACGGTTCGGGCTCCATTCCCCCCACAGGCCCGGCGCCCGCTCCCACGTCAGGAGCCCCTTCTTGCCCCCCGTGACAGACACGAGTGCGCTCTGCGGCCATCGGAGCCGGTTCGCACAAGACGCCGCCCCGCCGGCTCCTCGCGGCGCGGCTCGGGGCGGAAGGAGGGCCGGGCCGGGCGCGGGCGGCGCTGCGGGGCCGTGATATGAGGTAAGAGCTGGCGCCCCGCGCGCGAAGCCATAATAACCGCCCGCCGCCACCTTCGGGAGTCCTCCGAACGCCGCCGGCCCGTGAGATGCCCCGCCCCAGAGCCTCAGGCCCCGCCCCTTACCCGGAGTCGCTCCTCCATCCCCAGTCAGATGCCCGCTCTCTCTTCAAGCCCCGCCCACGCCACAAGCTCCGCCCCGACTCGGAGACGGGACCTTCCTTTCAATGACTGTGCATCCGGCGTCTCTGCCTCTCGCCCCGCCCTACGTCGTGGCCCCGCCCCTTCCTCAGCCCGTCTTCCCATTGACCTCTCGGATGTGGGGTCGCTGCACCGCTGGCCGGCCGTGAAGGCGGTCTTTGAGGCTCCCCTCTCGGGAGCTGGTCCTTCGGTCCTGTGGGCTCACCTGCCGGTCCCCTTCTGCCTGCGGCCCCTCTTGGTAGAGGGTGGCTTTACTTTTTGCCCCGGTTGGGTGGGTTTGGGAGCCCTGCTCACCACCTCCTGGCTGGCTGAGGTTTTGCTGACACAGCCAAGGCCTGCACGTCCCTGCGGCGTCCCCCTGGGGGCCAGCCTTTACGTGGGGACTTCTAAAGTCCCACGCAGCACCCCAAATTCAAAACCTTGGTACCTCTAAATGGATGTTTCACAGCCATGGGCAATTTGCCCCCAGAGGACACTAGGCAATGTCTGGCGACATCTGTAGTTGTCAGGACTGACGAGGAGGGTGCTCCTGGCATGGAGTAGGTGGAGGCCAGGGACGCTGCTCAGCACGTGCAGGACAGCCAAACCACAGAGCGTGATCCAGCCACAAGGTCCGCAGTGCCAAGGGGGAGAGACCCTGGTGTAAACGTAGCTCATTTTGAGAGATTTAATGAGCCACCTACTATGGGCTCGGCCTTTGGAGGATGCGGTACTGAGTAAAACTCACATTATACCAGACCTCCAGGAACCTAGAATCAGACAGACAGATCCTAACCAAACTTTTCATTGCAATTATGGTGCTTTTAAAATTAATAACAGCTTCATGGAGCGATAGTTCATATACCATACAATTCACTCACTGAAAGCATGAAATTCAGTGGGTTTTAGTGGTTTTATATACACAGGGTTGTATACCCATCACCACTATCAGATTCCAGAACATCTTCATCACCCTACAAAGAAATCCCACATCCATTAAAAGTCCCTCTCCCATCCCCTCCCCCAGCCCCTGGCAACCACGAACCCACTTTCGGTCTCGTGGACTGGCGCGTTCATATAAATGGAATCCTACACTGTGTGGCCTTTTGTGTCTGGCGTCTTTCACTGAGCGTGATGTGTTCAAGGTTTGCCCACGTGGTAGCGTGTGTCAGAGCCTTGATCCTTTTCATGGGCGAGTCATATTCCAGTGTGTCGATGCACCATATTTTATTTATTCATTCATCAACTGACAAGCATATGATATGTTTTTGGAAGTTGGGAACCTATAGAGTGCCAAGAGAGTATAAACCCACCAGGCCCCAAACCAGATCAGCGGTATCATGGAAGGTGTTTAAGCTGAGAGTTACATAGGAGTTACGGAGGCTGGGGGCTTCTTGGCCCAGCCAGACATTTTAACTTGTAAGACTGCCATGGGTCACATTTGTCACCTGTGACCTTGGAAGACACCAGATATTTTTCTTCAGTGGGAAGCGGTCTCTGTACAGCCACTGAGGTGACAGATTAGGTGCCAAAAGTCAAGTCCAGTTACATTACAACTGGACACTTACATTACAAGTCCGGTTATGGCAAGCCTGATCAGGGGGACCCTTAGCTGCAGGTGAGGCCATCGGTTCCCTTAGTGCCAGGCCAGGCCAACCCAGGCAGCAATAGGGGCAGGCCAAATAAGGGTCCCTTTCTCAAGTTTTATAATTTATACTTGGTCAGGAAGTTAACTTTTACTTTAAAATATCAAATTTATTTATGAAATGTTTATTTCTTAGGTATCCTTATTTTCATAGTTTCCTTGGGATCTGTAGGCACATCATTTTTTTTCACTCCCACATTTGTGTATTTTTATTTGAATCAAATTTATTTAATAAAAATAAACACTGACAGTGAGGGCATGTTTTTTGATGGATCTTGATGATTCAAATAACAAGCTTTCGGATTTATTGATCTGTCAATTCTACCATTTTCTCCTGATAATCTGATTTTTTTTTTTATGTTTAGTATATCCATTCTCCTGTGAATCTTCGGTTTCTTATTATTTTCTTAATTTCTTATGATGAATAAATAGTTTTAGAACATCTTAATTTTTTTGTTTAGTAATGACATATAAGGGAATGAATTTGCTTTAGAGAAGAAATTTGACTTTATCTAATTCCTTTTAGCAATTTAACTATAATGGACTTTGGTATGATTTTCTCCTCCTTTCTTTTTTAATCCTAGTTGGGGTTTGCCAATCTACTTGGAGTTTCTTGAGTCTGTGGATTGACGTATTGTACCCATTTCGGAAAATCCTCAGGCATTACACCTTCAGGGATGGCTTCTGCCCCCTTCTCTCTCCGCTCTCTCTACACACACGCAGTTGTAATGAGGCTCGTCCAGCTCTGCTTCTTCTGTCTTCCTCAGGGAAGGCCCATCAGAGACTCGGATGGAAAGTCTAGTGGGTAGCTCTAGTCAAGCATGAAAGACTGTGGCAAATCCACTCGTGACCTCTGGAGGTCTCAGCTTGCTGCTTTAGCCCCCATGCCCTGCAGCTTTAAAATGATACCCGACACTGGGTAATTTATAAAGAACAGAGGTTTATTTGGCTTACGATTCTGGGACAGCTGCATCTGGCATGGGCCTCAGGCTGCTTCTACTCATGGCGGAAAGTGGCAGCAGCTGACGAGCACAAGCAGATCACATGGCGAGAGGAAGCAAGAGAGAGAGGGGAGGTTCCAGGGTCCTTTAAACAATCAGCTCTCGCGAGAACTAATAGAGCGAGAGCTCACTCATTAATCCCCCTCCCCCAGGGAGAGCATGAATCCGTTCATGAGGGATCCGCCCCCATGACTCAATCAGTTTCCACACTGCCACATTGGAGATGAGATTTCCACATGCGTTTTGGAGGGGACGACACATCCAAACTCCATCAGGGACCAATCAGCAGCCCTGTCCCTCTGGGGAAACATTCTGTCCCAGGCACTTTGAGACTCAGGCAGATTTTACACTGACTTGTAGGAACCCTTGGCGCGTCTCCTCATGCTCCATGTTCTTCTCCACAACACACAGAATGTCTTGTGGAAAACGCCAGCCACACCGGGAGACAGGAGGTGCTCAGTTTCCCTGGGTCCGGGTTTCCAGACGTGCCTCTGGGTTTCCAACCACTCCCCAAAGTCTCAGGCCCCTCCTCAAGGCCCCCCCCGACAGGAAAGCTACTGCTGCCAGCTACACCTATTTTCAGCTCCCGGGATCAGTGAAGACACCCTTGAGGAAGGGGGCGAGTGGAGAAACATCTGGAGGACTGGACGGGGGTCTTTGGAGGCGGTTTCTGGGATGAGAAAGTCTGGGGCAGAGCTGTGAGGAGTCTGGAAAGGGACTGTAAAGTGACACACTTGCCTGCTGTCCATTCCTCACCCACCTCCTGAGCCCTGGGGCCTGAGGCCCCAGGTCAGGGGTGAATGGGCACAGGAGGGTCCAGGGTGGGGGCTGGAGAACGGCCTCTCTGCTCTGCCAGGTGCCTCAGATTCTGTGATGGCCACCGTGAAGTGTCACACAGAAGCTGCATGGGCACCAAGTGACAGCCCCGCCCCTTTCCCCCAGGGGCCCCTCCCTGGGGTGGGCGGGGCCGGCTTTCATTGTGACTCCACCCTTCCCTGGGTTCTGGCCACGCCCCCATTCCGTCCATCTTTCTCATCCACCAATGGGCTGTGAGCATTGAGGCCACGCCCACCTACCTGTTGCCTAGCACCGGCTGCTCCCAGCTGCTCTGGCTCAGTCGCTGGTCCGTGCCTTAGCTGGAGGGAGTGACTGTCCAGTGCTTAGACATGATAAGGCGGAAGTACCCCTTTCCTTTTCCCTGCCCCGAAATGTCGGAGGAAATCCGACAGGAGAAATTGGCGAGGGCCAAGAAGAAGGTATAACGTGCTGGGTCGCAGCCCCGGAGCCAGCCCGAGGCCCCTGCTATGGTGGGACAGGGGCAGGACTCGGTGTCACTTCTGAGGCACACGGGGATTGCCCCTCTGTGCCTCTTGACTCCCCCCACCAAAGTCTTCTCAGCCATCCCTGCCCCCTCAGCTGCCCAGACCCTGCCCTTGCCGGCTGTCCCCGGGTGACTTTGGCCAGTAAGGTTACTTCCAGGGCTCCCCACCTGGACTCAGCCCTGGCCTCCTGCTACCCCAAACCAGACCTTCCTGGGCTCCCTGGCTCCCCTGGGTTCCCGTCTCCAAGGACCTCGGTCCTGGCTCTGTGCTCCACTTCCCCACAGTGTTGCAGTGACTCTGACATTGGTAGGAAGGAGTGGAATGTTGTCACCTCACAATCCCATTCCAAACTGACCCAATCCCCCTGGGAAGTGTCACAATCCCTCAGGAACTGTCATTACTGCCTGGGAGGTTTCTGGTTCCCCTTCTCCCCTTTACTTAGACATTGCCTACCTGAAAAGCCTGCACTTCACCAGTGAGCTAGAAATGTGGACAGTATCTCTGGGTGACCGTTGGGAGAACGGGTTCGGTTTGGTTTTCTCCTGGGTTTCTACTCTCTAGAGACACTTAACAATTTATTTCTGAGTCTGGATCTCACCTTAGAATTGCCTAGGATTCTGGGACCAGAGCGCCTTTCAGTCACTACTCTCTGGAGGGAGATGTGCTTATCTTCTGTGGGATAAATCCTGGGCAACTGAACTTCACAGCTTGAATCTTGCCAAGATCCTGTCGATCTGGGGTGCCACAGGACTCAGGGGGCCTCTTTCTGAAGCATCAGATTTGCTTGATTCTTTTGAAAGAGAAAAAACCTCTTAATGTACTTAGGGGTGACATTCACCTGGATTTGTAAGATCATAATGGACTTCTCTGAAATGATGCTTGGGTTTTCCTCTTTTTGTGAGGTCCCCAGATCCCTAGGGGTGTGCCCTCATGACTTCTGCCATTAGGGTACATTGACATAAACGTTTGAGAAGTACTGGGGTGCAGCTCTCAAAGCTCTGTGAGGGAGGGCCCCGATGTCTGATTTGTATTTGGCCCGCCAGCAGCTGCTGATTCATGACAAAGCCCCAGAAGACTGAAGTTCAATTCCATTATTGCCTTTTTCTAATCATGCTATCGGTCCATTTCTTCAGCCATTTGGTGATCATGACAACACCTTATAGGGTTGCTGGTGGCATTAAATCAGGTGGTACAAGTAAGAATACTTTGTAAAAACTGTAAAGTAGGTGACAAACATAGGGGCTTCCACATCTCCTGCTTTTCCTTTTCACAGCTGAGAGAGTTCCAACGGAAAAAGGGCCTAGCTAGGACTGCTGAGGGAAAAAACACCAAAACTGGCAGTAGGCCCCAGCCCAGCATTTGTGAGAGGTGCCAGTCACCTCAGGAGGTGAGTGTTGGCTGGTCAGGCTCCTGGGAACAGGGGCCTCAAGGAGCAGTAGGGGGTAATGGTAACGACCATGGAAGAAGTGTCAGGGACTGGGTAAGAAGTCTGGGTTGGAATCCTACATCTCCCTCTGCTCGGGATATGACATAGGACTCTTCTCTGAGCTTCTCCCTTGAAGCTGTGCACACAGATGGACCACGAGCTTAGCTGTCCCATTGGATCCTGTTGCAGGAAGCACAGGATGATGTTGACAACACCAAGGCCCAGGGCTCAATCCCTGTACTGGCCACCACCAAAAAAAGAAAAAGTGCAGGATAAGAGCTGCTCGGGAGCTGAGGGACAATGGGGAAGTGAGACCTTGAGAAGTGGGCACAGAGGGGCTACAGGAGGAGGGCTTGGTCCAGGTTAGGAAGAAAGGACAGCAGAGGGCTTAGCCACTGAGGGGCAGAGCATCTCCATGTGTGCTCTCATCTCTTTCAGCCCCCATCATCCATCACTGGGGAGGCCTTGAAGACTTCAAATTTCATTAAGGAGCTGGAGGTAAGTGCCCTCCAGGCCAGCCCCCAACCACCTTCCATGCTGGGGGCTGGGGTCCCCCCTGCCAACTCAGAAAGCCACAACCCAATGCTGACAACACCAAGGCCCAGGGCTCAATCCCTGTACTGGCCACCACCAAAAAGAAAAAGTGCAGAATGAGAGGTGCTCGGGAGCGGAGGGACGATGGGGAAGTGAGACCTTGAGAAGTGCGCACAGAGGGGCTACAGGAGGAGGGCTTGGTCCAGGTTAGGAAGAAAGGACAGCAGAGGGCTTAGCCGTTGAGGGGCAGAGCATCTCCATGTGTGCTCTCATCTCTTCCAGCCCCCATCATCCATCACTGGGGAGGCCTTGAAGACTTCAACTTTCATTAAGGAGCTGGAGGTAAGTGCCCTCCAGGCCAGCCCCCAACCACGTCCCATGCTGGGGGCTGGGGACCCCCCTGCCAACTCAGACAGCCACAACCCAATGTTGACAACACCAAGGCCCAGGGCTCAATCCCTGTACTGGCCACCACCAAAAAAAAAATGCAGAATGAGAGGTGCTCGGGAGCGGAGGGACGATGGGGAAGTGAGACCTTGAGATGTGGGCACAGAGGGGCTACAGGAGGAGGGCCTGGTCCAGGTTAGGAAGAAAGGACAGCAGAGAGCTTAGCTATTGAGGGGCAGAGCATCTCCATCTGTGCTCTCATCTCTTCCAGCCCCCATCATCCATCACTGGGGAGGCCTTGAGGACTACAACATACATTCAGGAGCTGGAGGTACGTGCCTTCCAGGCCAGCCCCCAACCACCTCCCTTGCTAGGGGCTGGGAGCCCCCCTGCCAACTGAGACAGCCGCCACCCAATGTTGACAACACCAAGGCCCAGGGCTCAATCCCTGTACTGGCCACCACCAAAAATAAAAATTGCAGGATGAGAGGTGCTCGGGAGCGGAGGGCCGATGGGGAAGTGAGACCTTGAGAAGTGCGCACAGAGGGGCTACAGGAGGAGGGCTTGGTCCAGGTTAGGAAGAAAGGACAGCAGAGGGCTTAGCCATTGAGGGGCAGAGCATCTCCATGTGTGCTCTCATCTCTTCCAGCCCCCATCATCCATCACTGGGGAGGCCTTGAGGACTTCAACTTTCATTAAGGAGCTGGAGGTAAGTGCCCTCCAGGCCAGCTCCCTGACCACCTCCCATGCTGGGGGCTGGGGGCCACGCTGCCAGCTGAAACAGCCAACACCCCCACCCCTAATGATCGCTCTCTCTACCTCTCTCCCAACCCTCCTCCAACTCCTCCTCTCTTCATGTGCCACAGAGCCAGTGCCTAGTTCTGCAGGCAGTCCTGGACTCCACCTATGCAGTAAAGAACTATATAGAGAGTGTGGTGCAGGAACTGGTAAGACTCCAGTGGCATCCCCTGTTTCCACGCTGCCAATCCTGGGCTCCAATTTCCCCTTGGGGCTTTGAAGAAAAGGGGCTGGGGGTTCCTGTGCCAAGGGAGAATGGGGTGCTCGGTGGCCTAGTTCTCAGCAGGAGGGACCCCAGACCATGCAGCATGGCTCTTTCTGTTGCTGACCTGCCTGCCCACTCTCTTTTCTCCAGACACCCCTGCTTGAGTCCTTGCCGCATGGGCTCTGGGCTGTTGCCCTGTTGGAAACACTAGGCTGACAGTTGTCAGGAGCCCTGTGTTCCCACCCTAACTTACTTCCTGCTTTGCTTGGTCTTTGGTTTTGGACAAGCCACCTCTCCTGCCTGGGCTTGAGTGCCCTGAGATAGAATTAGAGGGTGTCAAAGGTCCCTTGCAGCTCTAAGAATGAAAGATTTCTAGGCACACACGAGACATCAGGGAGACAGGGATCTTGCCTGTCCTTTTCATTCCTGGATCCCTGCTATTAAGATCAGTCCCTGTCCTTAGTGTGTGGTTCGTGGTGAATACATGCACCCTTGTGAATCACAAGCTGGGAGAAGGGTAGTCTTTCCTTTCTCAGCCTCCATTTCTAGAGGTTTCTGTGGTTGTCATGGAAAGAGAATCAGGATTCAGATGTTCAGCTCTGAATCCAACAAAGACCCCAATTCTCTTTCCTTGGGAGTTCAAGGACAGTTTGTCCATTTGCGTCCCCATAGGGTCTGAGAGCTTTCCCTTGAAAATCCATTCCTGGCCCCACCACTTCCCAGTCTGGGGAATGAACCTGAGGGGACAACCTCAGTCACCTTCCCGTGACTCTCCACATGGAAAATCTGGCACCAGGAAACTGGATGAAGTGGAAAGAGGGACATGTTTTCTTTGTTCGCTCCTTCCATGTCTGATGGGTTTGGGGACAGACTGAGATGGAGAGGCCACAGGCTCGTCCTGCCCACTCCCAACCTGGAGAAGGCTCCCCCCTGCACCCCACCCTCAGCACCACGGGGTCCCCGAGGATCTGGTCTCCCTGGTGGGCCTGTCCTGGGCCATTCGTGGCATTCCTGGGGCTCGTCCCTTGCTGTTCCATCTCTGCCTCCCTGGTAAGAGATGTTTCTTTCCTCTTCCTACAGAAGGAGAGTCCGTGTCAGCAGCTGGACTCCCTGCGGGAACAACTGCAGGTGAGTGGACTCTATGGCATCCCTCATGTGCCCTAGAGAACCTTCCTGTCCCTCTCTCACCACCTGTTTGGCTTTTCTCCCAAAGGCTCAGATTCGGACCAATGCCATCTTAAAGTCCGAAAAGGAAGAGATGGAGAGAGCCCTGGCCGATGCTCGTCAGGAAGCCCGGCAGAAAGCAGGTGTGGATCTGGGCAGCCTTCCTCCCTCAACCTGGTGCCTTGACAGGCCTTCAGGGGAGTCCTTTGGGTTCCATCTTGACCTCTGTCATTCCAGGAGAATGTCAACATCTGCGGACCTGCCTGGACTCCCGGGAAAATGAGATCCAACAGCTGCAGGGGAGTCTGACCGCCTTCTCCACACGGCAGGAGGACGCCGAGAGGGTGAGTCCCGCCACCTGCCCTCACGCTTGCCCCTCCACCCCCAGGGGGAAAAATGGGCTTAGAGAATTAGATGGACCTGGATGTTCACATCCCAGCTGTACGTGATCTTAGCACTTAACCTCTAATACCTTGCATTTCATCTACAAAATGGAGCTAACGATAGTAACTCCCTCCTGTGGTGGTTGTGAGGATTCGATGGATTGTTAGCACGGTGCCTGGTGCCGCACGCAATACAGAGTCAGACCATGGTGATGACAGTCCTAACAATGGCAACGTGACAGGCTATCCCTGGGCCTCCGTCGGCCAGCTGTCAATCAGATCTCTTTCCCTGCCTCTTCCACCCTTACTGAGGTCTTGGGAAAAGCAACTGAGAACATGGGCTTGGAAATGCCTTGAAAAAGGTGTCAAGTGTGATTCAGGGGGAGGAAAGGTCACCGCTGAACGGTTGCTGTAGGTGTCGGTGTTCGTGTGCCCCGACTCCATCTTCTCCCTGCCGAATCCTGACTTTGCCTTTCTGTATTTGCAGTCCTACCGCAACCTCAAGAGCGAGCGAGATGCCCTCTTCCTTCAGCTGGAGGACAACAAGTAGGAGGGGGACGATGGGTGGCAGGTCTGGGGGGGCCTCAGCATGGGTGTTGTGGTGGGAGGTGGGAGGGTAGAGGTGAGCACGATGAGGGGGACGCACAGGTTTGGACACGTGCAGAGCCAAGCTGTGGCCCCAGCTGTGCCAGTGACTCGTGTGTGGCCTCAGGCAATTCATGTCCTCTCTGTGGACAGGCACTTGAGAGTCCAGGTGTCCCCTTCCCATGCCATAGTCCTCTGGTTTTGTGGCAAAGTCAGTGCATTGATGACAAAAGTCGTCCTTTCTTTTCCTCGTTCTTTACATTCTCCACCACCTCTGGCCACAGGAACAACTATGAAGTCCTCAAGTACCAGCAGGCCCAGCTGAAGGGCAAGATTCGCGTCCTTGAAATGGAGAAGGCGGCCTTACAGGTCCAGGTGAAAATGGTTGAAACGTCCAAGCTCCTGCCAAGCCAAGTGAGTGGCTGCAGCCCAGGGGGTTGGTTTTATGGTTGTGGGGTAGAGAGGAGGGTGGCAGCCTGTCCCTCCTGCAGCCACTCCTTACACGGCTTATGCCCCTGTGCTCTGGGCAGGTGCACACTTCAAGCTGAGCTGCAGGCTCGCGTCATTGGGCTGGCATGTCACCCATTCTGCCTGCGTGTCCTCCGCACTCACCCCCTGGGCCTTTGTTCCCCCACCTCTAAAATGGGGTGCTGGATACCTCACACGAAATGGTACAGGGAGGGCCCGCTGTGTGCCTGTGCCGTGCCCCTTCCCTGTGCCGTGGGTCTCCGGCTGCATCAGGTGGCCACCGACTGCTTCTCTCCATCCAGACCAATTAGAACATGGAGGTCCCCAGTGCACTGCATTCAGGGCAGCACGTGAAGATGGAGCTGGCTGAGAAGTTGGGCCAGCTTCGTGAGAAGCTGGGAGACCTAAAGGACATGGGAATCCCTGCCCCATTCAGGAAGGGCTAGGAGACAGGCACCAGCCTCTGAGGGGGGGTTCCAGAGCCAGCACAGAGGCAGCTCCAGCCTGTGGGACAGGTGACCCCAGTCATGCACTGCAGTCCTGTGACTATTCGTTGCTCTCTTCCTTCTGACCACACAGCTGCCGCAGAACATACAGAAATGCCAGGAGAACCAAGGCTTCAGCAACAATCTCTGCTTTCCATTGTTTTATCGAGCAGAAAAGTATTGTGACAGTAACATCATGGACATCTGAGATGTGGGGCCCAGGGCTCTGCCCCCTCCCAGTTCCTGCTACCCTGTCCTTGCCACCATGTCTCTGCCACCCTCTTCCTTCCACCCTTTCCCTGCCACCCTGTCTCTGCCACCCTGTCCCTGCCACTCCTTCCCAGTCACCCTTTTATCATGTTAAGACCCCTGTTCTTTAAAAAAAAAAAAAAAATCAAAAAAAAAAAAAAAAGGAAAAAATGAAAAAAAACTTAAAAAAGAAAAGGAAAAAAACAAAAAAAGAAGACAGCACCCAGAAAACACCGAAAAGAAGAAGACAACACCCTGAAAATACTCAAAAGAAGACAACATCCAGAGAACACCCAAAAAAAGACAACACCCGGAGAACATCCTAAAGATGATAGCACCCAGAAAACCCCCAAAAGAAGAAAACACCGAGAAAACACCGAAAAGAAGAGAACACCCAAAAGAAGATGACATGCAGAAAATACTCGAAAGAAGACACCCAGAAAACACCAAAAAGAAGAAAACACACAACCCAGAAAAGAAACACACGGAAGAAAACACCCCCCAAAAAGGAAGAAAACCTTTACAAAAAGAATAAAACCCAAACATAAAGAAAAACTGCCCAAAAGAAGAAAAAAACAAAACCCAAAAGAAGACAACCGCAACAAAAAGAAGAGAACCCCAACAGAAGGAAGAAAAATCCCCCCAAAATAAGAAAACCCCAACAAAAAGCAGAAACCACCCCACATGAAGGAAACCCCAACAAAAATAAAACCCCACTGATAAGAAGATAACCTCTCAGAAAAGAAACCGTCCAAAAGAAAACTGGAAAAGTAGAAACACCCCCAAAAGAAGAAAACAGCAACAAAGCGAAAAAAACCCACAATAAAAGAAGAATCCCACAAGAAGAAAAACCCCAGTAAAAAGAAGAAAGTGCCAGCAATAGGAAGCCCCCAAAGAAGAAAATCCCAATGAAAAGAACAAAACGCTAACAAAAAGAAGAAACACCCCCCACAAAAAAGAAAAGTCTCTACAAAGAAGAAAAACCTCTGAAAAGAAGAAAAACTTCCAGAAAAGAAGAAAACCTCAACAAAAAGAAGAAACCATGCACCTCAAAAAGAGAACCCCCAAAGAAGGAAACCCTAACAAAAAGAAAAACCCCATAAAAGATAAAAACACCCAAATAGAAAAAACTCCAATAGAAAGAAGAAAACCCCCCAGGAAAACAAGAAAACCCCCCAAAAAGCCCCCAAAGAAGAAACCCCCAAAGAGGAAAACCCCAACAAAAGGAAAACTCCAAAAGAGAACCCCCAAAAAGAAAACACCCCAAAAGAAGAAAACCAAAAACTCCCCAAGAAGTAAACTCCCACAAAAAGAAAAACCCAGCAAAAAAAAATCCACACAGAAGAAAACCCTAACAATAAATAAATAAATAAATAAAAATCCAAAAGAAGAAACCCCCTAAAAAATGTACAAAAATGTGCAAAAATGTACAGAAATATACAAAAATCAAAATATGCAAAACAAACAAACAACAACAGGAAAAAAAAAACAGAAAACAAAATAAAACAGGAAAAATACTAAAAGAGAGAAAAAGAAAAAAAAAATAAACATAAAAGAAAAGCCAAAAATAAATATGTAAGAAAACAAGAAGAAAAAAGAAAGAAAGAAAGAAAGCAGCAGGGTGCCCTCACCAGTAGTCCAGCCTCAGGGACCCATAGGGGAAGACCAGTAGAATTGGTCCCTTGGGCAGGCCAGTCAGGGGGCCCCTTAGTGCTGGGGCAGGCCAAGGAAGCACTTGGGGCAGGCCTGGCAGGCTCTTAGCAGAAGGGGGCCGTTAGCACCAATCAAGCCAAGGGGGCCCTGAGGTAGGCCATTCGAGGGGAGTCCTTAGTGGAAAGGCAGTCCAGAGAGTTGGCTGGGGGTGGGGGGGGAGGCACTTAGCAATATTTTATCATTTATACTTGGCCAGAAAATTTTCTTTTTCATTAAAGTATCAAACTTATTCATAAAATATCTATTTTAATAATTATCCTTCTTTTTGTACTTTCTTCAAAATCTACTTTACGTTTTTCTCCACTCCCACATTTGTGTATTTTTATTTGAGTCATAGTTATTTAATTAAAATAAAGACTGAAAGTGAATACATGGTTTTGGCTTGATTTTTATTTTTCAGATAAACAGCTTTCAGATTTATTAGTCTGTCAATTCTGTCATTTCCCCTCTCTGGATCATTTGATTTCATTTTTCTGTGTGTGTTCAGCATATCCATTCTCCTGTGAATCTTAGGTTTGTCGTTATTTTCTTATGATGAATATGTAGTTCTAGAATATTTTGATATTTATTATGTAATCATGACATATACGGGTGGGAATTTGCTTTAGAAAAGAAATTTGACTTTATCTCCTTCGTTTCAGCAATTTAACTACGATGGACTTTAGTATGATTTTTTCTTTTCTTTTTTATTCCCAGTTGGGGTTTGGTTCTTCAATCTGTGGATTGACGTATTATACCCATTTTGGAAACCCTCCATGTCAGTGACACGATGACACCCACCCAGAGGGTCCTCATGGGACCTGAGAAGGCGGGTCAAGGGCCCTCACTGTGGGTGCATCTGCAGACTGAACCGAGATGGGGTCCGGCCCCGTGGGGGACACACAGACATACCGGGGCCACTCCGAACGCGTCGTAGTGGGCCACGATGATGATGGTGGGAAGGTCCTCTCCACCCAGCCCCGTCAGCCGCCCCTGTGGAGACACAGCCTGTGAACGGCCAGCAGGGCCTGAGGCTGCCCGGGCTGCCCCCAGGCCTTGCCACTCCTGGTTCCCACTCGGTGGGAAGACAGAGCAGGGAGTGACCCGAGTGTGGGTCTGGAAGACCCCTCCTGCAGGGGCCACATGGAGCCAGGACTGCCCTTGTTCTGACACCTTCTGGGGCACCAGATCCCCACGTGAAGCTCTTGCCGCAGACTCTGGGAGCCCCAGGGAACTCCCCCAGGGAAGAGGTGGATGCCAGGGAGGAACCCACCCAGGCCCCCTGTTCTACTCACAAAGTGTTAACAAAAGCGGGGGGAGATGTGATGAAAACAACTTTCCTGTAGGAAAGAGATCAGGCCCTTCACCCCAGCACTTGGGCTCTCCGAGATCTGTGCCCACCCTATTCTGCTCTAGCTGGGGGGGCCAATAAACTTCCCATAAAGGGCCCCTCCCCATCAGGGGTCAGCTCCCGCCGCTCCCCCATCATCAGGGGTCAGCTCCCGCCCCTCCCCCCAGCATCAGGGGTCAGCTCCCGCCCCTCCCCCGCCCGGCCGGGCGCCCTCCCGTCTGTCTCCTGTCCCTGCTTCAGCTGGCGCCGGAGCCTCCTCGGGGCAGTCCCCTCAGGGACTGACTTCCACCCGCACGGTTCGGGCTCCATTCCCCCCACAGGCCCGGCGCCCGCTCCCACGTCAGGAGCCCCTTCTTGCCCCCCGTGACAGACACGAGTGCGCTCTGCGGCCATCGGAGCCGGTTCGCACAAGACGCCGCCCCGCCGGCTCCTCGCGGCGCGGCTCGGGGCGGAAGGAGGGCCGGGCCGGGCGCGGGCGGCGCTGCGGGGCCGTGATATGAGGTAAGAGCTGGCGCCCCGCGCGCGAAGCCATAATAACCGCCCGCCGCCACCTTCGGGAGTCCTCCGAACGCCGCCGGCCCGTGAGATGCCCCGCCCCAGAGCCTCAGGCCCCGCCCCTTACCCGGAGTCGCTCCTCCATCCCCAGTCAGATGCCCGCTCTCTCTTCAAGCCCCGCCCACGCCACAAGCTCCGCCCCGACTCGGAGACGGGACCTTCCTTTCAATGACTGTGCATCCGGCGTCTCTGCCTCTCGCCCCGCCCTACGTCGTGGCCCCGCCCCTTCCTCAGCCCGTCTTCCCATTGACCTCTCGGATGTGGGGTCGCTGCACCGCTGGCCGGCCGTGAAGGCGGTCTTTGAGGCTCCCCTCTCGGGAGCTGGTCCTTCGGTCCTGTGGGCTCACCTGCCGGTCCCCTTCTGCCTGCGGCCCCTCTTGGTAGAGGGTGGCTTTACTTTTTGCCCCGGTTGGGTGGGTTTGGGAGCCCTGCTCACCACCTCCTGGCTGGCTGAGGTTTTGCTGACACAGCCAAGGCCTGCACGTCCCTGCGGCGTCCCCCTGGGGGCCAGCCTTTACGTGGGGACTTCTAAAGTCCCACGCAGCACCCCAAATTCAAAACCTTGGTACCTCTAAATGGATGTTTCACAGCCATGGGCAATTTGCCCCCAGAGGACACTAGGCAATGTCTGGCGACATCTGTAGTTGTCAGGACTGACGAGGAGGGTGCTCCTGGCATGGAGTAGGTGGAGGCCAGGGACGCTGCTCAGCACGTGCAGGACAGCCAAACCACAGAGCGTGATCCAGCCACAAGGTCCGCAGTGCCAAGGGGGAGAGACCCTGGTGTAAACGTAGCTCATTTTGAGAGATTTAATGAGCCACCTACTATGGGCTCGGCCTTTGGAGGATGCGGTACTGAGTAAAACTCACATTATACCAGACCTCCAGGAACCTAGAATCAGACAGACAGATCCTAACCAAACTTTTCATTGCAATTATGGTGCTTTTAAAATTAATAACAGCTTCATGGAGCGATAGTTCATATACCATACAATTCACTCACTGAAAGCATGAAATTCAGTGGGTTTTAGTGGTTTTATATACACAGGGTTGTATACCCATCACCACTATCAGATTCCAGAACATCTTCATCACCCTACAAAGAAATCCCACATCCATTAAAAGTCCCTCTCCCATCCCCTCCCCCAGCCCCTGGCAACCACGAACCCACTTTCGGTCTCGTGGACTGGCGCGTTCATATAAATGGAATCCTACACTGTGTGGCCTTTTGTGTCTGGCGTCTTTCACTGAGCGTGATGTGTTCAAGGTTTGCCCACGTGGTAGCGTGTGTCAGAGCCTTGATCCTTTTCATGGGCGAGTCATATTCCAGTGTGTCGATGCACCATATTTTATTTATTCATTCATCAACTGACAAGCATATGATATGTTTTTGGAAGTTGGGAACCTATAGAGTGCCAAGAGAGTATAAACCCACCAGGCCCCAAACCAGATCAGCGGTATCATGGAAGGTGTTTAAGCTGAGAGTTACATAGGAGTTACGGAGGCTGGGGGCTTCTTGGCCCAGCCAGACATTTTAACTTGTAAGACTGCCATGGGTCACATTTGTCACCTGTGACCTTGGAAGACACCAGATATTTTTCTTCAGTGGGAAGCGGTCTCTGTACAGCCACTGAGGTGACAGATTAGGTGCCAAAAGTCAAGTCCAGTTACATTACAACTGGACACTTACATTACAAGTCCGGTTATGGCAAGCCTGATCAGGGGGACCCTTAGCTGCAGGTGAGGCCATCGGTTCCCTTAGTGCCAGGCCAGGCCAACCCAGGCAGCAATAGGGGCAGGCCAAATAAGGGTCCCTTTCTCAAGTTTTATAATTTATACTTGGTCAGGAAGTTAACTTTTACTTTAAAATATCAAATTTATTTATGAAATGTTTATTTCTTAGGTATCCTTATTTTCATAGTTTCCTTGGGATCTGTAGGCACATCATTTTTTTTCACTCCCACATTTGTGTATTTTTATTTGAATCAAATTTATTTAATAAAAATAAACACTGACAGTGAGGGCATGTTTTTTGATGGATCTTGATGATTCAAATAACAAGCTTTCGGATTTATTGATCTGTCAATTCTACCATTTTCTCCTGATAATCTGATTTTTTTTTTTATGTTTAGTATATCCATTCTCCTGTGAATCTTCGGTTTCTTATTATTTTCTTAATTTCTTATGATGAATAAATAGTTTTAGAACATCTTAATTTTTTTGTTTAGTAATGACATATAAGGGAATGAATTTGCTTTAGAGAAGAAATTTGACTTTATCTAATTCCTTTTAGCAATTTAACTATAATGGACTTTGGTATGATTTTCTCCTCCTTTCTTTTTTAATCCTAGTTGGGGTTTGCCAATCTACTTGGAGTTTCTTGAGTCTGTGGATTGACGTATTGTACCCATTTCGGAAAATCCTCAGGCATTACACCTTCAGGGATGGCTTCTGCCCCCTTCTCTCTCCGCTCTCTCTACACACACGCAGTTGTAATGAGGCTCGTCCAGCTCTGCTTCTTCTGTCTTCCTCAGGGAAGGCCCATCAGAGACTCGGATGGAAAGTCTAGTGGGTAGCTCTAGTCAAGCATGAAAGACTGTGGCAAATCCACTCGTGACCTCTGGAGGTCTCAGCTTGCTGCTTTAGCCCCCATGCCCTGCAGCTTTAAAATGATACCCGACACTGGGTAATTTATAAAGAACAGAGGTTTATTTGGCTTACGATTCTGGGACAGCTGCATCTGGCATGGGCCTCAGGCTGCTTCTACTCATGGCGGAAAGTGGCAGCAGCTGACGAGCACAAGCAGATCACATGGCGAGAGGAAGCAAGAGAGAGAGGGGAGGTTCCAGGGTCCTTTAAACAATCAGCTCTCGCGAGAACTAATAGAGCGAGAGCTCACTCATTAATCCCCCTCCCCCAGGGAGAGCATGAATCCGTTCATGAGGGATCCGCCCCCATGACTCAATCAGTTTCCACACTGCCACATTGGAGATGAGATTTCCACATGCGTTTTGGAGGGGACGACACATCCAAACTCCATCAGGGACCAATCAGCAGCCCTGTCCCTCTGGGGAAACATTCTGTCCCAGGCACTTTGAGACTCAGGCAGATTTTACACTGACTTGTAGGAACCCTTGGCGCGTCTCCTCATGCTCCATGTTCTTCTCCACAACACACAGAATGTCTTGTGGAAAACGCCAGCCACACCGGGAGACAGGAGGTGCTCAGTTTCCCTGGGTCCGGGTTTCCAGACGTGCCTCTGGGTTTCCAACCACTCCCCAAAGTCTCAGGCCCCTCCTCAAGGCCCCCCCCGACAGGAAAGCTACTGCTGCCAGCTACACCTATTTTCAGCTCCCGGGATCAGTGAAGACACCCTTGAGGAAGGGGGCGAGTGGAGAAACATCTGGAGGACTGGACGGGGGTCTTTGGAGGCGGTTTCTGGGATGAGAAAGTCTGGGGCAGAGCTGTGAGGAGTCTGGAAAGGGACTGTAAAGTGACACACTTGCCTGCTGTCCATTCCTCACCCACCTCCTGAGCCCTGGGGCCTGAGGCCCCAGGTCAGGGGTGAATGGGCACAGGAGGGTCCAGGGTGGGGGCTGGAGAACGGCCTCTCTGCTCTGCCAGGTGCCTCAGATTCTGTGATGGCCACCGTGAAGTGTCACACAGAAGCTGCATGGGCACCAAGTGACAGCCCCGCCCCTTTCCCCCAGGGGCCCCTCCCTGGGGTGGGCGGGGCCGGCTTTCATTGTGACTCCACCCTTCCCTGGGTTCTGGCCACGCCCCCATTCCGTCCATCTTTCTCATCCACCAATGGGCTGTGAGCATTGAGGCCACGCCCACCTACCTGTTGCCTAGCACCGGCTGCTCCCAGCTGCTCTGGCTCAGTCGCTGGTCCGTGCCTTAGCTGGAGGGAGTGACTGTCCAGTGCTTAGACATGATAAGGCGGAAGTACCCCTTTCCTTTTCCCTGCCCCGAAATGTCGGAGGAAATCCGACAGGAGAAATTGGCGAGGGCCAAGAAGAAGGTATAACGTGCTGGGTCGCAGCCCCGGAGCCAGCCCGAGGCCCCTGCTATGGTGGGACAGGGGCAGGACTCGGTGTCACTTCTGAGGCACACGGGGATTGCCCCTCTGTGCCTCTTGACTCCCCCCACCAAAGTCTTCTCAGCCATCCCTGCCCCCTCAGCTGCCCAGACCCTGCCCTTGCCGGCTGTCCCCGGGTGACTTTGGCCAGTAAGGTTACTTCCAGGGCTCCCCACCTGGACTCAGCCCTGGCCTCCTGCTACCCCAAACCAGACCTTCCTGGGCTCCCTGGCTCCCCTGGGTTCCCGTCTCCAAGGACCTCGGTCCTGGCTCTGTGCTCCACTTCCCCACAGTGTTGCAGTGACTCTGACATTGGTAGGAAGGAGTGGAATGTTGTCACCTCACAATCCCATTCCAAACTGACCCAATCCCCCTGGGAAGTGTCACAATCCCTCAGGAACTGTCATTACTGCCTGGGAGGTTTCTGGTTCCCCTTCTCCCCTTTACTTAGACATTGCCTACCTGAAAAGCCTGCACTTCACCAGTGAGCTAGAAATGTGGACAGTATCTCTGGGTGACCGTTGGGAGAACGGGTTCGGTTTGGTTTTCTCCTGGGTTTCTACTCTCTAGAGACACTTAACAATTTATTTCTGAGTCTGGATCTCACCTTAGAATTGCCTAGGATTCTGGGACCAGAGCGCCTTTCAGTCACTACTCTCTGGAGGGAGATGTGCTTATCTTCTGTGGGATAAATCCTGGGCAACTGAACTTCACAGCTTGAATCTTGCCAAGATCCTGTCGATCTGGGGTGCCACAGGACTCAGGGGGCCTCTTTCTGAAGCATCAGATTTGCTTGATTCTTTTGAAAGAGAAAAAACCTCTTAATGTACTTAGGGGTGACATTCACCTGGATTTGTAAGATCATAATGGACTTCTCTGAAATGATGCTTGGGTTTTCCTCTTTTTGTGAGGTCCCCAGATCCCTAGGGGTGTGCCCTCATGACTTCTGCCATTAGGGTACATTGACATAAACGTTTGAGAAGTACTGGGGTGCAGCTCTCAAAGCTCTGTGAGGGAGGGCCCCGATGTCTGATTTGTATTTGGCCCGCCAGCAGCTGCTGATTCATGACAAAGCCCCAGAAGACTGAAGTTCAATTCCATTATTGCCTTTTTCTAATCATGCTATCGGTCCATTTCTTCAGCCATTTGGTGATCATGACAACACCTTATAGGGTTGCTGGTGGCATTAAATCAGGTGGTACAAGTAAGAATACTTTGTAAAAACTGTAAAGTAGGTGACAAACATAGGGGCTTCCACATCTCCTGCTTTTCCTTTTCACAGCTGAGAGAGTTCCAACGGAAAAAGGGCCTAGCTAGGACTGCTGAGGGAAAAAACACCAAAACTGGCAGTAGGCCCCAGCCCAGCATTTGTGAGAGGTGCCAGTCACCTCAGGAGGTGAGTGTTGGCTGGTCAGGCTCCTGGGAACAGGGGCCTCAAGGAGCAGTAGGGGGTAATGGTAACGACCATGGAAGAAGTGTCAGGGACTGGGTAAGAAGTCTGGGTTGGAATCCTACATCTCCCTCTGCTCGGGATATGACATAGGACTCTTCTCTGAGCTTCTCCCTTGAAGCTGTGCACACAGATGGACCACGAGCTTAGCTGTCCCATTGGATCCTGTTGCAGGAAGCACAGGATGATGTTGACAACACCAAGGCCCAGGGCTCAATCCCTGTACTGGCCACCACCAAAAAAAGAAAAAGTGCAGGATAAGAGCTGCTCGGGAGCTGAGGGACAATGGGGAAGTGAGACCTTGAGAAGTGGGCACAGAGGGGCTACAGGAGGAGGGCTTGGTCCAGGTTAGGAAGAAAGGACAGCAGAGGGCTTAGCCACTGAGGGGCAGAGCATCTCCATGTGTGCTCTCATCTCTTTCAGCCCCCATCATCCATCACTGGGGAGGCCTTGAAGACTTCAAATTTCATTAAGGAGCTGGAGGTAAGTGCCCTCCAGGCCAGCCCCCAACCACCTTCCATGCTGGGGGCTGGGGTCCCCCCTGCCAACTCAGAAAGCCACAACCCAATGCTGACAACACCAAGGCCCAGGGCTCAATCCCTGTACTGGCCACCACCAAAAAGAAAAAGTGCAGAATGAGAGGTGCTCGGGAGCGGAGGGACGATGGGGAAGTGAGACCTTGAGAAGTGCGCACAGAGGGGCTACAGGAGGAGGGCTTGGTCCAGGTTAGGAAGAAAGGACAGCAGAGGGCTTAGCCGTTGAGGGGCAGAGCATCTCCATGTGTGCTCTCATCTCTTCCAGCCCCCATCATCCATCACTGGGGAGGCCTTGAAGACTTCAACTTTCATTAAGGAGCTGGAGGTAAGTGCCCTCCAGGCCAGCCCCCAACCACGTCCCATGCTGGGGGCTGGGGACCCCCCTGCCAACTCAGACAGCCACAACCCAATGTTGACAACACCAAGGCCCAGGGCTCAATCCCTGTACTGGCCACCACCAAAAAAAAAATGCAGAATGAGAGGTGCTCGGGAGCGGAGGGACGATGGGGAAGTGAGACCTTGAGATGTGGGCACAGAGGGGCTACAGGAGGAGGGCCTGGTCCAGGTTAGGAAGAAAGGACAGCAGAGAGCTTAGCTATTGAGGGGCAGAGCATCTCCATCTGTGCTCTCATCTCTTCCAGCCCCCATCATCCATCACTGGGGAGGCCTTGAGGACTACAACATACATTCAGGAGCTGGAGGTACGTGCCTTCCAGGCCAGCCCCCAACCACCTCCCTTGCTAGGGGCTGGGAGCCCCCCTGCCAACTGAGACAGCCGCCACCCAATGTTGACAACACCAAGGCCCAGGGCTCAATCCCTGTACTGGCCACCACCAAAAATAAAAATTGCAGGATGAGAGGTGCTCGGGAGCGGAGGGCCGATGGGGAAGTGAGACCTTGAGAAGTGCGCACAGAGGGGCTACAGGAGGAGGGCTTGGTCCAGGTTAGGAAGAAAGGACAGCAGAGGGCTTAGCCATTGAGGGGCAGAGCATCTCCATGTGTGCTCTCATCTCTTCCAGCCCCCATCATCCATCACTGGGGAGGCCTTGAGGACTTCAACTTTCATTAAGGAGCTGGAGGTAAGTGCCCTCCAGGCCAGCTCCCTGACCACCTCCCATGCTGGGGGCTGGGGGCCACGCTGCCAGCTGAAACAGCCAACACCCCCACCCCTAATGATCGCTCTCTCTACCTCTCTCCCAACCCTCCTCCAACTCCTCCTCTCTTCATGTGCCACAGAGCCAGTGCCTAGTTCTGCAGGCAGTCCTGGACTCCACCTATGCAGTAAAGAACTATATAGAGAGTGTGGTGCAGGAACTGGTAAGACTCCAGTGGCATCCCCTGTTTCCACGCTGCCAATCCTGGGCTCCAATTTCCCCTTGGGGCTTTGAAGAAAAGGGGCTGGGGGTTCCTGTGCCAAGGGAGAATGGGGTGCTCGGTGGCCTAGTTCTCAGCAGGAGGGACCCCAGACCATGCAGCATGGCTCTTTCTGTTGCTGACCTGCCTGCCCACTCTCTTTTCTCCAGACACCCCTGCTTGAGTCCTTGCCGCATGGGCTCTGGGCTGTTGCCCTGTTGGAAACACTAGGCTGACAGTTGTCAGGAGCCCTGTGTTCCCACCCTAACTTACTTCCTGCTTTGCTTGGTCTTTGGTTTTGGACAAGCCACCTCTCCTGCCTGGGCTTGAGTGCCCTGAGATAGAATTAGAGGGTGTCAAAGGTCCCTTGCAGCTCTAAGAATGAAAGATTTCTAGGCACACACGAGACATCAGGGAGACAGGGATCTTGCCTGTCCTTTTCATTCCTGGATCCCTGCTATTAAGATCAGTCCCTGTCCTTAGTGTGTGGTTCGTGGTGAATACATGCACCCTTGTGAATCACAAGCTGGGAGAAGGGTAGTCTTTCCTTTCTCAGCCTCCATTTCTAGAGGTTTCTGTGGTTGTCATGGAAAGAGAATCAGGATTCAGATGTTCAGCTCTGAATCCAACAAAGACCCCAATTCTCTTTCCTTGGGAGTTCAAGGACAGTTTGTCCATTTGCGTCCCCATAGGGTCTGAGAGCTTTCCCTTGAAAATCCATTCCTGGCCCCACCACTTCCCAGTCTGGGGAATGAACCTGAGGGGACAACCTCAGTCACCTTCCCGTGACTCTCCACATGGAAAATCTGGCACCAGGAAACTGGATGAAGTGGAAAGAGGGACATGTTTTCTTTGTTCGCTCCTTCCATGTCTGATGGGTTTGGGGACAGACTGAGATGGAGAGGCCACAGGCTCGTCCTGCCCACTCCCAACCTGGAGAAGGCTCCCCCCTGCACCCCACCCTCAGCACCACGGGGTCCCCGAGGATCTGGTCTCCCTGGTGGGCCTGTCCTGGGCCATTCGTGGCATTCCTGGGGCTCGTCCCTTGCTGTTCCATCTCTGCCTCCCTGGTAAGAGATGTTTCTTTCCTCTTCCTACAGAAGGAGAGTCCGTGTCAGCAGCTGGACTCCCTGCGGGAACAACTGCAGGTGAGTGGACTCTATGGCATCCCTCATGTGCCCTAGAGAACCTTCCTGTCCCTCTCTCACCACCTGTTTGGCTTTTCTCCCAAAGGCTCAGATTCGGACCAATGCCATCTTAAAGTCCGAAAAGGAAGAGATGGAGAGAGCCCTGGCCGATGCTCGTCAGGAAGCCCGGCAGAAAGCAGGTGTGGATCTGGGCAGCCTTCCTCCCTCAACCTGGTGCCTTGACAGGCCTTCAGGGGAGTCCTTTGGGTTCCATCTTGACCTCTGTCATTCCAGGAGAATGTCAACATCTGCGGACCTGCCTGGACTCCCGGGAAAATGAGATCCAACAGCTGCAGGGGAGTCTGACCGCCTTCTCCACACGGCAGGAGGACGCCGAGAGGGTGAGTCCCGCCACCTGCCCTCACGCTTGCCCCTCCACCCCCAGGGGGAAAAATGGGCTTAGAGAATTAGATGGACCTGGATGTTCACATCCCAGCTGTACGTGATCTTAGCACTTAACCTCTAATACCTTGCATTTCATCTACAAAATGGAGCTAACGATAGTAACTCCCTCCTGTGGTGGTTGTGAGGATTCGATGGATTGTTAGCACGGTGCCTGGTGCCGCACGCAATACAGAGTCAGACCATGGTGATGACAGTCCTAACAATGGCAACGTGACAGGCTATCCCTGGGCCTCCGTCGGCCAGCTGTCAATCAGATCTCTTTCCCTGCCTCTTCCACCCTTACTGAGGTCTTAGGAAAAGCAACTGAGAACATGGGCTTGGAAATGCCTTGAAAAAGGTGTCAAGTGTGATTCAGGGGGAGGAAAGGTCACCGCTGAACGGTTGCTGTAGGTGTCGGTGTTCGTGTGCCCCGACTCCATCTTCTCCCTGCCGAATCCTGACTTTGCCTTTCTGTATTTGCAGTCCTACCGCAACCTCAAGAGCGAGCGAGATGCCCTCTTCCTTCAGCTGGAGGACAACAAGTAGGAGGGGGACGGTGGGTGGCAGGTCTGGGGGGGCCTCAGCATGGGTGTTGTGGTGGGAGGTGGGAGGGTAGAGGTGAGCACGATGAGGGGGACGCACAGGTTTGGACACGTGCAGAGCCAAGCTGTGGCCCCAGCTGTGCCAGTGACTCGTGTGTGGCCTCAGGCAATTCATGTCCTCTCTGTGGACAGGCACTTGAGAGTCCAGGTGTCCCCTTCCCATGCCATAGTCCTCTGGTTTTGTGGCAAAGTCAGTGCATTGATGACAAAAGTCGTCCTTTCTTTTCCTCGTTCTTTACATTCTCCACCACCTCTGGCCACAGGAACAACTATGAAGTCCTCAAGTACCAGCAGGCCCAGCTGAAGGGCAAGATTCGCGTCCTTGAAATGGAGAAGGCGGCCTTACAGGTCCAGGTGAAAATGGTTGAAACGTCCAAGCTCCTGCCAAGCCAAGTGAGTGGCTGCAGCCCAGGGGGTTGGTTTTATGGTTGTGGGGTAGAGAGGAGGGTGGCAGCCTGTCCCTCCTGCAGCCACTCCTTACACGGCTTATGCCCCTGTGCTCTGGGCAGGTGCACACTTCAAGCTGAGCTGCAGGCTCGCGTCATTGGGCTGGCATGTCACCCATTCTGCCTGCGTGTCCTCCGCACTCACCCCCTGGGCCTTTGTTCCCCCACCTCTAAAATGGGGTGCTGGATACCTCACACGAAATGGTACAGGGAGGGCCCGCTGTGTGCCTGTGCCGTGCCCCTTCCCTGTGCCGTGGGTCTCCGGCTGCATCAGGTGGCCACCGACTGCTTCTCTCCATCCAGACCAATTAGAACATGGAGGTCCCCAGTGCACTGCATTCAGGGCAGCACGTGAAGATGGAGCTGGCTGAGAAGTTGGGCCAGCTTCGTGAGAAGCTGGGAGACCTAAAGGACATGGGAATCCCTGCCCCATTCAGGAAGGGCTAGGAGACAGGCACCAGCCTCTGAGGGGGGGTTCCAGAGCCAGCACAGAGGCAGCTCCAGCCTGTGGGACAGGTGACCCCAGTCATGCACTGCAGTCCTGTGACTATTCGTTGCTCTCTTCCTTCTGACCACACAGCTGCCGCAGAACATACAGAAATGCCAGGAGAACCAAGGCTTCAGCAACAATCTCTGCTTTCCATTGTTTTATCGAGCAGAAAAGTATTGTGACAGTAACATCATGGACATCTGAGATGTGGGGCCCAGGGCTCTGCCCCCTCCCAGTTCCTGCTACCCTGTCCTTGCCACCATGTCTCTGCCACCCTCTTCCTTCCACCCTTTCCCTGCCACCCTGTCTCTGCCACCCTGTCCCTGCCACTCCTTCCCAGTCACCCTTTTATCATGTTAAGACCCCTGTTCTTTAAAAAAAAAAAAAAATCAAAAAAAAAAAAAAAGGAAAAAATGAAAAAAAACTTAAAAAAGAAAAGGAAAAAAACAAAAAAAGAAGACAGCACCCAGAAAACACCGAAAAGAAGAAGACAACACCCTGAAAATACTCAAAAGAAGACAACATCCAGAGAACACCCAAAAAAAGACAACACCCGGAGAACATCCTAAAGATGATAGCACCCAGAAAACCCCCAAAAGAAGAAAACACCGAGAAAACACCGAAAAGAAGAGAACACCCAAAAGAAGATGACATGCAGAAAATACTCGAAAGAAGACACCCAGAAAACACCAAAAAGAAGAAAACACACAACCCAGAAAAGAAACACACGGAAGAAAACACCCCCCAAAAAGGAAGAAAACCTTTACAAAAAGAATAAAACCCAAACATAAAGAAAAACTGCCCAAAAGAAGAAAAAAACAAAACCCAAAAGAAGACAACCGCAACAAAAAGAAGAGAACCCCAACAGAAGGAAGAAAAATCCCCCCAAAATAAGAAAACCCCAACAAAAAGCAGAAACCACCCCACATGAAGGAAACCCCAACAAAAATAAAACCCCACTGATAAGAAGATAACCTCTCAGAAAAGAAACCGTCCAAAAGAAAACTGGAAAAGTAGAAACACCCCCAAAAGAAGAAAACAGCAACAAAGCGAAAAAAACCCACAATAAAAGAAGAATCCCACAAGAAGAAAAACCCCAGTAAAAAGAAGAAAGTGCCAGCAATAGGAAGCCCCCAAAGAAGAAAATCCCAATGAAAAGAACAAAACGCTAACAAAAAGAAGAAACACCCCCCACAAAAAAGAAAAGTCTCTACAAAGAAGAAAAACCTCTGAAAAGAAGAAAAACTTCCAGAAAAGAAGAAAACCTCAACAAAAAGAAGAAACCATGCACCTCAAAAAGAGAACCCCCAAAGAAGGAAACCCTAACAAAAAGAAAAACCCCATAAAAGAAAAAAACACCCAAATAGAAAAAACTCCAATAGAAAGAAGAAAACCCCCCAGGAAAACAAGAAAACCCCCCAAAAAGCCCCCAAAGAAGAAACCCCCAAAGAGGAAAACCCCAACAAAAGGAAAACTCCAAAAGAGAACCCCCAAAAAGAAAACACCCCAAAAGAAGAAAACCAAAAACTCCCCAAGAAGTAAACTCCCACAAAAAGAAAAACCCAGCAAAAAAAAATCCACACAGAAGAAAACCCTAACAATAAATAAATAAATAAATAAAAATCCAAAAGAAGAAACCCCCTAAAAAATGTACAAAAATGTGCAAAAATGTACAGAAATATACAAAAATCAAAATATGCAAAACAAACAAACAACAACAGGAAAAAAAAAACAGAAAACAAAATAAAACAGGAAAAATACTAAAAGAGAGAAAAAGAAAAAAAAAATAAACATAAAAGAAAAGCCAAAAATAAATATGTAAGAAAACAAGAAGAAAAAAGAAAGAAAGAAAGAAAGCAGCAGGGTGCCCTCACCAGTAGTCCAGCCTCAGGGACCCATAGGGGAAGACCAGTAGAATTGGTCCCTTGGGCAGGCCAGTCAGGGGGCCCCTTAGTGCTGGGGCAGGCCAAGGAAGCACTTGGGGCAGGCCTGGCAGGCTCTTAGCAGAAGGGGGCCGTTAGCACCAATCAAGCCAAGGGGGCCCTGAGGTAGGCCATTCGAGGGGAGTCCTTAGTGGAAAGGCAGTCCAGAGAGTTGGCTGGGGGTGGGGGGGGAGGCACTTAGCAATATTTTATCATTTATACTTGGCCAGAAAATTTTCTTTTTCATTAAAGTATCAAACTTATTCATAAAATATCTATTTTAATAATTATCCTTCTTTTTGTACTTTCTTCAAAATCTACTTTACGTTTTTCTCCACTCCCACATTTGTGTATTTTTATTTGAGTCATAGTTATTTAATTAAAATAAAGACTGAAAGTGAATACATGGTTTTGGCTTGATTTTTATTTTTCAGATAAACAGCTTTCAGATTTATTAGTCTGTCAATTCTGTCATTTCCCCTCTCTGGATCATTTGATTTCATTTTTCTGTGTGTGTTCAGCATATCCATTCTCCTGTGAATCTTAGGTTTGTCGTTATTTTCTTATGATGAATATGTAGTTCTAGAATATTTTGATATTTATTATGTAATCATGACATATACGGGTGGGAATTTGCTTTAGAAAAGAAATTTGACTTTATCTCCTTCGTTTCAGCAATTTAACTACGATGGACTTTAGTATGATTTTTTCTTTTCTTTTTTATTCCCAGTTGGGGTTTGGTTCTTCAATCTGTGGATTGACGTATTATACCCATTTTGGAAACCCTCCATGTCAGTGACACGATGACACCCACCCAGAGGGTCCTCATGGGACCTGAGAAGGCGGGTCAAGGGCCCTCACTGTGGGTGCATCTGCAGACTGAACCGAGATGGGGTCCGGCCCCGTGGGGGACACACAGACATACCGGGGCCACTCCGAACGCGTCGTAGTGGGCCACGATGATGATGGTGGGAAGGTCCTCTCCACCCAGCCCCGTCAGCCGCCCCTGTGGAGACACAGCCTGTGAACGGCCAGCAGGGCCTGAGGCTGCCCGGGCTGCCCCCAGGCCTTGCCACTCCTGGTTCCCACTCGGTGGGAAGACAGAGCAGGGAGTGACCCGAGTGTGGGTCTGGAAGACCCCTCCTGCAGGGGCCACATGGAGCCAGGACTGCCCTTGTTCTGACACCTTCTGGGGCACCAGATCCCCACGTGAAGCTCTTGCCGCAGACTCTGGGAGCCCCAGGGAACTCCCCCAGGGAAGAGGTGGATGCCAGGGAGGAACCCACCCAGGCCCCCTGTTCTACTCACAAAGTGTTAACAAAAGCGGGGGGAGATGTGATGAAAACAACTTTCCTGTAGGAAAGAGATCAGGCCCTTCACCCCAGCACTTGGGCTCTCCGAGATCTGTGCCCACCCTATTCTGCTCTAGCTGGGGGGGCCAATAAACTTCCCATAAAGGGCCCCTCCCCATCAGGGGTCAGCTCCCGCCGCTCCCCCATCATCAGGGGTCAGCTCCCGCCCCTCCCCCCAGCATCAGGGGTCAGCTCCCGCCCCTCCCCCGCCCGGCCGGGCGCCCTCCCGTCTGTCTCCTGTCCCTGCTTCAGCTGGCGCCGGAGCCTCCTCGGGGCAGTCCCCTCAGGGACTGACTTCCACCCGCACGGTTCGGGCTCCATTCCCCCCACAGGCCCGGCGCCCGCTCCCACGTCAGGAGCCCCTTCTTGCCCCCCGTGACAGACACGAGTGCGCTCTGCGGCCATCGGAGCCGGTTCGCACAAGACGCCGCCCCGCCGGCTCCTCGCGGCGCGGCTCGGGGCGGAAGGAGGGCCGGGCCGGGCGCGGGCGGCGCTGCGGGGCCGTGATATGAGGTAAGAGCTGGCGCCCCGCGCGCGAAGCCATAATAACCGCCCGCCGCCACCTTCGGGAGTCCTCCGAACGCCGCCGGCCCGTGAGATGCCCCGCCCCAGAGCCTCAGGCCCCGCCCCTTACCCGGAGTCGCTCCTCCATCCCCAGTCAGATGCCCGCTCTCTCTTCAAGCCCCGCCCACGCCACAAGCTCCGCCCCGACTCGGAGACGGGACCTTCCTTTCAATGACTGTGCATCCGGCGTCTCTGCCTCTCGCCCCGCCCTACGTCGTGGCCCCGCCCCTTCCTCAGCCCGTCTTCCCATTGACCTCTCGGATGTGGGGTCGCTGCACCGCTGGCCGGCCGTGAAGGCGGTCTTTGAGGCTCCCCTCTCGGGAGCTGGTCCTTCGGTCCTGTGGGCTCACCTGCCGGTCCCCTTCTGCCTGCGGCCCCTCTTGGTAGAGGGTGGCTTTACTTTTTGCCCCGGTTGGGTGGGTTTGGGAGCCCTGCTCACCACCTCCTGGCTGGCTGAGGTTTTGCTGACACAGCCAAGGCCTGCACGTCCCTGCGGCGTCCCCCTGGGGGCCAGCCTTTACGTGGGGACTTCTAAAGTCCCACGCAGCACCCCAAATTCAAAACCTTGGTACCTCTAAATGGATGTTTCACAGCCATGGGCAATTTGCCCCCAGAGGACACTAGGCAATGTCTGGCGACATCTGTAGTTGTCAGGACTGACGAGGAGGGTGCTCCTGGCATGGAGTAGGTGGAGGCCAGGGACGCTGCTCAGCACGTGCAGGACAGCCAAACCACAGAGCGTGATCCAGCCACAAGGTCCGCAGTGCCAAGGGGGAGAGACCCTGGTGTAAACGTAGCTCATTTTGAGAGATTTAATGAGCCACCTACTATGGGCTCGGCCTTTGGAGGATGCGGTACTGAGTAAAACTCACATTATACCAGACCTCCAGGAACCTAGAATCAGACAGACAGATCCTAACCAAACTTTTCATTGCAATTATGGTGCTTTTAAAATTAATAACAGCTTCATGGAGCGATAGTTCATATACCATACAATTCACTCACTGAAAGCATGAAATTCAGTGGGTTTTAGTGGTTTTATATACACAGGGTTGTATACCCATCACCACTATCAGATTCCAGAACATCTTCATCACCCTACAAAGAAATCCCACATCCATTAAAAGTCCCTCTCCCATCCCCTCCCCCAGCCCCTGGCAACCACGAACCCACTTTCGGTCTCGTGGACTGGCGCGTTCATATAAATGGAATCCTACACTGTGTGGCCTTTTGTGTCTGGCGTCTTTCACTGAGCGTGATGTGTTCAAGGTTTGCCCACGTGGTAGCGTGTGTCAGAGCCTTGATCCTTTTCATGGGCGAGTCATATTCCAGTGTGTCGATGCACCATATTTTATTTATTCATTCATCAACTGACAAGCATATGATATGTTTTTGGAAGTTGGGAACCTATAGAGTGCCAAGAGAGTATAAACCCACCAGGCCCCAAACCAGATCAGCGGTATCATGGAAGGTGTTTAAGCTGAGAGTTACATAGGAGTTACGGAGGCTGGGGGCTTCTTGGCCCAGCCAGACATTTTAACTTGTAAGACTGCCATGGGTCACATTTGTCACCTGTGACCTTGGAAGACACCAGATATTTTTCTTCAGTGGGAAGCGGTCTCTGTACAGCCACTGAGGTGACAGATTAGGTGCCAAAAGTCAAGTCCAGTTACATTACAACTGGACACTTACATTACAAGTCCGGTTATGGCAAGCCTGATCAGGGGGACCCTTAGCTGCAGGTGAGGCCATCGGTTCCCTTAGTGCCAGGCCAGGCCAACCCAGGCAGCAATAGGGGCAGGCCAAATAAGGGTCCCTTTCTCAAGTTTTATAATTTATACTTGGTCAGGAAGTTAACTTTTACTTTAAAATATCAAATTTATTTATGAAATGTTTATTTCTTAGGTATCCTTATTTTCATAGTTTCCTTGGGATCTGTAGGCACATCATTTTTTTTCACTCCCACATTTGTGTATTTTTATTTGAATCAAATTTATTTAATAAAAATAAACACTGACAGTGAGGGCATGTTTTTTGATGGATCTTGATGATTCAAATAACAAGCTTTCGGATTTATTGATCTGTCAATTCTACCATTTTCTCCTGATAATCTGATTTTTTTTTTTATGTTTAGTATATCCATTCTCCTGTGAATCTTCGGTTTCTTATTATTTTCTTAATTTCTTATGATGAATAAATAGTTTTAGAACATCTTAATTTTTTTGTTTAGTAATGACATATAAGGGAATGAATTTGCTTTAGAGAAGAAATTTGACTTTATCTAATTCCTTTTAGCAATTTAACTATAATGGACTTTGGTATGATTTTCTCCTCCTTTCTTTTTTAATCCTAGTTGGGGTTTGCCAATCTACTTGGAGTTTCTTGAGTCTGTGGATTGACGTATTGTACCCATTTCGGAAAATCCTCAGGCATTACACCTTCAGGGATGGCTTCTGCCCCCTTCTCTCTCCGCTCTCTCTACACACACGCAGTTGTAATGAGGCTCGTCCAGCTCTGCTTCTTCTGTCTTCCTCAGGGAAGGCCCATCAGAGACTCGGATGGAAAGTCTAGTGGGTAGCTCTAGTCAAGCATGAAAGACTGTGGCAAATCCACTCGTGACCTCTGGAGGTCTCAGCTTGCTGCTTTAGCCCCCATGCCCTGCAGCTTTAAAATGATACCCGACACTGGGTAATTTATAAAGAACAGAGGTTTATTTGGCTTACGATTCTGGGACAGCTGCATCTGGCATGGGCCTCAGGCTGCTTCTACTCATGGCGGAAAGTGGCAGCAGCTGACGAGCACAAGCAGATCACATGGCGAGAGGAAGCAAGAGAGAGAGGGGAGGTTCCAGGGTCCTTTAAACAATCAGCTCTCGCGAGAACTAATAGAGCGAGAGCTCACTCATTAATCCCCCTCTCCCAGGGAGAGCATGAATCCATTCATGAGGGATCCGCCCCCATGACTCAATCAGTTTCCACACTGCCACATTGGAGATGAGATTTCCACATGCGTTTTGGAGGGGACGACACATCCAAACTCCATCAGGGACCAATCAGCAGCCCTGTCCCTCTGGGGAAACATTCTGTCCCAGGCACTTTGAGACTCAGGCAGATTTTACACTGACTTGTAGGAACCCTTGGCGCGTCTCCTCATGCTCCATGTTCTTCTCCACAACACACAGAATGTCTTGTGGAAAACGCCAGCCACACCGGGAGACAGGAGGTGCTCAGTTTCCCTGGGTCCGGGTTTCCAGACGTGCCTCTGGGTTTCCAACCACTCCCCAAAGTCTCAGGCCCCTCCTCAAGGCCCCCCCCGACAGGAAAGCTACTGCTGCCAGCTACACCTATTTTCAGCTCCCGGGATCAGTGAAGACACCCTTGAGGAAGGGGGCGAGTGGAGAAACATCTGGAGGACTGGACGGGGGTCTTTGGAGGCGGTTTCTGGGATGAGAAAGTCTGGGGCAGAGCTGTGAGGAGTCTGGAAAGGGACTGTAAAGTGACACACTTGCCTGCTGTCCATTCCTCACCCACCTCCTGAGCCCTGGGGCCTGAGGCCCCAGGTCAGGGGTGAATGGGCACAGGAGGGTCCAGGGTGGGGGCTGGAGAACGGCCTCTCTGCTCTGCCAGGTGCCTCAGATTCTGTGATGGCCACCGTGAAGTGTCACACAGAAGCTGCATGGGCACCAAGTGACAGCCCCGCCCCTTTCCCCCAGGGGCCCCTCCCTGGGGTGGGCGGGGCCGGCTTTCATTGTGACTCCACCCTTCCCTGGGTTCTGGCCACGCCCCCATTCCGTCCATCTTTCTCATCCACCAATGGGCTGTGAGCATTGAGGCCACGCCCACCTACCTGTTGCCTAGCACCGGCTGCTCCCAGCTGCTCTGGCTCAGTCGCTGGTCCGTGCCTTAGCTGGAGGGAGTGACTGTCCAGTGCTTAGACATGATAAGGCGGAAGTACCCCTTTCCTTTTCCCTGCCCCGAAATGTCGGAGGAAATCCGACAGGAGAAATTGGCGAGGGCCAAGAAGAAGGTATAACGTGCTGGGTCGCAGCCCCGGAGCCAGCCCGAGGCCCCTGCTATGGTGGGACAGGGGCAGGACTCGGTGTCACTTCTGAGGCACACGGGGATTGCCCCTCTGTGCCTCTTGACTCCCCCCACCAAAGTCTTCTCAGCCATCCCTGCCCCCTCAGCTGCCCAGACCCTGCCCTTGCCGGCTGTCCCCGGGTGACTTTGGCCAGTAAGGTTACTTCCAGGGCTCCCCACCTGGACTCAGCCCTGGCCTCCTGCTACCCCAAACCAGACCTTCCTGGGCTCCCTGGCTCCCCTGGGTTCCCGTCTCCAAGGACCTCGGTCCTGGCTCTGTGCTCCACTTCCCCACAGTGTTGCAGTGACTCTGACATTGGTAGGAAGGAGTGGAATGTTGTCACCTCACAATCCCATTCCAAACTGACCCAATCCCCCTGGGAAGTGTCACAATCCCTCAGGAACTGTCATTACTGCCTGGGAGGTTTCTGGTTCCCCTTCTCCCCTTTACTTAGACATTGCCTACCTGAAAAGCCTGCACTTCACCAGTGAGCTAGAAATGTGGACAGTATCTCTGGGTGACCGTTGGGAGAACGGGTTCGGTTTGGTTTTCTCCTGGGTTTCTACTCTCTAGAGACACTTAACAATTTATTTCTGAGTCTGGATCTCACCTTAGAATTGCCTAGGATTCTGGGACCAGAGCGCCTTTCAGTCACTACTCTCTGGAGGGAGATGTGCTTATCTTCTGTGGGATAAATCCTGGGCAACTGAACTTCACAGCTTGAATCTTGCCAAGATCCTGTCGATCTGGGGTGCCACAGGACTCAGGGGGCCTCTTTCTGAAGCATCAGATTTGCTTGATTCTTTTGAAAGAGAAAAAACCTCTTAATGTACTTAGGGGTGACATTCACCTGGATTTGTAAGATCATAATGGACTTCTCTGAAATGATGCTTGGGTTTTCCTCTTTTTGTGAGGTCCCCAGATCCCTAGGGGTGTGCCCTCATGACTTCTGCCATTAGGGTACATTGACATAAACGTTTGAGAAGTACTGGGGTGCAGCTCTCAAAGCTCTGTGAGGGAGGGCCCCGATGTCTGATTTGTATTTGGCCCGCCAGCAGCTGCTGATTCATGACAAAGCCCCAGAAGACTGAAGTTCAATTCCATTATTGCCTTTTTCTAATCATGCTATCGGTCCATTTCTTCAGCCATTTGGTGATCATGACAACACCTTATAGGGTTGCTGGTGGCATTAAATCAGGTGGTACAAGTAAGAATACTTTGTAAAAACTGTAAAGTAGGTGACAAACATAGGGGCTTCCACATCTCCTGCTTTTCCTTTTCACAGCTGAGAGAGTTCCAACGGAAAAAGGGCCTAGCTAGGACTGCTGAGGGAAAAAACACCAAAACTGGCAGTAGGCCCCAGCCCAGCATTTGTGAGAGGTGCCAGTCACCTCAGGAGGTGAGTGTTGGCTGGTCAGGCTCCTGGGAACAGGGGCCTCAAGGAGCAGTAGGGGGTAATGGTAACGACCATGGAAGAAGTGTCAGGGACTGGGTAAGAAGTCTGGGTTGGAATCCTACATCTCCCTCTGCTCGGGATATGACATAGGACTCTTCTCTGAGCTTCTCCCTTGAAGCTGTGCACACAGATGGACCACGAGCTTAGCTGTCCCATTGGATCCTGTTGCAGGAAGCACAGGATGATGTTGACAACACCAAGGCCCAGGGCTCAATCCCTGTACTGGCCACCACCAAAAAAAGAAAAAGTGCAGGATAAGAGCTGCTCGGGAGCTGAGGGACAATGGGGAAGTGAGACCTTGAGAAGTGGGCACAGAGGGGCTACAGGAGGAGGGCTTGGTCCAGGTTAGGAAGAAAGGACAGCAGAGGGCTTAGCCACTGAGGGGCAGAGCATCTCCATGTGTGCTCTCATCTCTTTCAGCCCCCATCATCCATCACTGGGGAGGCCTTGAAGACTTCAAATTTCATTAAGGAGCTGGAGGTAAGTGCCCTCCAGGCCAGCCCCCAACCACCTTCCATGCTGGGGGCTGGGGTCCCCCCTGCCAACTCAGAAAGCCACAACCCAATGCTGACAACACCAAGGCCCAGGGCTCAATCCCTGTACTGGCCACCACCAAAAAGAAAAAGTGCAGAATGAGAGGTGCTCGGGAGCGGAGGGACGATGGGGAAGTGAGACCTTGAGAAGTGCGCACAGAGGGGCTACAGGAGGAGGGCTTGGTCCAGGTTAGGAAGAAAGGACAGCAGAGGGCTTAGCCGTTGAGGGGCAGAGCATCTCCATGTGTGCTCTCATCTCTTCCAGCCCCCATCATCCATCACTGGGGAGGCCTTGAAGACTTCAACTTTCATTAAGGAGCTGGAGGTAAGTGCCCTCCAGGCCAGCCCCCAACCACGTCCCATGCTGGGGGCTGGGGACCCCCCTGCCAACTCAGACAGCCACAACCCAATGTTGACAACACCAAGGCCCAGGGCTCAATCCCTGTACTGGCCACCACCAAAAAAAAAATGCAGAATGAGAGGTGCTCGGGAGCGGAGGGACGATGGGGAAGTGAGACCTTGAGATGTGGGCACAGAGGGGCTACAGGAGGAGGGCCTGGTCCAGGTTAGGAAGAAAGGACAGCAGAGAGCTTAGCTATTGAGGGGCAGAGCATCTCCATCTGTGCTCTCATCTCTTCCAGCCCCCATCATCCATCACTGGGGAGGCCTTGAGGACTACAACATACATTCAGGAGCTGGAGGTACGTGCCTTCCAGGCCAGCCCCCAACCACCTCCCTTGCTAGGGGCTGGGAGCCCCCCTGCCAACTGAGACAGCCGCCACCCAATGTTGACAACACCAAGGCCCAGGGCTCAATCCCTGTACTGGCCACCACCAAAAATAAAAATTGCAGGATGAGAGGTGCTCGGGAGCGGAGGGCCGATGGGGAAGTGAGACCTTGAGAAGTGCGCACAGAGGGGCTACAGGAGGAGGGCTTGGTCCAGGTTAGGAAGAAAGGACAGCAGAGGGCTTAGCCATTGAGGGGCAGAGCATCTCCATGTGTGCTCTCATCTCTTCCAGCCCCCATCATCCATCACTGGGGAGGCCTTGAGGACTTCAACTTTCATTAAGGAGCTGGAGGTAAGTGCCCTCCAGGCCAGCTCCCTGACCACCTCCCATGCTGGGGGCTGGGGGCCACGCTGCCAGCTGAAACAGCCAACACCCCCACCCCTAATGATCGCTCTCTCTACCTCTCTCCCAACCCTCCTCCAACTCCTCCTCTCTTCATGTGCCACAGAGCCAGTGCCTAGTTCTGCAGGCAGTCCTGGACTCCACCTATGCAGTAAAGAACTATATAGAGAGTGTGGTGCAGGAACTGGTAAGACTCCAGTGGCATCCCCTGTTTCCACGCTGCCAATCCTGGGCTCCAATTTCCCCTTGGGGCTTTGAAGAAAAGGGGCTGGGGGTTCCTGTGCCAAGGGAGAATGGGGTGCTCGGTGGCCTAGTTCTCAGCAGGAGGGACCCCAGACCATGCAGCATGGCTCTTTCTGTTGCTGACCTGCCTGCCCACTCTCTTTTCTCCAGACACCCCTGCTTGAGTCCTTGCCGCATGGGCTCTGGGCTGTTGCCCTGTTGGAAACACTAGGCTGACAGTTGTCAGGAGCCCTGTGTTCCCACCCTAACTTACTTCCTGCTTTGCTTGGTCTTTGGTTTTGGACAAGCCACCTCTCCTGCCTGGGCTTGAGTGCCCTGAGATAGAATTAGAGGGTGTCAAAGGTCCCTTGCAGCTCTAAGAATGAAAGATTTCTAGGCACACACGAGACATCAGGGAGACAGGGATCTTGCCTGTCCTTTTCATTCCTGGATCCCTGCTATTAAGATCAGTCCCTGTCCTTAGTGTGTGGTTCGTGGTGAATACATGCACCCTTGTGAATCACAAGCTGGGAGAAGGGTAGTCTTTCCTTTCTCAGCCTCCATTTCTAGAGGTTTCTGTGGTTGTCATGGAAAGAGAATCAGGATTCAGATGTTCAGCTCTGAATCCAACAAAGACCCCAATTCTCTTTCCTTGGGAGTTCAAGGACAGTTTGTCCATTTGCGTCCCCATAGGGTCTGAGAGCTTTCCCTTGAAAATCCATTCCTGGCCCCACCACTTCCCAGTCTGGGGAATGAACCTGAGGGGACAACCTCAGTCACCTTCCCGTGACTCTCCACATGGAAAATCTGGCACCAGGAAACTGGATGAAGTGGAAAGAGGGACATGTTTTCTTTGTTCGCTCCTTCCATGTCTGATGAGTTTGGGGACAGACTGAGATGGAGAGGCCACAGGCTCGTCCTGCCCACTCCCAACCTGGAGAAGGCTCCCCCCTGCACCCCACCCTCAGCACCACGGGGTCCCCGAGGATCTGGTCTCCCTGGTGGGCCTGTCCTGGGCCATTCGTGGCATTCCTGGGGCTCGTCCCTTGCTGTTCCATCTCTGCCTCCCTGGTAAGAGATGTTTCTTTCCTCTTCCTACAGAAGGAGAGTCCGTGTCAGCAGCTGGACTCCCTGCGGGAACAACTGCAGGTGAGTGGACTCTATGGCATCCCTCATGTGCCCTAGAGAACCTTCCTGTCCCTCTCTCACCACCTGTTTGGCTTTTCTCCCAAAGGCTCAGATTCGGACCAATGCCATCTTAAAGTCCGAAAAGGAAGAGATGGAGAGAGCCCTGGCCGATGCTCGTCAGGAAGCCCGGCAGAAAGCAGGTGTGGATCTGGGCAGCCTTCCTCCCTCAACCTGGTGCCTTGACAGGCCTTCAGGGGAGTCCTTTGGGTTCCATCTTGACCTCTGTCATTCCAGGAGAATGTCAACATCTGCGGACCTGCCTGGACTCCCGGGAAAATGAGATCCAACAGCTGCAGGGGAGTCTGACCGCCTTCTCCACACGGCAGGAGGACGCCGAGAGGGTGAGTCCCGCCACCTGCCCTCACGCTTGCCCCTCCACCCCCAGGGGGAAAAATGGGCTTAGAGAATTAGATGGACCTGGATGTTCACATCCCAGCTGTACGTGATCTTAGCACTTAACCTCTAATACCTTGCATTTCATCTACAAAATGGAGCTAACGATAGTAACTCCCTCCTGTGGTGGTTGTGAGGATTCGATGGATTGTTAGCACGGTGCCTGGTGCCGCACGCAATACAGAGTCAGACCATGGTGATGACAGTCCTAACAATGGCAACGTGACAGGCTATCCCTGGGCCTCCGTCGGCCAGCTGTCAATCAGATCTCTTTCCCTGCCTCTTCCACCCTTACTGAGGTCTTGGGAAAAGCAACTGAGAACATGGGCTTGGAAATGCCTTGAAAAAGGTGTCAAGTGTGATTCAGGGGGAGGAAAGGTCACCGCTGAACGGTTGCTGTAGGTGTCGGTGTTCGTGTGCCCCGACTCCATCTTCTCCCTGCCGAATCCTGACTTTGCCTTTCTGTATTTGCAGTCCTACCGCAACCTCAAGAGCGAGCGAGATGCCCTCTTCCTTCAGCTGGAGGACAACAAGTAGGAGGGGGACGGTGGGTGGCAGGTCTGGGGGGGCCTCAGCATGGGTGTTGTGGTGGGAGGTGGGAGGGTAGAGGTGAGCACGATGAGGGGGACGCACAGGTTTGGACACGTGCAGAGCCAAGCTGTGGCCCCAGCTGTGCCAGTGACTCGTGTGTGGCCTCAGGCAATTCATGTCCTCTCTGTGGACAGGCACTTGAGAGTCCAGGTGTCCCCTTCCCATGCCATAGTCCTCTGGTTTTGTGGCAAAGTCAGTGCATTGATGACAAAAGTCGTCCTTTCTTTTCCTCGTTCTTTACATTCTCCACCACCTCTGGCCACAGGAACAACTATGAAGTCCTCAAGTACCAGCAGGCCCAGCTGAAGGGCAAGATTCGCGTCCTTGAAATGGAGAAGGCGGCCTTACAGGTCCAGGTGAAAATGGTTGAAACGTCCAAGCTCCTGCCAAGCCAAGTGAGTGGCTGCAGCCCAGGGGGTTGGTTTTATGGTTGTGGGGTAGAGAGGAGGGTGGCAGCCTGTCCCTCCTGCAGCCACTCCTTACACGGCTTATGCCCCTGTGCTCTGGGCAGGTGCACACTTCAAGCTGAGCTGCAGGCTCGCGTCATTGGGCTGGCATGTCACCCATTCTGCCTGCGTGTCCTCCGCACTCACCCCCTGGGCCTTTGTTCCCCCACCTCTAAAATGGGGTGCTGGATACCTCACACGAAATGGTACAGGGAGGGCCCGCTGTGTGCCTGTGCCGTGCCCCTTCCCTGTGCCGTGGGTCTCCGGCTGCATCAGGTGGCCACCGACTGCTTCTCTCCATCCAGACCAATTAGAACATGGAGGTCCCCAGTGCACTGCATTCAGGGCAGCACGTGAAGATGGAGCTGGCTGAGAAGTTGGGCCAGCTTCGTGAGAAGCTGGGAGACCTAAAGGACATGGGAATCCCTGCCCCATTCAGGAAGGGCTAGGAGACAGGCACCAGCCTCTGAGGGGGGGTTCCAGAGCCAGCACAGAGGCAGCTCCAGCCTGTGGGACAGGTGACCCCAGTCATGCACTGCAGTCCTGTGACTATTCGTTGCTCTCTTCCTTCTGACCACACAGCTGCCGCAGAACATACAGAAATGCCAGGAGAACCAAGGCTTCAGCAACAATCTCTGCTTTCCATTGTTTTATCGAGCAGAAAAGTATTGTGACAGTAACATCATGGACATCTGAGATGTGGGGCCCAGGGCTCTGCCCCCTCCCAGTTCCTGCTACCCTGTCCTTGCCACCATGTCTCTGCCACCCTCTTCCTTCCACCCTTTCCCTGCCACCCTGTCTCTGCCACCCTGTCCCTGCCACTCCTTCCCAGTCACCCTTTTATCATGTTAAGACCCCTGTTCTTTAAAAAAAAAAAAAAATCAAAAAAAAAACAAAAAAAGGAAAAAATGAAAAAAAACTTAAAAAAGAAAAGGAAAAAAACAAAAAAAGAAGACAGCACCCAGAAAACACCGAAAAGAAGAAGACAACACCCTGAAAATACTCAAAAGAAGACAACATCCAGAGAACACCCAAAAAAAGACAACACCCGGAGAACATCCTAAAGATGATAGCACCCAGAAAACCCCCAAAAGAAGAAAACACCGAGAAAACACCGAAAAGAAGAGAACACCCAAAAGAAGATGACATGCAGAAAATACTCGAAAGAAGACACCCAGAAAACACCAAAAAGAAGAAAACACACAACCCAGAAAAGAAACACACGGAAGAAAACACCCCCCAAAAAGGAAGAAAACCTTTACAAAAAGAATAAAACCCAAACATAAAGAAAAACTGCCCAAAAGAAGAAAAAAACAAAACCCAAAAGAAGACAACCGCAACAAAAAGAAGAGAACCCCAACAGAAGGAAGAAAAATCCCCCCAAAATAAGAAAACCCCAACAAAAAGCAGAAACCACCCCACATGAAGGAAACCCCAACAAAAATAAAACCCCACTGATAAGAAGATAACCTCTCAGAAAAGAAACCGTCCAAAAGAAAACTGGAAAAGTAGAAACACCCCCAAAAGAAGAAAACAGCAACAAAGCGAAAAAAACCCACAATAAAAGAAGAATCCCACAAGAAGAAAAACCCCAGTAAAAAGAAGAAAGTGCCAGCAATAGGAAGCCCCCAAAGAAGAAAATCCCAATGAAAAGAACAAAACGCTAACAAAAAGAAGAAACACCCCCCACAAAAAAGAAAAGTCTCTACAAAGAAGAAAAACCTCTGAAAAGAAGAAAAACTTCCAGAAAAGAAGAAAACCTCAACAAAAAGAAGAAACCATGCACCTCAAAAAGAGAACCCCCAAAGAAGGAAACCCTAACAAAAAGAAAAACCCCATAAAAGAAAAAAACACCCAAATAGAAAAAACTCCAATAGAAAGAAGAAAACCCCCCAGGAAAACAAGAAAACCCCCCAAAAAGCCCCCAAAGAAGAAACCCCCAAAGAGGAAAACCCCAACAAAAGGAAAACTCCAAAAGAGAACCCCCAAAAAGAAAACACCCCAAAAGAAGAAAACCAAAAACTCCCCAAGAAGTAAACTCCCACAAAAAGAAAAACCCAGCAAAAAAAAATCCACACAGAAGAAAACCCTAACAATAAATAAATAAATAAATAAAAATCCAAAAGAAGAAACCCCCTAAAAAATGTACAAAAATGTGCAAAAATGTACAGAAATATACAAAAATCAAAATATGCAAAACAAACAAACAACAACAGGAAAAAAAAAACAGAAAACAAAATAAAACAGGAAAAATACTAAAAGAGAGAAAAAGAAAAAAAAAATAAACATAAAAGAAAAGCCAAAAATAAATATGTAAGAAAACAAGAAGAAAAAAGAAAGAAAGAAAGAAAGCAGCAGGGTGCCCTCACCAGTAGTCCAGCCTCAGGGACCCATAGGGGAAGACCAGTAGAATTGGTCCCTTGGGCAGGCCAGTCAGGGGGCCCCTTAGTGCTGGGGCAGGCCAAGGAAGCACTTGGGGCAGGCCTGGCAGGCTCTTAGCAGAAGGGGGCCGTTAGCACCAATCAAGCCAAGGGGGCCCTGAGGTAGGCCATTCGAGGGGAGTCCTTAGTGGAAAGGCAGTCCAGAGAGTTGGCTGGGGGTGGGGGGGGAGGCACTTAGCAATATTTTATCATTTATACTTGGCCAGAAAATTTTCTTTTTCATTAAAGTATCAAACTTATTCATAAAATATCTATTTTAATAATTATCCTTCTTTTTGTACTTTCTTCAAAATCTACTTTACGTTTTTCTCCACTCCCACATTTGTGTATTTTTATTTGAGTCATAGTTATTTAATTAAAATAAAGACTGAAAGTGAATACATGGTTTTGGCTTGATTTTTATTTTTCAGATAAACAGCTTTCAGATTTATTAGTCTGTCGATTCTGTCATTTCCCCTCTCTGGATCATTTGATTTCATTTTTCTGTGTGTGTTCAGCATATCCATTCTCCTGTGAATCTTAGGTTTGTCGTTATTTTCTTATGATGAATATGTAGTTCTAGAATATTTTGATATTTATTATGTAATCATGACATATACGGGTGGGAATTTGCTTTAGAAAAGAAATTTGACTTTATCTCCTTCGTTTCAGCAATTTAACTACGATGGACTTTAGTATGATTTTTTCTTTTCTTTTTTATTCCCAGTTGGGGTTTGGTTCTTCAATCTGTGGATTGACGTATTATACCCATTTTGGAAACCCTCCATGTCAGTGACACGATGACACCCACCCAGAGGGTCCTCATGGGACCTGAGAAGGCGGGTCAAGGGCCCTCACTGTGGGTGCATCTGCAGACTGAACCGAGATGGGGTCCGGCCCCGTGGGGGACACACAGACATACCGGGGCCACTCCGAACGCGTCGTAGTGGGCCACGATGATGATGGTGGGAAGGTCCTCTCCACCCAGCCCCGTCAGCCGCCCCTGTGGAGACACAGCCTGTGAACGGCCAGCAGGGCCTGAGGCTGCCCGGGCTGCCCCCAGGCCTTGCCACTCCTGGTTCCCACTCGGTGGGAAGACAGAGCAGGGAGTGACCCGAGTGTGGGTCTGGAAGACCCCTCCTGCAGGGGCCACATGGAGCCAGGACTGCCCTTGTTCTGACACCTTCTGGGGCACCAGATCCCCACGTGAAGCTCTTGCCGCAGACTCTGGGAGCCCCAGGGAACTCCCCCAGGGAAGAGGTGGATGCCAGGGAGGAACCCACCCAGGCCCCCTGTTCTACTCACAAAGTGTTAACAAAAGCGGGGGGAGATGTGATGAAAACAACTTTCCTGTAGGAAAGAGATCAGGCCCCTCACCCCAGCACTTGGGCTCTCCGAGATCTGTGCCCACCCTATTCTGCTCTAGCTGGGGGGGCCAATAAACTTCCCATAAAGGGCCCCTCCCCATCAGGGGTCAGCTCCCGCCGCTCCCCCATCATCAGGGGTCAGCTCCCGCCCCTCCCCCCAGCATCAGGGGTCAGCTCCCGCCCCTCCCCCGCCCGGCCGGGCGCCCTCCCGTCTGTCTCCTGTCCCTGCTTCAGCTGGCGCCGGAGCCTCCTCGGGGCAGTCCCCTCAGGGACTGACTTCCACCCGCACGGTTCGGGCTCCATTCCCCCCACAGGCCCGGCGCCCGCTCCCACGTCAGGAGCCCCTTCTTGCCCCCCGTGACAGACACGAGTGCGCTCTGCGGCCATCGGAGCCGGTTCGCACAAGACGCCGCCCCGCCGGCTCCTCGCGGCGCGGCTCGGGGCGGAAGGAGGGCCGGGCCGGGCGCGGGCGGCGCTGCGGGGCCGTGATATGAGGTAAGAGCTGGCGCCCCGCGCGCGAAGCCATAATAACCGCCCGCCGCCACCTTCGGGAGTCCTCCGAACGCCGCCGGCCCGTGAGATGCCCCGCCCCAGAGCCTCAGGCCCCGCCCCTTACCCGGAGTCGCTCCTCCATCCCCAGTCAGATGCCCGCTCTCTCTTCAAGCCCCGCCCACGCCACAAGCTCCGCCCCGACTCGGAGACGGGACCTTCCTTTCAATGACTGTGCATCCGGCGTCTCTGCCTCTCGCCCCGCCCTACGTCGTGGCCCCGCCCCTTCCTCAGCCCGTCTTCCCATTGACCTCTCGGATGTGGGGTCGCTGCACCGCTGGCCGGCCGTGAAGGCGGTCTTTGAGGCTCCCCTCTCGGGAGCTGGTCCTTCGGTCCTGTGGGCTCACCTGCCGGTCCCCTTCTGCCTGCGGCCCCTCTTGGTAGAGGGTGGCTTTACTTTTTGCCCCGGTTGGGTGGGTTTGGGAGCCCTGCTCACCACCTCCTGGCTGGCTGAGGTTTTGCTGACACAGCCAAGGCCTGCACGTCCCTGCGGCGTCCCCCTGGGGGCCAGCCTTTACGTGGGGACTTCTAAAGTCCCACGCAGCACCCCAAATTCAAAACCTTGGTACCTCTAAATGGATGTTTCACAGCCATGGGCAATTTGCCCCCAGAGGACACTAGGCAATGTCTGGCGACATCTGTAGTTGTCAGGACTGACGAGGAGGGTGCTCCTGGCATGGAGTAGGTGGAGGCCAGGGACGCTGCTCAGCACGTGCAGGACAGCCAAACCACAGAGCGTGATCCAGCCACAAGGTCCGCAGTGCCAAGGGGGAGAGACCCTGGTGTAAACGTAGCTCATTTTGAGAGATTTAATGAGCCACCTACTATGGGCTCGGCCTTTGGAGGATGCGGTACTGAGTAAAACTCACATTATACCAGACCTCCAGGAACCTAGAATCAGACAGACAGATCCTAACCAAACTTTTCATTGCAATTATGGTGCTTTTAAAATTAATAACAGCTTCATGGAGCGATAGTTCATATACCATACAATTCACTCACTGAAAGCATGAAATTCAGTGGGTTTTAGTGGTTTTATATACACAGGGTTGTATACCCATCACCACTATCAGATTCCAGAACATCTTCATCACCCTACAAAGAAATCCCACATCCATTAAAAGTCCCTCTCCCATCCCCTCCCCCAGCCCCTGGCAACCACGAACCCACTTTCGGTCTCGTGGACTGGCGCGTTCATATAAATGGAATCCTACACTGTGTGGCCTTTTGTGTCTGGCGTCTTTCACTGAGCGTGATGTGTTCAAGGTTTGCCCACGTGGTAGCGTGTGTCAGAGCCTTGATCCTTTTCATGGGCGAGTCATATTCCAGTGTGTCGATGCACCATATTTTATTTATTCATTCATCAACTGACAAGCATATGATATGTTTTTGGAAGTTGGGAACCTATAGAGTGCCAAGAGAGTATAAACCCACCAGGCCCCAAACCAGATCAGCGGTATCATGGAAGGTGTTTAAGCTGAGAGTTACATAGGAGTTACGGAGGCTGGGGGCTTCTTGGCCCAGCCAGACATTTTAACTTGTAAGACTGCCATGGGTCACATTTGTCACCTGTGACCTTGGAAGACACCAGATATTTTTCTTCAGTGGGAAGCGGTCTCTGTACAGCCACTGAGGTGACAGATTAGGTGCCAAAAGTCAAGTCCAGTTACATTACAACTGGACACTTACATTACAAGTCCGGTTATGGCAAGCCTGATCAGGGGGACCCTTAGCTGCAGGTGAGGCCATCGGTTCCCTTAGTGCCAGGCCAGGCCAACCCAGGCAGCAATAGGGGCAGGCCAAATAAGGGTCCCTTTCTCAAGTTTTATAATTTATACTTGGTCAGGAAGTTAACTTTTACTTTAAAATATCAAATTTATTTATGAAATGTTTATTTCTTAGGTATCCTTATTTTCATAGTTTCCTTGGGATCTGTAGGCACATCATTTTTTTTCACTCCCACATTTGTGTATTTTTATTTGAATCAAATTTATTTAATAAAAATAAACACTGACAGTGAGGGCATGTTTTTTGATGGATCTTGATGATTCAAATAACAAGCTTTCGGATTTATTGATCTGTCAATTCTACCATTTTCTCCTGATAATCTGATTTTTTTTTTTATGTTTAGTATATCCATTCTCCTGTGAATCTTCGGTTTCTTATTATTTTCTTAATTTCTTATGATGAATAAATAGTTTTAGAACATCTTAATTTTTTTGTTTAGTAATGACATATAAGGGAATGAATTTGCTTTAGAGAAGAAATTTGACTTTATCTAATTCCTTTTAGCAATTTAACTATAATGGACTTTGGTATGATTTTCTCCTCCTTTCTTTTTTAATCCTAGTTGGGGTTTGCCAATCTACTTGGAGTTTCTTGAGTCTGTGGATTGACGTATTGTACCCATTTCGGAAAATCCTCAGGCATTACACCTTCAGGGATGGCTTCTGCCCCCTTCTCTCTCCGCTCTCTCTACACACACGCAGTTGTAATGAGGCTCGTCCAGCTCTGCTTCTTCTGTCTTCCTCAGGGAAGGCCCATCAGAGACTCGGATGGAAAGTCTAGTGGGTAGCTCTAGTCAAGCATGAAAGACTGTGCAAATCCACTCGTGACCTCTGGAGGTCTCAGCTTGCTGCTTTAGCCCCCATGCCCTGCAGCTTTAAAATGATACCCGACACTGGGTAATTTATAAAGAACAGAGGTTTATTTGGCTTACGATTCTGGGACAGCTGCATCTGGCATGGGCCTCAGGCTGCTTCTACTCATGGCGGAAAGTGGCAGCAGCTGACGAGCACAAGCAGATCACATGGCGAGAGGAAGCAAGAGAGAGAGGGGAGGTTCCAGGGTCCTTTAAACAATCAGCTCTCGCGAGAACTAATAGAGCGAGAGCTCACTCATTAATCCCCCTCCCCCCAGGGAGAGCATGAATCCGTTATGAGGGATCCGCCCCCATGACTCAATCAGTTTCCACACTGCCACATTGGAGATGAGATTTCCACATGCGTTTTGGAGGGGACGACACATCCAAACTCCATCAGGGACCAATCAGCAGCCCTGTCCCTCTGGGGAAACATTCTGTCCCAGGCACTTTGAGACTCAGGCAGATTTTACACTGACTTGTAGGAACCCTTGGCGCGTCTCCTCATGCTCCATGTTCTTCTCCACAACACACAGAATGTCTTGTGGAAAACGCCAGCCACACCGGGAGACAGGAGGTGCTCAGTTTCCCTGGGTCCGGGTTTCCAGACGTGCCTCTGGGTTTCCAACCACTCCCCAAAGTCTCAGGCCCCTCCTCAAGGCCCCCCCCGACAGGAAAGCTACTGCTGCCAGCTACACCTATTTTCAGCTCCCGGGATCAGTGAAGACACCCTTGAGGAAGGGGGCGAGTGGAGAAACATCTGGAGGACTGGACGGGGGTCTTTGGAGGCGGTTTCTGGGATGAGAAAGTCTGGGGCAGAGCTGTGAGGAGTCTGGAAAGGGACTGTAAAGTGACACACTTGCCTGCTGTCCATTCCTCACCCACCTCCTGAGCCCTGGGGCCTGAGGCCCCAGGTCAGGGGTGAATGGGCACAGGAGGGTCCAGGGTGGGGGCTGGAGAACGGCCTCTCTGCTCTGCCAGGTGCCTCAGATTCTGTGATGGCCACCGTGAAGTGTCACACAGAAGCTGCATGGGCACCAAGTGACAGCCCCGCCCCTTTCCCCCAGGGGCCCCTCCCTGGGGTGGGCGGGGCCGGCTTTCATTGTGACTCCACCCTTCCCTGGGTTCTGGCCACGCCCCCATTCCGTCCATCTTTCTCATCCACCAATGGGCTGTGAGCATTGAGGCCACGCCCACCTACCTGTTGCCTAGCACCGGCTGCTCCCAGCTGCTCTGGCTCAGTCGCTGGTCCGTGCCTTAGCTGGAGGGAGTGACTGTCCAGTGCTTAGACATGATAAGGCGGAAGTACCCCTTTCCTTTTCCCTGCCCCGAAATGTCGGAGGAAATCCGACAGGAGAAATTGGCGAGGGCCAAGAAGAAGGTATAACGTGCTGGGTCGCAGCCCCGGAGCCAGCCCGAGGCCCCTGCTATGGTGGGACAGGGGCAGGACTCGGTGTCACTTCTGAGGCACACGGGGATTGCCCCTCTGTGCCTCTTGACTCCCCCCACCAAAGTCTTCTCAGCCATCCCTGCCCCCTCAGCTGCCCAGACCCTGCCCTTGCCGGCTGTCCCCGGGTGACTTTGGCCAGTAAGGTTACTTCCAGGGCTCCCCACCTGGACTCAGCCCTGGCCTCCTGCTACCCCAAACCAGACCTTCCTGGGCTCCCTGGCTCCCCTGGGTTCCCGTCTCCAAGGACCTCGGTCCTGGCTCTGTGCTCCACTTCCCCACAGTGTTGCAGTGACTCTGACATTGGTAGGAAGGAGTGGAATGTTGTCACCTCACAATCCCATTCCAAACTGACCCAATCCCCCTGGGAAGTGTCACAATCCCTCAGGAACTGTCATTACTGCCTGGGAGGTTTCTGGTTCCCCTTCTCCCCTTTACTTAGACATTGCCTACCTGAAAAGCCTGCACTTCACCAGTGAGCTAGAAATGTGGACAGTATCTCTGGGTGACCGTTGGGAGAACGGGTTCGGTTTGGTTTTCTCCTGGGTTTCTACTCTCTAGAGACACTTAACAATTTATTTCTGAGTCTGGATCTCACCTTAGAATTGCCTAGGATTCTGGGACCAGAGCGCCTTTCAGTCACTACTCTCTGGAGGGAGATGTGCTTATCTTCTGTGGGATAAATCCTGGGCAACTGAACTTCACAGCTTGAATCTTGCCAAGATCCTGTCGATCTGGGGTGCCACAGGACTCAGGGGGCCTCTTTCTGAAGCATCAGATTTGCTTGATTCTTTTGAAAGAGAAAAAACCTCTTAATGTACTTAGGGGTGACATTCACCTGGATTTGTAAGATCATAATGGACTTCTCTGAAATGATGCTTGGGTTTTCCTCTTTTTGTGAGGTCCCCAGATCCCTAGGGGTGTGCCCTCATGACTTCTGCCATTAGGGTACATTGACATAAACGTTTGAGAAGTACTGGGGTGCAGCTCTCAAAGCTCTGTGAGGGAGGGCCCCGATGTCTGATTTGTATTTGGCCCGCCAGCAGCTGCTGATTCATGACAAAGCCCCAGAAGACTGAAGTTCAATTCCATTATTGCCTTTTTCTAATCATGCTATCGGTCCATTTCTTCAGCCATTTGGTGATCATGACAACACCTTATAGGGTTGCTGGTGGCATTAAATCAGGTGGTACAAGTAAGAATACTTTGTAAAAACTGTAAAGTAGGTGACAAACATAGGGGCTTCCACATCTCCTGCTTTTCCTTTTCACAGCTGAGAGAGTTCCAACGGAAAAAGGGCCTAGCTAGGACTGCTGAGGGAAAAAACACCAAAACTGGCAGTAGGCCCCAGCCCAGCATTTGTGAGAGGTGCCAGTCACCTCAGGAGGTGAGTGTTGGCTGGTCAGGCTCCTGGGAACAGGGGCCTCAAGGAGCAGTAGGGGGTAATGGTAACGACCATGGAAGAAGTGTCAGGGACTGGGTAAGAAGTCTGGGTTGGAATCCTACATCTCCCTCTGCTCGGGATATGACATAGGACTCTTCTCTGAGCTTCTCCCTTGAAGCTGTGCACACAGATGGACCACGAGCTTAGCTGTCCCATTGGATCCTGTTGCAGGAAGCACAGGATGATGTTGACAACACCAAGGCCCAGGGCTCAATCCCTGTACTGGCCACCACCAAAAAAAGAAAAAGTGCAGGATAAGAGCTGCTCGGGAGCTGAGGGACAATGGGGAAGTGAGACCTTGAGAAGTGGGCACAGAGGGGCTACAGGAGGAGGGCTTGGTCCAGGTTAGGAAGAAAGGACAGCAGAGGGCTTAGCCACTGAGGGGCAGAGCATCTCCATGTGTGCTCTCATCTCTTTCAGCCCCCATCATCCATCACTGGGGAGGCCTTGAAGACTTCAAATTTCATTAAGGAGCTGGAGGTAAGTGCCCTCCAGGCCAGCCCCCAACCACCTTCCATGCTGGGGGCTGGGGTCCCCCCTGCCAACTCAGAAAGCCACAACCCAATGCTGACAACACCAAGGCCCAGGGCTCAATCCCTGTACTGGCCACCACCAAAAAGAAAAAGTGCAGAATGAGAGGTGCTCGGGAGCGGAGGGACGATGGGGAAGTGAGACCTTGAGAAGTGCGCACAGAGGGGCTACAGGAGGAGGGCTTGGTCCAGGTTAGGAAGAAAGGACAGCAGAGGGCTTAGCCGTTGAGGGGCAGAGCATCTCCATGTGTGCTCTCATCTCTTCCAGCCCCCATCATCCATCACTGGGGAGGCCTTGAAGACTTCAACTTTCATTAAGGAGCTGGAGGTAAGTGCCCTCCAGGCCAGCCCCCAACCACGTCCCATGCTGGGGGCTGGGGACCCCCCTGCCAACTCAGACAGCCACAACCCAATGTTGACAACACCAAGGCCCAGGGCTCAATCCCTGTACTGGCCACCACCAAAAAAAAAATGCAGAATGAGAGGTGCTCGGGAGCGGAGGGACGATGGGGAAGTGAGACCTTGAGATGTGGGCACAGAGGGGCTACAGGAGGAGGGCCTGGTCCAGGTTAGGAAGAAAGGACAGCAGAGAGCTTAGCTATTGAGGGGCAGAGCATCTCCATCTGTGCTCTCATCTCTTCCAGCCCCCATCATCCATCACTGGGGAGGCCTTGAGGACTACAACATACATTCAGGAGCTGGAGGTACGTGCCTTCCAGGCCAGCCCCCAACCACCTCCCTTGCTAGGGGCTGGGAGCCCCCCTGCCAACTGAGACAGCCGCCACCCAATGTTGACAACACCAAGGCCCAGGGCTCAATCCCTGTACTGGCCACCACCAAAAATAAAAATTGCAGGATGAGAGGTGCTCGGGAGCGGAGGGCCGATGGGGAAGTGAGACCTTGAGAAGTGCGCACAGAGGGGCTACAGGAGGAGGGCTTGGTCCAGGTTAGGAAGAAAGGACAGCAGAGGGCTTAGCCATTGAGGGGCAGAGCATCTCCATGTGTGCTCTCATCTCTTCCAGCCCCCATCATCCATCACTGGGGAGGCCTTGAGGACTTCAACTTTCATTAAGGAGCTGGAGGTAAGTGCCCTCCAGGCCAGCTCCCTGACCACCTCCCATGCTGGGGGCTGGGGGCCACGCTGCCAGCTGAAACAGCCAACACCCCCACCCCTAATGATCGCTCTCTCTACCTCTCTCCCAACCCTCCTCCAACTCCTCCTCTCTTCATGTGCCACAGAGCCAGTGCCTAGTTCTGCAGGCAGTCCTGGACTCCACCTATGCAGTAAAGAACTATATAGAGAGTGTGGTGCAGGAACTGGTAAGACTCCAGTGGCATCCCCTGTTTCCACGCTGCCAATCCTGGGCTCCAATTTCCCCTTGGGGCTTTGAAGAAAAGGGGCTGGGGGTTCCTGTGCCAAGGGAGAATGGGGTGCTCGGTGGCCTAGTTCTCAGCAGGAGGGACCCCAGACCATGCAGCATGGCTCTTTCTGTTGCTGACCTGCCTGCCCACTCTCTTTTCTCCAGACACCCCTGCTTGAGTCCTTGCCGCATGGGCTCTGGGCTGTTGCCCTGTTGGAAACACTAGGCTGACAGTTGTCAGGAGCCCTGTGTTCCCACCCTAACTTACTTCCTGCTTTGCTTGGTCTTTGGTTTTGGACAAGCCACCTCTCCTGCCTGGGCTTGAGTGCCCTGAGATAGAATTAGAGGGTGTCAAAGGTCCCTTGCAGCTCTAAGAATGAAAGATTTCTAGGCACACACGAGACATCAGGGAGACAGGGATCTTGCCTGTCCTTTTCATTCCTGGATCCCTGCTATTAAGATCAGTCCCTGTCCTTAGTGTGTGGTTCGTGGTGAATACATGCACCCTTGTGAATCACAAGCTGGGAGAAGGGTAGTCTTTCCTTTCTCAGCCTCCATTTCTAGAGGTTTCTGTGGTTGTCATGGAAAGAGAATCAGGATTCAGATGTTCAGCTCTGAATCCAACAAAGACCCCAATTCTCTTTCCTTGGGAGTTCAAGGACAGTTTGTCCATTTGCGTCCCCATAGGGTCTGAGAGCTTTCCCTTGAAAATCCATTCCTGGCCCCACCACTTCCCAGTCTGGGGAATGAACCTGAGGGGACAACCTCAGTCACCTTCCCGTGACTCTCCACATGGAAAATCTGGCACCAGGAAACTGGATGAAGTGGAAAGAGGGACATGTTTTCTTTGTTCGCTCCTTCCATGTCTGATGGGTTTGGGGACAGACTGAGATGGAGAGGCCACAGGCTCGTCCTGCCCACTCCCAACCTGGAGAAGGCTCCCCCCTGCACCCCACCCTCAGCACCACGGGGTCCCCGAGGATCTGGTCTCCCTGGTGGGCCTGTCCTGGGCCATTCGTGGCATTCCTGGGGCTCGTCCCTTGCTGTTCCATCTCTGCCTCCCTGGTAAGAGATGTTTCTTTCCTCTTCCTACAGAAGGAGAGTCCGTGTCAGCAGCTGGACTCCCTGCGGGAACAACTGCAGGTGAGTGGACTCTATGGCATCCCTCATGTGCCCTAGAGAACCTTCCTGTCCCTCTCTCACCACCTGTTTGGCTTTTCTCCCAAAGGCTCAGATTCGGACCAATGCCATCTTAAAGTCCGAAAAGGAAGAGATGGAGAGAGCCCTGGCCGATGCTCGTCAGGAAGCCCGGCAGAAAGCAGGTGTGGATCTGGGCAGCCTTCCTCCCTCAACCTGGTGCCTTGACAGGCCTTCAGGGGAGTCCTTTGGGTTCCATCTTGACCTCTGTCATTCCAGGAGAATGTCAACATCTGCGGACCTGCCTGGACTCCCGGGAAAATGAGATCCAACAGCTGCAGGGGAGTCTGACCGCCTTCTCCACACGGCAGGAGGACGCCGAGAGGGTGAGTCCCGCCACCTGCCCTCACGCTTGCCCCTCCACCCCCAGGGGGAAAAATGGGCTTAGAGAATTAGATGGACCTGGATGTTCACATCCCAGCTGTACGTGATCTTAGCACTTAACCTCTAATACCTTGCATTTCATCTACAAAATGGAGCTAACGATAGTAACTCCCTCCTGTGGTGGTTGTGAGGATTCGATGGATTGTTAGCACGGTGCCTGGTGCCGCACGCAATACAGAGTCAGACCATGGTGATGACAGTCCTAACAATGGCAACGTGACAGGCTATCCCTGGGCCTCCGTCGGCCAGCTGTCAATCAGATCTCTTTCCCTGCCTCTTCCACCCTTACTGAGGTCTTAGGAAAAGCAACTGAGAACATGGGCTTGGAAATGCCTTGAAAAAGGTGTCAAGTGTGATTCAGGGGGAGGAAAGGTCACCGCTGAACGGTTGCTGTAGGTGTCGGTGTTCGTGTGCCCCGACTCCATCTTCTCCCTGCCGAATCCTGACTTTGCCTTTCTGTATTTGCAGTCCTACCGCAACCTCAAGAGCGAGCGAGATGCCCTCTTCCTTCAGCTGGAGGACAACAAGTAGGAGGGGGACGGTGGGTGGCAGGTCTGGGGGGGCCTCAGCATGGGTGTTGTGGTGGGAGGTGGGAGGGTAGAGGTGAGCACGATGAGGGGGACGCACAGGTTTGGACACGTGCAGAGCCAAGCTGTGGCCCCAGCTGTGCCAGTGACTCGTGTGTGGCCTCAGGCAATTCATGTCCTCTCTGTGGACAGGCACTTGAGAGTCCAGGTGTCCCCTTCCCATGCCATAGTCCTCTGGTTTTGTGGCAAAGTCAGTGCATTGATGACAAAAGTCGTCCTTTCTTTTCCTCGTTCTTTACATTCTCCACCACCTCTGGCCACAGGAACAACTATGAAGTCCTCAAGTACCAGCAGGCCCAGCTGAAGGGCAAGATTCGCGTCCTTGAAATGGAGAAGGCGGCCTTACAGGTCCAGGTGAAAATGGTTGAAACGTCCAAGCTCCTGCCAAGCCAAGTGAGTGGCTGCAGCCCAGGGGGTTGGTTTTATGGTTGTGGGGTAGAGAGGAGGGTGGCAGCCTGTCCCTCCTGCAGCCACTCCTTACACGGCTTATGCCCCTGTGCTCTGGGCAGGTGCACACTTCAAGCTGAGCTGCAGGCTCGCGTCATTGGGCTGGCATGTCACCCATTCTGCCTGCGTGTCCTCCGCACTCACCCCCTGGGCCTTTGTTCCCCCACCTCTAAAATGGGGTGCTGGATACCTCACACGAAATGGTACAGGGAGGGCCCGCTGTGTGCCTGTGCCGTGCCCCTTCCCTGTGCCGTGGGTCTCCGGCTGCATCAGGTGGCCACCGACTGCTTCTCTCCATCCAGACCAATTAGAACATGGAGGTCCCCAGTGCACTGCATTCAGGGCAGCACGTGAAGATGGAGCTGGCTGAGAAGTTGGGCCAGCTTCGTGAGAAGCTGGGAGACCTAAAGGAGATGGGAATCGCTGCCCCATTCAGGAAGGGCTAGGAGACAGGCACCAGCCTCTGAGGGGGGGTTCCAGAGCCAGCACAGAGGCAGCTCCAGCCTGTGGGACAGGTGACCCCAGTCATGCACTGCAGTCCTGTGACTATTCGTTGCTCTCTTCCTTCTGACCACACAGCTGCCGCAGAACATACAGAAATGCCAGGAGAACCAAGGCTTCAGCAACAATCTCTGCTTTCCATTGTTTTATCGAGCAGAAAAGTATTGTGACAGTAACATCATGGACATCTGAGATGTGGGGCCCAGGGCTCTGCCCCCTCCCAGTTCCTGCTACCCTGTCCTTGCCACCATGTCTCTGCCACCCTCTTCCTTCCACCCTTTCCCTGCCACCCTGTCTCTGCCACCCTGTCCCTGCCACTCCTTCCCAGTCACCCTTTTATCATGTTAAGACCCCTGTTCTTTAAAAAAAAAAAAAAAATCAAAAAAAAAACAAAAAAAGGAAAAAATGAAAAAAAACTTAAAAAAGAAAAGGAAAAAAACAAAAAAAGAAGACAGCACCCAGAAAACACCGAAAAGAAGAAGACAACACCCTGAAAATACTCAAAAGAAGACAACATCCAGAGAACACCCAAAAAAAGACAACACCCGGAGAACATCCTAAAGATGATAGCACCCAGAAAACCCCCAAAAGAAGAAAACACCGAGAAAACACCGAAAAGAAGAGAACACCCAAAAGAAGATGACATGCAGAAAATACTCGAAAGAAGACACCCAGAAAACACCAAAAAGAAGAAAACACACAACCCAGAAAAGAAACACACGGAAGAAAACACCCCCCAAAAAGGAAGAAAACCTTTACAAAAAGAATAAAACCCAAACATAAAGAAAAACTGCCCAAAAGAAGAAAAAAACAAAACCCAAAAGAAGACAACCGCAACAAAAAGAAGAGAACCCCAACAGAAGGAAGAAAAATCCCCCCAAAATAAGAAAACCCCAACAAAAAGCAGAAACCACCCCACATGAAGGAAACCCCAACAAAAATAAAACCCCACTGATAAGAAGATAACCTCTCAGAAAAGAAACCGTCCAAAAGAAAACTGGAAAAGTAGAAACACCCCCAAAAGAAGAAAACAGCAACAAAGCGAAAAAAACCCACAATAAAAGAAGAATCCCACAAGAAGAAAAACCCCAGTAAAAAGAAGAAAGTGCCAGCAATAGGAAGCCCCCAAAGAAGAAAATCCCAATGAAAAGAACAAAACGCTAACAAAAAGAAGAAACACCCCCCACAAAAAAGAAAAGTCTCTACAAAGAAGAAAAACCTCTGAAAAGAAGAAAAACTTCCAGAAAAGAAGAAAACCTCAACAAAAAGAAGAAACCATGCACCTCAAAAAGAGAACCCCCAAAGAAGGAAACCCTAACAAAAAGAAAAACCCCATAAAAGAAAAAAACACCCAAATAGAAAAAACTCCAATAGAAAGAAGAAAACCCCCCAGGAAAACAAGAAAACCCCCCAAAAAGCCCCCAAAGAAGAAACCCCCAAAGAGGAAAACCCAACAAAAGGAAAACTCCAAAAGAGAACCCCCAAAAAGAAAACACCCCAAAAGAGAAAACCAAAAACTCCCCAAGAAGTAAACTCCCACAAAAGAAAAACCCAGCAAAAAAAAATCCACACAGAAGAAAACCCTAACAATAAATAAATAAATAAATAAAAATCCAAAAGAAGAAACCCCCTAAAAAATGTACAAAAATGTGCAAAAATGTACAGAAATATACAAAAATCAAAATATGCAAAACAAACAAACAACAACAGGAAAAAAAAAACAGAAAACAAAATAAAACAGGAAAAATACTAAAAGAGAGAAAAAGAAAAAAAAAATAAACATAAAAGAAAAGCCAAAAATAAATATGTAAGAAAACAAGAAGAAAAAAGAAAGAAAGAAAGAAAGCAGCAGGGTGCCCTCACCAGTAGTCCAGCCTCAGGGACCCATAGGGGAAGACCAGTAGAATTGGTCCCTTGGGCAGGCCAGTCAGGGGGCCCCTTAGTGCTGGGGCAGGCCAAGGAAGCACTTGGGCAGGCCTGCAGGCTCTTAGCAGAAGGGGCCGTTAGCACCAATCAAGCCAAGGGGGCCCTGAGGTAGGCCATTCGAGGGGAGTCCTTAGTGAAAGGCAGTCCAGAGAGTTGGCTGGGGGTGGGGGGGAGGCACTTAGCAATATTTTATCATTTATACTTGGCCAGAAAATTTTCTTTTTCATTAAAGTATCAAACTTATTCATAAAATATCTATTTTAATAATTATCCTTCTTTTGTACTTTCTTCAAATCTACTTTACGTTTTTCTCCACTCCCACATTTGTGTATTTTTATTTGAGTCATAGTTATTTAATTAAAATAAAGACTGAAAGTGAATACATGGTTTTGGCTTGATTTTTATTTTTCAGATAAACAGCTTTCAGATTTATTAGTCTGTCAATTCTGTCATTTCCCCTCTCTGGATCATTTGATTTCATTTTTCTGTGTGTGTTCAGCATATCCATTCTCCTGTGAATCTTAGGTTTGTCGTTATTTTCTTATGATGAATATGTAGTTCTAGAATATTTTGATATTTATTATGTAATCATGACATATACGGGTGGGAATTTGCTTAGAAAAGAAATTTGACTTTATCTCCTTCGTTTCAGCAATTTAACTACGATGGACTTTAGTATGATTTTTCTTTTCTTTTTTATTCCCAGTTGGGTTTGGTTCTTCAATCTGTGGATTGACGTATTATACCCATTTTGGAAACCCTCCATGTCAGTGACACGATGACACCCACCCAGAGGGTCCTCATGGGACCTGAGAAGGCGGGTCAAGGGCCCTCACTGTGGGTGCATCTGCAGACTGAACCGAGATGGGGTCCGGCCCCGTGGGGGACACACAGACATACCGGGGCCACTCCGAACGCGTCGTAGTGGGCCACGATGATGATGGTGGGAAGGTCCTCTCCACCCAGCCCCGTCAGCCGCCCCTGTGGAGACACAGCCTGTGAACGGCCAGCAGGGCCTGAGGCTGCCCGGGCTGCCCCCAGGCCTTGCCACTCCTGGTTCCCACTCGGTGGGAAGACAGAGCAGGGAGTGACCCGAGTGTGGGTCTGGAAGACCCCTCCTGCAGGGGCCACATGGAGCCAGGACTGCCCTTGTTCTGACACCTTCTGGGGCACCAGATCCCCACGTGAAGCTCTTGCCGCAGACTCTGGGAGCCCCAGGGAACTCCCCCAGGGAACTCCCCCAGGGAAGAGGTGGATGCCAGGGAGGAACCCACCCAGGCCCCCTGTTCTACTCACAAAGTGTTAACAAAAGCGGGGGGAGATGTGATGAAAACAACTTTCCTGTAGGAAAGAGATCAGGCCCTTCACCCCAGCACTTGGGCTCTCCGAGATCTGTGCCCACCCTATTCTGCTCTAGCTGGGGGGGCCAATAAACTTCCCATAAAGGGCCCCTCCCCATCAGGGGTCAGCTCCCGCCGCTCCCCCATCATCAGGGGTCAGCTCCCGCCCCTCCCCCCAGCATCAGGGGTCAGCTCCCGCCCCTCCCCCGCCCGGCCGGGCGCCCTCCCGTCTGTCTCCTGTCCCTGCTTCAGCTGGCGCCGGAGCCTCCTCGGGGCAGTCCCCTCAGGGACTGACTTCCACCCGCACGGTTCGGGCTCCATTCCCCCCACAGGCCCGGCGCCCGCTCCCACGTCAGGAGCCCCTTCTTGCCCCCCGTGACAGACACGAGTGCGCTCTGCGGCCATCGGAGCCGGTTCGCACAAGACGCCGCCCCGCCGGCTCCTCGCGGCGCGGCTCGGGGCGGAAGGAGGGCCGGGCCGGGCGCGGGCGGCGCTGCGGGGCCGTGATATGAGGTAAGAGCTGGCGCCCCGCGCGCGAAGCCATAATAACCGCCCGCCGCCACCTTCGGGAGTCCTCCGAACGCCGCCGGCCCGTGAGATGCCCCGCCCCAGAGCCTCAGGCCCCGCCCCTTACCCGGAGTCGCTCCTCCATCCCCAGTCAGATGCCCGCTCTCTCTTCAAGCCCCGCCCACGCCACAAGCTCCGCCCCGACTCGGAGACGGGACCTTCCTTTCAATGACTGTGCATCCGGCGTCTCTGCCTCTCGCCCCGCCCTACGTCGTGGCCCCGCCCCTTCCTCAGCCCGTCTTCCCATTGACCTCTCGGATGTGGGGTCGCTGCACCGCTGGCCGGCCGTGAAGGCGGTCTTTGAGGCTCCCCTCTCGGGAGCTGGTCCTTCGGTCCTGTGGGCTCACCTGCCGGTCCCCTTCTGCCTGCGGCCCCTCTTGGTAGAGGGTGGCTTTACTTTTTGCCCCGGTTGGGTGGGTTTGGGAGCCCTGCTCACCACCTCCTGGCTGGCTGAGGTTTTGCTGACACAGCCAAGGCCTGCACGTCCCTGCGGCGTCCCCCTGGGGGCCAGCCTTTACGTGGGGACTTCTAAAGTCCCACGCAGCACCCCAAATTCAAAACCTTGGTACCTCTAAATGGATGTTTCACAGCCATGGGCAATTTGCCCCCAGAGGACACTAGGCAATGTCTGGCGACATCTGTAGTTGTCAGGACTGACGAGGAGGGTGCTCCTGGCATGGAGTAGGTGGAGGCCAGGGACGCTGCTCAGCACGTGCAGGACAGCCAAACCACAGAGCGTGATCCAGCCACAAGGTCCGCAGTGCCAAGGGGGAGAGACCCTGGTGTAAACGTAGCTCATTTTGAGAGATTTAATGAGCCACCTACTATGGGCTCGGCCTTTGGAGGATGCGGTACTGAGTAAAACTCACATTATACCAGACCTCCAGGAACCTAGAATCAGACAGACAGATCCTAACCAAACTTTTCATTGCAATTATGGTGCTTTTAAAATTAATAACAGCTTCATGGAGCGATAGTTCATATACCATACAATTCACTCACTGAAAGCATGAAATTCAGTGGGTTTTAGTGGTTTTATATACACAGGGTTGTATACCCATCACCACTATCAGATTCCAGAACATCTTCATCACCCTACAAAGAAATCCCACATCCATTAAAAGTCCCTCTCCCATCCCCTCCCCCAGCCCCTGGCAACCACGAACCCACTTTCGGTCTCGTGGACTGGCGCGTTCATATAAATGGAATCCTACACTGTGTGGCCTTTTGTGTCTGGCGTCTTTCACTGAGCGTGATGTGTTCAAGGTTTGCCCACGTGGTAGCGTGTGTCAGAGCCTTGATCCTTTTCATGGGCGAGTCATATTCCAGTGTGTCGATGCACCATATTTTATTTATTCATTCATCAACTGACAAGCATATGATATGTTTTTGGAAGTTGGGAACCTATAGAGTGCCAAGAGAGTATAAACCCACCAGGCCCCAAACCAGATCAGCGGTATCATGGAAGGTGTTTAAGCTGAGAGTTACATAGGAGTTACGGAGGCTGGGGGCTTCTTGGCCCAGCCAGACATTTTAACTTGTAAGACTGCCATGGGTCACATTTGTCACCTGTGACCTTGGAAGACACCAGATATTTTTCTTCAGTGGGAAGCGGTCTCTGTACAGCCACTGAGGTGACAGATTAGGTGCCAAAAGTCAAGTCCAGTTACATTACAACTGGACACTTACATTACAAGTCCGGTTATGGCAAGCCTGATCAGGGGGACCCTTAGCTGCAGGTGAGGCCATCGGTTCCCTTAGTGCCAGGCCAGGCCAACCCAGGCAGCAATAGGGGCAGGCCAAATAAGGGTCCCTTTCTCAAGTTTTATAATTTATACTTGGTCAGGAAGTTAACTTTTACTTTAAAATATCAAATTTATTTATGAAATGTTTATTTCTTAGGTATCCTTATTTTCATAGTTTCCTTGGGATCTGTAGGCACATCATTTTTTTTCACTCCCACATTTGTGTATTTTTATTTGAATCAAATTTATTTAATAAAAATAAACACTGACAGTGAGGGCATGTTTTTTGATGGATCTTGATGATTCAAATAACAAGCTTTCGGATTTATTGATCTGTCAATTCTACCATTTTCTCCTGATAATCTGATTTTTTTTTTTATGTTTAGTATATCCATTCTCCTGTGAATCTTCGGTTTCTTATTATTTTCTTAATTTCTTATGATGAATAAATAGTTTTAGAACATCTTAATTTTTTTGTTTAGTAATGACATATAAGGGAATGAATTTGCTTTAGAGAAGAAATTTGACTTTATCTAATTCCTTTTAGCAATTTAACTATAATGGACTTTGGTATGATTTTCTCCTCCTTTCTTTTTTAATCCTAGTTGGGGTTTGCCAATCTACTTGGAGTTTCTTGAGTCTGTGGATTGACGTATTGTACCCATTTCGGAAAATCCTCAGGCATTACACCTTCAGGGATGGCTTCTGCCCCCTTCTCTCTCCGCTCTCTCTACACACACGCAGTTGTAATGAGGCTCGTCCAGCTCTGCTTCTTCTGTCTTCCTCAGGGAAGGCCCATCAGAGACTCGGATGGAAAGTCTAGTGGGTAGCTCTAGTCAAGCATGAAAGACTGTGGCAAATCCACTCGTGACCTCTGGAGGTCTCAGCTTGCTGCTTTAGCCCCCATGCCCTGCAGCTTTAAAATGATACCCGACACTGGGTAATTTATAAAGAACAGAGGTTTATTTGGCTTACGATTCTGGGACAGCTGCATCTGGCATGGGCCTCAGGCTGCTTCTACTCATGGCGGAAAGTGGCAGCAGCTGACGAGCACAAGCAGATCACATGGCGAGAGGAAGCAAGAGAGAGAGGGGAGGTTCCAGGGTCCTTTAAACAATCAGCTCTCGCGAGAACTAATAGAGCGAGAGCTCACTCATTAATCCCCCTCTCCCAGGGAGAGCATGAATCCATTCATGAGGGATCCGCCCCCATGACTCAATCAGTTTCCACACTGCCACATTGGAGATGAGATTTCCACATGCGTTTTGGAGGGGACGACACATCCAAACTCCATCAGGGACCAATCAGCAGCCCTGTCCCTCTGGGGAAACATTCTGTCCCAGGCACTTTGAGACTCAGGCAGATTTTACACTGACTTGTAGGAACCCTTGGCGCGTCTCCTCATGCTCCATGTTCTTCTCCACAACACACAGAATGTCTTGTGGAAAACGCCAGCCACACCGGGAGACAGGAGGTGCTCAGTTTCCCTGGGTCCGGGTTTCCAGACGTGCCTCTGGGTTTCCAACCACTCCCCAAAGTCTCAGGCCCCTCCTCAAGGCCCCCCCCGACAGGAAAGCTACTGCTGCCAGCTACACCTATTTTCAGCTCCCGGGATCAGTGAAGACACCCTTGAGGAAGGGGGCGAGTGGAGAAACATCTGGAGGACTGGACGGGGGTCTTTGGAGGCGGTTTCTGGGATGAGAAAGTCTGGGGCAGAGCTGTGAGGAGTCTGGAAAGGGACTGTAAAGTGACACACTTGCCTGCTGTCCATTCCTCACCCACCTCCTGAGCCCTGGGGCCTGAGGCCCCAGGTCAGGGGTGAATGGGCACAGGAGGGTCCAGGGTGGGGGCTGGAGAACGGCCTCTCTGCTCTGCCAGGTGCCTCAGATTCTGTGATGGCCACCGTGAAGTGTCACACAGAAGCTGCATGGGCACCAAGTGACAGCCCCGCCCCTTTCCCCCAGGGGCCCCTCCCTGGGGTGGGCGGGGCCGGCTTTCATTGTGACTCCACCCTTCCCTGGGTTCTGGCCACGCCCCCATTCCGTCCATCTTTCTCATCCACCAATGGGCTGTGAGCATTGAGGCCACGCCCACCTACCTGTTGCCTAGCACCGGCTGCTCCCAGCTGCTCTGGCTCAGTCGCTGGTCCGTGCCTTAGCTGGAGGGAGTGACTGTCCAGTGCTTAGACATGATAAGGCGGAAGTACCCCTTTCCTTTTCCCTGCCCCGAAATGTCGGAGGAAATCCGACAGGAGAAATTGGCGAGGGCCAAGAAGAAGGTATAACGTGCTGGGTCGCAGCCCCGGAGCCAGCCCGAGGCCCCTGCTATGGTGGGACAGGGGCAGGACTCGGTGTCACTTCTGAGGCACACGGGGATTGCCCCTCTGTGCCTCTTGACTCCCCCCACCAAAGTCTTCTCAGCCATCCCTGCCCCCTCAGCTGCCCAGACCCTGCCCTTGCCGGCTGTCCCCGGGTGACTTTGGCCAGTAAGGTTACTTCCAGGGCTCCCCACCTGGACTCAGCCCTGGCCTCCTGCTACCCCAAACCAGACCTTCCTGGGCTCCCTGGCTCCCCTGGGTTCCCGTCTCCAAGGACCTCGGTCCTGGCTCTGTGCTCCACTTCCCCACAGTGTTGCAGTGACTCTGACATTGGTAGGAAGGAGTGGAATGTTGTCACCTCACAATCCCATTCCAAACTGACCCAATCCCCCTGGGAAGTGTCACAATCCCTCAGGAACTGTCATTACTGCCTGGGAGGTTTCTGGTTCCCCTTCTCCCCTTTACTTAGACATTGCCTACCTGAAAAGCCTGCACTTCACCAGTGAGCTAGAAATGTGGACAGTATCTCTGGGTGACCGTTGGGAGAACGGGTTCGGTTTGGTTTTCTCCTGGGTTTCTACTCTCTAGAGACACTTAACAATTTATTTCTGAGTCTGGATCTCACCTTAGAATTGCCTAGGATTCTGGGACCAGAGCGCCTTTCAGTCACTACTCTCTGGAGGGAGATGTGCTTATCTTCTGTGGGATAAATCCTGGGCAACTGAACTTCACAGCTTGAATCTTGCCAAGATCCTGTCGATCTGGGGTGCCACAGGACTCAGGGGGCCTCTTTCTGAAGCATCAGATTTGCTTGATTCTTTTGAAAGAGAAAAAACCTCTTAATGTACTTAGGGGTGACATTCACCTGGATTTGTAAGATCATAATGGACTTCTCTGAAATGATGCTTGGGTTTTCCTCTTTTTGTGAGGTCCCCAGATCCCTAGGGGTGTGCCCTCATGACTTCTGCCATTAGGGTACATTGACATAAACGTTTGAGAAGTACTGGGGTGCAGCTCTCAAAGCTCTGTGAGGGAGGGCCCCGATGTCTGATTTGTATTTGGCCCGCCAGCAGCTGCTGATTCATGACAAAGCCCCAGAAGACTGAAGTTCAATTCCATTATTGCCTTTTTCTAATCATGCTATCGGTCCATTTCTTCAGCCATTTGGTGATCATGACAACACCTTATAGGGTTGCTGGTGGCATTAAATCAGGTGGTACAAGTAAGAATACTTTGTAAAAACTGTAAAGTAGGTGACAAACATAGGGGCTTCCACATCTCCTGCTTTTCCTTTTCACAGCTGAGAGAGTTCCAACGGAAAAAGGGCCTAGCTAGGACTGCTGAGGGAAAAAACACCAAAACTGGCAGTAGGCCCCAGCCCAGCATTTGTGAGAGGTGCCAGTCACCTCAGGAGGTGAGTGTTGGCTGGTCAGGCTCCTGGGAACAGGGGCCTCAAGGAGCAGTAGGGGGTAATGGTAACGACCATGGAAGAAGTGTCAGGGACTGGGTAAGAAGTCTGGGTTGGAATCCTACATCTCCCTCTGCTCGGGATATGACATAGGACTCTTCTCTGAGCTTCTCCCTTGAAGCTGTGCACACAGATGGACCACGAGCTTAGCTGTCCCATTGGATCCTGTTGCAGGAAGCACAGGATGATGTTGACAACACCAAGGCCCAGGGCTCAATCCCTGTACTGGCCACCACCAAAAAAAGAAAAAGTGCAGGATAAGAGCTGCTCGGGAGCTGAGGGACAATGGGGAAGTGAGACCTTGAGAAGTGGGCACAGAGGGGCTACAGGAGGAGGGCTTGGTCCAGGTTAGGAAGAAAGGACAGCAGAGGGCTTAGCCACTGAGGGGCAGAGCATCTCCATGTGTGCTCTCATCTCTTTCAGCCCCCATCATCCATCACTGGGGAGGCCTTGAAGACTTCAAATTTCATTAAGGAGCTGGAGGTAAGTGCCCTCCAGGCCAGCCCCCAACCACCTTCCATGCTGGGGGCTGGGGTCCCCCCTGCCAACTCAGAAAGCCACAACCCAATGCTGACAACACCAAGGCCCAGGGCTCAATCCCTGTACTGGCCACCACCAAAAAGAAAAAGTGCAGAATGAGAGGTGCTCGGGAGCGGAGGGACGATGGGGAAGTGAGACCTTGAGAAGTGCGCACAGAGGGGCTACAGGAGGAGGGCTTGGTCCAGGTTAGGAAGAAAGGACAGCAGAGGGCTTAGCCGTTGAGGGGCAGAGCATCTCCATGTGTGCTCTCATCTCTTCCAGCCCCCATCATCCATCACTGGGGAGGCCTTGAAGACTTCAACTTTCATTAAGGAGCTGGAGGTAAGTGCCCTCCAGGCCAGCCCCCAACCACGTCCCATGCTGGGGGCTGGGGACCCCCCTGCCAACTCAGACAGCCACAACCCAATGTTGACAACACCAAGGCCCAGGGCTCAATCCCTGTACTGGCCACCACCAAAAAAAAAATGCAGAATGAGAGGTGCTCGGGAGCGGAGGGACGATGGGGAAGTGAGACCTTGAGATGTGGGCACAGAGGGGCTACAGGAGGAGGGCCTGGTCCAGGTTAGGAAGAAAGGACAGCAGAGAGCTTAGCTATTGAGGGGCAGAGCATCTCCATCTGTGCTCTCATCTCTTCCAGCCCCCATCATCCATCACTGGGGAGGCCTTGAGGACTACAACATACATTCAGGAGCTGGAGGTACATGCCTTCCAGGCCAGCCCCCAACCACCTCCCTTGCTAGGGGCTGGGAGCCCCCCTGCCAACTGAGACAGCCGCCACCCAATGTTGACAACACCAAGGCCCAGGGCTCAATCCCTGTACTGGCCACCACCAAAAATAAAAATTGCAGGATGAGAGGTGCTCGGGAGCGGAGGGCCGATGGGGAAGTGAGACCTTGAGAAGTGCGCACAGAGGGGCTACAGGAGGAGGGCTTGGTCCAGGTTAGGAAGAAAGGACAGCAGAGGGCTTAGCCATTGAGGGGCAGAGCATCTCCATGTGTGCTCTCATCTCTTCCAGCCCCCATCATCCATCACTGGGGAGGCCTTGAGGACTTCAACTTTCATTAAGGAGCTGGAGGTAAGTGCCCTCCAGGCCAGCTCCCTGACCACCTCCCATGCTGGGGGCTGGGGGCCACGCTGCCAGCTGAAACAGCCAACACCCCCACCCCTAATGATCGCTCTCTCTACCTCTCTCCCAACCCTCCTCCAACTCCTCCTCTCTTCATGTGCCACAGAGCCAGTGCCTAGTTCTGCAGGCAGTCCTGGACTCCACCTATGCAGTAAAGAACTATATAGAGAGTGTGGTGCAGGAACTGGTAAGACTCCAGTGGCATCCCCTGTTTCCACGCTGCCAATCCTGGGCTCCAATTTCCCCTTGGGGCTTTGAAGAAAAGGGGCTGGGGGTTCCTGTGCCAAGGGAGAATGGGGTGCTCGGTGGCCTAGTTCTCAGCAGGAGGGACCCCAGACCATGCAGCATGGCTCTTTCTGTTGCTGACCTGCCTGCCCACTCTCTTTTCTCCAGACACCCCTGCTTGAGTCCTTGCCGCATGGGCTCTGGGCTGTTGCCCTGTTGGAAACACTAGGCTGACAGTTGTCAGGAGCCCTGTGTTCCCACCCTAACTTACTTCCTGCTTTGCTTGGTCTTTGGTTTTGGACAAGCCACCTCTCCTGCCTGGGCTTGAGTGCCCTGAGATAGAATTAGAGGGTGTCAAAGGTCCCTTGCAGCTCTAAGAATGAAAGATTTCTAGGCACACACGAGACATCAGGGAGACAGGGATCTTGCCTGTCCTTTTCATTCCTGGATCCCTGCTATTAAGATCAGTCCCTGTCCTTAGTGTGTGGTTCGTGGTGAATACATGCACCCTTGTGAATCACAAGCTGGGAGAAGGGTAGTCTTTCCTTTCTCAGCCTCCATTTCTAGAGGTTTCTGTGGTTGTCATGGAAAGAGAATCAGGATTCAGATGTTCAGCTCTGAATCCAACAAAGACCCCAATTCTCTTTCCTTGGGAGTTCAAGGACAGTTTGTCCATTTGCGTCCCCATAGGGTCTGAGAGCTTTCCCTTGAAAATCCATTCCTGGCCCCACCACTTCCCAGTCTGGGGAATGAACCTGAGGGGACAACCTCAGTCACCTTCCCGTGACTCTCCACATGGAAAATCTGGCACCAGGAAACTGGATGAAGTGGAAAGAGGGACATGTTTTCTTTGTTCGCTCCTTCCATGTCTGATGGGTTTGGGGACAGACTGAGATGGAGAGGCCACAGGCTCGTCCTGCCCACTCCCAACCTGGAGAAGGCTCCCCCCTGCACCCCACCCTCAGCACCACGGGGTCCCCGAGGATCTGGTCTCCCTGGTGGGCCTGTCCTGGGCCATTCGTGGCATTCCTGGGGCTCGTCCCTTGCTGTTCCATCTCTGCCTCCCTGGTAAGAGATGTTTCTTTCCTCTTCCTACAGAAGGAGAGTCCGTGTCAGCAGCTGGACTCCCTGCGGGAACAACTGCAGGTGAGTGGACTCTATGGCATCCCTCATGTGCCCTAGAGAACCTTCCTGTCCCTCTCTCACCACCTGTTTGGCTTTTCTCCCAAAGGCTCAGATTCGGACCAATGCCATCTTAAAGTCCGAAAAGGAAGAGATGGAGAGAGCCCTGGCCGATGCTCGTCAGGAAGCCCGGCAGAAAGCAGGTGTGGATCTGGGCAGCCTTCCTCCCTCAACCTGGTGCCTTGACAGGCCTTCAGGGGAGTCCTTTGGGTTCCATCTTGACCTCTGTCATTCCAGGAGAATGTCAACATCTGCGGACCTGCCTGGACTCCCGGGAAAATGAGATCCAACAGCTGCAGGGGAGTCTGACCGCCTTCTCCACACGGCAGGAGGACGCCGAGAGGGTGAGTCCCGCCACCTGCCCTCACGCTTGCCCCTCCACCCCCAGGGGGAAAAATGGGCTTAGAGAATTAGATGGACCTGGATGTTCACATCCCAGCTGTACGTGATCTTAGCACTTAACCTCTAATACCTTGCATTTCATCTACAAAATGGAGCTAACGATAGTAACTCCCTCCTGTGGTGGTTGTGAGGATTCGATGGATTGTTAGCACGGTGCCTGGTGCCGCACGCAATACAGAGTCAGACCATGGTGATGACAGTCCTAACAATGGCAACGTGACAGGCTATCCCTGGGCCTCCGTCGGCCAGCTGTCAATCAGATCTCTTTCCCTGCCTCTTCCACCCTTACTGAGGTCTTAGGAAAAGCAACTGAGAACATGGGCTTGGAAATGCCTTGAAAAAGGTGTCAAGTGTGATTCAGGGGGAGGAAAGGTCACCGCTGAACGGTTGCTGTAGGTGTCGGTGTTCGTGTGCCCCGACTCCATCTTCTCCCTGCCGAATCCTGACTTTGCCTTTCTGTATTTGCAGTCCTACCGCAACCTCAAGAGCGAGCGAGATGCCCTCTTCCTTCAGCTGGAGGACAACAAGTAGGAGGGGGACGGTGGGTGGCAGGTCTGGGGGGGCCTCAGCATGGGTGTTGTGGTGGGAGGTGGGAGGGTAGAGGTGAGCACGATGAGGGGGACGCACAGGTTTGGACACGTGCAGAGCCAAGCTGTGGCCCCAGCTGTGCCAGTGACTCGTGTGTGGCCTCAGGCAATTCATGTCCTCTCTGTGGACAGGCACTTGAGAGTCCAGGTGTCCCCTTCCCATGCCATAGTCCTCTGGTTTTGTGGCAAAGTCAGTGCATTGATGACAAAAGTCGTCCTTTCTTTTCCTCGTTCTTTACATTCTCCACCACCTCTGGCCACAGGAACAACTATGAAGTCCTCAAGTACCAGCAGGCCCAGCTGAAGGGCAAGATTCGCGTCCTTGAAATGGAGAAGGCGGCCTTACAGGTCCAGGTGAAAATGGTTGAAACGTCCAAGCTCCTGCCAAGCCAAGTGAGTGGCTGCAGCCCAGGGGGTTGGTTTTATGGTTGTGGGGTAGAGAGGAGGGTGGCAGCCTGTCCCTCCTGCAGCCACTCCTTACACGGCTTATGCCCCTGTGCTCTGGGCAGGTGCACACTTCAAGCTGAGCTGCAGGCTCGCGTCATTGGGCTGGCATGTCACCCATTCTGCCTGCGTGTCCTCCGCACTCACCCCCTGGGCCTTTGTTCCCCCACCTCTAAAATGGGGTGCTGGATACCTCACACGAAATGGTACAGGGAGGGCCCGCTGTGTGCCTGTGCCGTGCCCCTTCCCTGTGCCGTGGGTCTCCGGCTGCATCAGGTGGCCACCGACTGCTTCTCTCCATCCAGACCAATTAGAACATGGAGGTCCCCAGTGCACTGCATTCAGGGCAGCACGTGAAGATGGAGCTGGCTGAGAAGTTGGGCCAGCTTCGTGAGAAGCTGGGAGACCTAAAGGACATGGGAATCCCTGCCCCATTCAGGAAGGGCTAGGAGACAGGCACCAGCCTCTGAGGGGGGGTTCCAGAGCCAGCACAGAGGCAGCTCCAGCCTGTGGGACAGGTGACCCCAGTCATGCACTGCAGTCCTGTGACTATTCGTTGCTCTCTTCCTTCTGACCACACAGCTGCCGCAGAACATACAGAAATGCCAGGAGAACCAAGGCTTCAGCAACAATCTCTGCTTTCCATTGTTTTATCGAGCAGAAAAGTATTGTGACAGTAACATCATGGACATCTGAGATGTGGGGCCCAGGGCTCTGCCCCCTCCCAGTTCCTGCTACCCTGTCCTTGCCACCATGTCTCTGCCACCCTCTTCCTTCCACCCTTTCCCTGCCACCCTGTCTCTGCCACCCTGTCCCTGCCACTCCTTCCCAGTCACCCTTTTATCATGTTAAGACCCCTGTTCTTTAAAAAAAAAAAAAAAATCAAAAAAAAAAAAAAAGGAAAAAATGAAAAAAAACTTAAAAAAGAAAAGGAAAAAAACAAAAAAAGAAGACAGCACCCAGAAAACACCGAAAAGAAGAAGACAACACCCTGAAAATACTCAAAAGAAGACAACATCCAGAGAACACCCAAAAAAAGACAACACCCGGAGAACATCCTAAAGATGATAGCACCCAGAAAACCCCCAAAAGAAGAAAACACCGAGAAAACACCGAAAAGAAGAGAACACCCAAAAGAAGATGACATGCAGAAAATACTCGAAAGAAGACACCCAGAAAACACCAAAAAGAAGAAAACACACAACCCAGAAAAGAAACACACGGAAGAAAACACCCCCCAAAAAGGAAGAAAACCTTTACAAAAAGAATAAAACCCAAACATAAAGAAAAACTGCCCAAAAGAAGAAAAAAACAAAACCCAAAAGAAGACAACCGCAACAAAAAGAAGAGAACCCCAACAGAAGGAAGAAAAATCCCCCCAAAATAAGAAAACCCCAACAAAAAGCAGAAACCACCCCACATGAAGGAAACCCCAACAAAAATAAAACCCCACTGATAAGAAGATAACCTCTCAGAAAAGAAACCGTCCAAAAGAAAACTGGAAAAGTAGAAACACCCCCAAAAGAAGAAAACAGCAACAAAGCGAAAAAAACCCACAATAAAAGAAGAATCCCACAAGAAGAAAAACCCCAGTAAAAAGAAGAAAGTGCCAGCAATAGGAAGCCCCCAAAGAAGAAAATCCCAATGAAAAGAACAAAACGCTAACAAAAAGAAGAAACACCCCCCACAAAAAAGAAAAGTCTCTACAAAGAAGAAAAACCTCTGAAAAGAAGAAAAACTTCCAGAAAAGAAGAAAACCTCAACAAAAAGAAGAAACCATGCACCTCAAAAAGAGAACCCCCAAAGAAGGAAACCCTAACAAAAAGAAAAACCCCATAAAAGAAAAAAACACCCAAATAGAAAAAACTCCAATAGAAAGAAGAAAACCCCCCAGGAAAACAAGAAAACCCCCCAAAAAGCCCCCAAAGAAGAAACCCCCAAAGAGGAAAACCCCAACAAAAGGAAAACTCCAAAAGAGAACCCCCAAAAAGAAAACACCCCAAAAGAAGAAAACCAAAAACTCCCCAAGAAGTAAACTCCCACAAAAAGAAAAACCCAGCAAAAAAAAATCCACACAGAAGAAAACCCTAACAATAAATAAATAAATAAATAAAAATCCAAAAGAAGAAACCCCCTAAAAAATGTACAAAAATGTGCAAAAATGTACAGAAATATACAAAAATCAAAATATGCAAAACAAACAAACAACAACAGGAAAAAAAAAACAGAAAACAAAATAAAACAGGAAAAATACTAAAAGAGAGAAAAAGAAAAAAAAAATAAACATAAAAGAAAAGCCAAAAATAAATATGTAAGAAAACAAGAAGAAAAAAGAAAGAAAGAAAGAAAGCAGCAGGGTGCCCTCACCAGTAGTCCAGCCTCAGGGACCCATAGGGGAAGACCAGTAGAATTGGTCCCTTGGGCAGGCCAGTCAGGGGGCCCCTTAGTGCTGGGGCAGGCCAAGGAAGCACTTGGGGCAGGCCTGGCAGGCTCTTAGCAGAAGGGGGCCGTTAGCACCAATCAAGCCAAGGGGGCCCTGAGGTAGGCCATTCGAGGGGAGTCCTTAGTGGAAAGGCAGTCCAGAGAGTTGGCTGGGGGTGGGGGGGGAGGCACTTAGCAATATTTTATCATTTATACTTGGCCAGAAAATTTTCTTTTTCATTAAAGTATCAAACTTATTCATAAAATATCTATTTTAATAATTATCCTTCTTTTTGTACTTTCTTCAAAATCTACTTTACGTTTTTCTCCACTCCCACATTTGTGTATTTTTATTTGAGTCATAGTTATTTAATTAAAATAAAGACTGAAAGTGAATACATGGTTTTGGCTTGATTTTTATTTTTCAGATAAACAGCTTTCAGATTTATTAGTCTGTCAATTCTGTCATTTCCCCTCTCTGGATCATTTGATTTCATTTTTCTGTGTGTGTTCAGCATATCCATTCTCCTGTGAATCTTAGGTTTGTCGTTATTTTCTTATGATGAATATGTAGTTCTAGAATATTTTGATATTTATTATGTAATCATGACATATACGGGTGGGAATTTGCTTTAGAAAAGAAATTTGACTTTATCTCCTTCGTTTCAGCAATTTAACTACGATGGACTTTAGTATGATTTTTTCTTTTCTTTTTTATTCCCAGTTGGGGTTTGGTTCTTCAATCTGTGGATTGACGTATTATACCCATTTTGGAAACCCTCCATGTCAGTGACACGATGACACCCACCCAGAGGGTCCTCATGGGACCTGAGAAGGCGGGTCAAGGGCCCTCACTGTGGGTGCATCTGCAGACTGAACCGAGATGGGGTCCGGCCCCGTGGGGGACACACAGACATACCGGGGCCACTCCGAACGCGTCGTAGTGGGCCACGATGATGATGGTGGGAAGGTCCTCTCCACCCAGCCCCGTCAGCCGCCCCTGTGGAGACACAGCCTGTGAACGGCCAGCAGGGCCTGAGGCTGCCCGGGCTGCCCCCAGGCCTTGCCACTCCTGGTTCCCACTCGGTGGGAAGACAGAGCAGGGAGTGACCCGAGTGTGGGTCTGGAAGACCCCTCCTGCAGGGGCCACATGGAGCCAGGACTGCCCTTGTTCTGACACCTTCTGGGGCACCAGATCCCCACGTGAAGCTCTTGCCGCAGACTCTGGGAGCCCCAGGGAACTCCCCCAGGGAAGAGGTGGATGCCAGGGAGGAACCCACCCAGGCCCCCTGTTCTACTCACAAAGTGTTAACAAAAGCGGGGGGAGATGTGATGAAAACAACTTTCCTGTAGGAAAGAGATCAGGCCCTTCACCCCAGCACTTGGGCTCTCCGAGATCTGTGCCCACCCTATTCTGCTCTAGCTGGGGGGGCCAATAAACTTCCCATAAAGGGCCCCTCCCCATCAGGGGTCAGCTCCCGCCGCTCCCCCATCATCAGGGGTCAGCTCCCGCCCCTCCCCCCAGCATCAGGGGTCAGCTCCCGCCCCTCCCCCGCCCGGCCGGGCGCCCTCCCGTCTGTCTCCTGTCCCTGCTTCAGCTGGCGCCGGAGCCTCCTCGGGGCAGTCCCCTCAGGGACTGACTTCCACCCGCACGGTTCGGGCTCCATTCCCCCCACAGGCCCGGCGCCCGCTCCCACGTCAGGAGCCCCTTCTTGCCCCCCGTGACAGACACGAGTGCGCTCTGCGGCCATCGGAGCCGGTTCGCACAAGACGCCGCCCCGCCGGCTCCTCGCGGCGCGGCTCGGGGCGGAAGGAGGGCCGGGCCGGGCGCGGGCGGCGCTGCGGGGCCGTGATATGAGGTAAGAGCTGGCGCCCCGCGCGCGAAGCCATAATAACCGCCCGCCGCCACCTTCGGGAGTCCTCCGAACGCCGCCGGCCCGTGAGATGCCCCGCCCCAGAGCCTCAGGCCCCGCCCCTTACCCGGAGTCGCTCCTCCATCCCCAGTCAGATGCCCGCTCTCTCTTCAAGCCCCGCCCACGCCACAAGCTCCGCCCCGACTCGGAGACGGGACCTTCCTTTCAATGACTGTGCATCCGGCGTCTCTGCCTCTCGCCCCGCCCTACGTCGTGGCCCCGCCCCTTCCTCAGCCCGTCTTCCCATTGACCTCTCGGATGTGGGGTCGCTGCACCGCTGGCCGGCCGTGAAGGCGGTCTTTGAGGCTCCCCTCTCGGGAGCTGGTCCTTCGGTCCTGTGGGCTCACCTGCCGGTCCCCTTCTGCCTGCGGCCCCTCTTGGTAGAGGGTGGCTTTACTTTTTGCCCCGGTTGGGTGGGTTTGGGAGCCCTGCTCACCACCTCCTGGCTGGCTGAGGTTTTGCTGACACAGCCAAGGCCTGCACGTCCCTGCGGCGTCCCCCTGGGGGCCAGCCTTTACGTGGGGACTTCTAAAGTCCCACGCAGCACCCCAAATTCAAAACCTTGGTACCTCTAAATGGATGTTTCACAGCCATGGGCAATTTGCCCCCAGAGGACACTAGGCAATGTCTGGCGACATCTGTAGTTGTCAGGACTGACGAGGAGGGTGCTCCTGGCATGGAGTAGGTGGAGGCCAGGGACGCTGCTCAGCACGTGCAGGACAGCCAAACCACAGAGCGTGATCCAGCCACAAGGTCCGCAGTGCCAAGGGGGAGAGACCCTGGTGTAAACGTAGCTCATTTTGAGAGATTTAATGAGCCACCTACTATGGGCTCGGCCTTTGGAGGATGCGGTACTGAGTAAAACTCACATTATACCAGACCTCCAGGAACCTAGAATCAGACAGACAGATCCTAACCAAACTTTTCATTGCAATTATGGTGCTTTTAAAATTAATAACAGCTTCATGGAGCGATAGTTCATATACCATACAATTCACTCACTGAAAGCATGAAATTCAGTGGGTTTTAGTGGTTTTATATACACAGGGTTGTATACCCATCACCACTATCAGATTCCAGAACATCTTCATCACCCTACAAAGAAATCCCACATCCATTAAAAGTCCCTCTCCCATCCCCTCCCCCAGCCCCTGGCAACCACGAACCCACTTTCGGTCTCGTGGACTGGCGCGTTCATATAAATGGAATCCTACACTGTGTGGCCTTTTGTGTCTGGCGTCTTTCACTGAGCGTGATGTGTTCAAGGTTTGCCCACGTGGTAGCGTGTGTCAGAGCCTTGATCCTTTTCATGGGCGAGTCATATTCCAGTGTGTCGATGCACCATATTTTATTTATTCATTCATCAACTGACAAGCATATGATATGTTTTTGGAAGTTGGGAACCTATAGAGTGCCAAGAGAGTATAAACCCACCAGGCCCCAAACCAGATCAGCGGTATCATGGAAGGTGTTTAAGCTGAGAGTTACATAGGAGTTACGGAGGCTGGGGGCTTCTTGGCCCAGCCAGACATTTTAACTTGTAAGACTGCCATGGGTCACATTTGTCACCTGTGACCTTGGAAGACACCAGATATTTTTCTTCAGTGGGAAGCGGTCTCTGTACAGCCACTGAGGTGACAGATTAGGTGCCAAAAGTCAAGTCCAGTTACATTACAACTGGACACTTACATTACAAGTCCGGTTATGGCAAGCCTGATCAGGGGGACCCTTAGCTGCAGGTGAGGCCATCGGTTCCCTTAGTGCCAGGCCAGGCCAACCCAGGCAGCAATAGGGGCAGGCCAAATAAGGGTCCCTTTCTCAAGTTTTATAATTTATACTTGGTCAGGAAGTTAACTTTTACTTTAAAATATCAAATTTATTTATGAAATGTTTATTTCTTAGGTATCCTTATTTTCATAGTTTCCTTGGGATCTGTAGGCACATCATTTTTTTTCACTCCCACATTTGTGTATTTTTATTTGAATCAAATTTATTTAATAAAAATAAACACTGACAGTGAGGGCATGTTTTTTGATGGATCTTGATGATTCAAATAACAAGCTTTCGGATTTATTGATCTGTCAATTCTACCATTTTCTCCTGATAATCTGATTTTTTTTTTTATGTTTAGTATATCCATTCTCCTGTGAATCTTCGGTTTCTTATTATTTTCTTAATTTCTTATGATGAATAAATAGTTTTAGAACATCTTAATTTTTTTGTTTAGTAATGACATATAAGGGAATGAATTTGCTTTAGAGAAGAAATTTGACTTTATCTAATTCCTTTTAGCAATTTAACTATAATGGACTTTGGTATGATTTTCTCCTCCTTTCTTTTTTAATCCTAGTTGGGGTTTGCCAATCTACTTGGAGTTTCTTGAGTCTGTGGATTGACGTATTGTACCCATTTCGGAAAATCCTCAGGCATTACACCTTCAGGGATGGCTTCTGCCCCCTTCTCTCTCCGCTCTCTCTACACACACGCAGTTGTAATGAGGCTCGTCCAGCTCTGCTTCTTCTGTCTTCCTCAGGGAAGGCCCATCAGAGACTCGGATGGAAAGTCTAGTGGGTAGCTCTAGTCAAGCATGAAAGACTGTGGCAAATCCACTCGTGACCTCTGGAGGTCTCAGCTTGCTGCTTTAGCCCCCATGCCCTGCAGCTTTAAAATGATACCCGACACTGGGTAATTTATAAAGAACAGAGGTTTATTTGGCTTACGATTCTGGGACAGCTGCATCTGGCATGGGCCTCAGGCTGCTTCTACTCATGGCGGAAAGTGGCAGCAGCTGACGAGCACAAGCAGATCACATGGCGAGAGGAAGCAAGAGAGAGAGGGGAGGTTCCAGGGTCCTTTAAACAATCAGCTCTCGCGAGAACTAATAGAGCGAGAGCTCACTCATTAATCCCCCTCTCCCAGGGAGAGCATGAATCCATTCATGAGGGATCCGCCCCCATGACTCAATCAGTTTCCACACTGCCACATTGGAGATGAGATTTCCACATGCGTTTTGGAGGGGACGACACATCCAAACTCCATCAGGGACCAATCAGCAGCCCTGTCCCTCTGGGGAAACATTCTGTCCCAGGCACTTTGAGACTCAGGCAGATTTTACACTGACTTGTAGGAACCCTTGGCGCGTCTCCTCATGCTCCATGTTCTTCTCCACAACACACAGAATGTCTTGTGGAAAACGCCAGCCACACCGGGAGACAGGAGGTGCTCAGTTTCCCTGGGTCCGGGTTTCCAGACGTGCCTCTGGGTTTCCAACCACTCCCCAAAGTCTCAGGCCCCTCCTCAAGGCCCCCCCCGACAGGAAAGCTACTGCTGCCAGCTACACCTATTTTCAGCTCCCGGGATCAGTGAAGACACCCTTGAGGAAGGGGGCGAGTGGAGAAACATCTGGAGGACTGGACGGGGGTCTTTGGAGGCGGTTTCTGGGATGAGAAAGTCTGGGGCAGAGCTGTGAGGAGTCTGGAAAGGGACTGTAAAGTGACACACTTGCCTGCTGTCCATTCCTCACCCACCTCCTGAGCCCTGGGGCCTGAGGCCCCAGGTCAGGGGTGAATGGGCACAGGAGGGTCCAGGGTGGGGGCTGGAGAACGGCCTCTCTGCTCTGCCAGGTGCCTCAGATTCTGTGATGGCCACCGTGAAGTGTCACACAGAAGCTGCATGGGCACCAAGTGACAGCCCCGCCCCTTTCCCCCAGGGGCCCCTCCCTGGGGTGGGCGGGGCCGGCTTTCATTGTGACTCCACCCTTCCCTGGGTTCTGGCCACGCCCCCATTCCGTCCATCTTTCTCATCCACCAATGGGCTGTGAGCATTGAGGCCACGCCCACCTACCTGTTGCCTAGCACCGGCTGCTCCCAGCTGCTCTGGCTCAGTCGCTGGTCCGTGCCTTAGCTGGAGGGAGTGACTGTCCAGTGCTTAGACATGATAAGGCGGAAGTACCCCTTTCCTTTTCCCTGCCCCGAAATGTCGGAGGAAATCCGACAGGAGAAATTGGCGAGGGCCAAGAAGAAGGTATAACGTGCTGGGTCGCAGCCCCGGAGCCAGCCCGAGGCCCCTGCTATGGTGGGACAGGGGCAGGACTCGGTGTCACTTCTGAGGCACACGGGGATTGCCCCTCTGTGCCTCTTGACTCCCCCCACCAAAGTCTTCTCAGCCATCCCTGCCCCCTCAGCTGCCCAGACCCTGCCCTTGCCGGCTGTCCCCGGGTGACTTTGGCCAGTAAGGTTACTTCCAGGGCTCCCCACCTGGACTCAGCCCTGGCCTCCTGCTACCCCAAACCAGACCTTCCTGGGCTCCCTGGCTCCCCTGGGTTCCCGTCTCCAAGGACCTCGGTCCTGGCTCTGTGCTCCACTTCCCCACAGTGTTGCAGTGACTCTGACATTGGTAGGAAGGAGTGGAATGTTGTCACCTCACAATCCCATTCCAAACTGACCCAATCCCCCTGGGAAGTGTCACAATCCCTCAGGAACTGTCATTACTGCCTGGGAGGTTTCTGGTTCCCCTTCTCCCCTTTACTTAGACATTGCCTACCTGAAAAGCCTGCACTTCACCAGTGAGCTAGAAATGTGGACAGTATCTCTGGGTGACCGTTGGGAGAACGGGTTCGGTTTGGTTTTCTCCTGGGTTTCTACTCTCTAGAGACACTTAACAATTTATTTCTGAGTCTGGATCTCACCTTAGAATTGCCTAGGATTCTGGGACCAGAGCGCCTTTCAGTCACTACTCTCTGGAGGGAGATGTGCTTATCTTCTGTGGGATAAATCCTGGGCAACTGAACTTCACAGCTTGAATCTTGCCAAGATCCTGTCGATCTGGGGTGCCACAGGACTCAGGGGGCCTCTTTCTGAAGCATCAGATTTGCTTGATTCTTTTGAAAGAGAAAAAACCTCTTAATGTACTTAGGGGTGACATTCACCTGGATTTGTAAGATCATAATGGACTTCTCTGAAATGATGCTTGGGTTTTCCTCTTTTTGTGAGGTCCCCAGATCCCTAGGGGTGTGCCCTCATGACTTCTGCCATTAGGGTACATTGACATAAACGTTTGAGAAGTACTGGGGTGCAGCTCTCAAAGCTCTGTGAGGGAGGGCCCCGATGTCTGATTTGTATTTGGCCCGCCAGCAGCTGCTGATTCATGACAAAGCCCCAGAAGACTGAAGTTCAATTCCATTATTGCCTTTTTCTAATCATGCTATCGGTCCATTTCTTCAGCCATTTGGTGATCATGACAACACCTTATAGGGTTGCTGGTGGCATTAAATCAGGTGGTACAAGTAAGAATACTTTGTAAAAACTGTAAAGTAGGTGACAAACATAGGGGCTTCCACATCTCCTGCTTTTCCTTTTCACAGCTGAGAGAGTTCCAACGGAAAAAGGGCCTAGCTAGGACTGCTGAGGGAAAAAACACCAAAACTGGCAGTAGGCCCCAGCCCAGCATTTGTGAGAGGTGCCAGTCACCTCAGGAGGTGAGTGTTGGCTGGTCAGGCTCCTGGGAACAGGGGCCTCAAGGAGCAGTAGGGGGTAATGGTAACGACCATGGAAGAAGTGTCAGGGACTGGGTAAGAAGTCTGGGTTGGAATCCTACATCTCCCTCTGCTCGGGATATGACATAGGACTCTTCTCTGAGCTTCTCCCTTGAAGCTGTGCACACAGATGGACCACGAGCTTAGCTGTCCCATTGGATCCTGTTGCAGGAAGCACAGGATGATGTTGACAACACCAAGGCCCAGGGCTCAATCCCTGTACTGGCCACCACCAAAAAAAGAAAAAGTGCAGGATAAGAGCTGCTCGGGAGCTGAGGGACAATGGGGAAGTGAGACCTTGAGAAGTGGGCACAGAGGGGCTACAGGAGGAGGGCTTGGTCCAGGTTAGGAAGAAAGGACAGCAGAGGGCTTAGCCACTGAGGGGCAGAGCATCTCCATGTGTGCTCTCATCTCTTTCAGCCCCCATCATCCATCACTGGGGAGGCCTTGAAGACTTCAAATTTCATTAAGGAGCTGGAGGTAAGTGCCCTCCAGGCCAGCCCCCAACCACCTTCCATGCTGGGGGCTGGGGTCCCCCCTGCCAACTCAGAAAGCCACAACCCAATGCTGACAACACCAAGGCCCAGGGCTCAATCCCTGTACTGGCCACCACCAAAAAGAAAAAGTGCAGAATGAGAGGTGCTCGGGAGCGGAGGGACGATGGGGAAGTGAGACCTTGAGAAGTGCGCACAGAGGGGCTACAGGAGGAGGGCTTGGTCCAGGTTAGGAAGAAAGGACAGCAGAGGGCTTAGCCGTTGAGGGGCAGAGCATCTCCATGTGTGCTCTCATCTCTTCCAGCCCCCATCATCCATCACTGGGGAGGCCTTGAAGACTTCAACTTTCATTAAGGAGCTGGAGGTAAGTGCCCTCCAGGCCAGCCCCCAACCACGTCCCATGCTGGGGGCTGGGGACCCCCCTGCCAACTCAGACAGCCACAACCCAATGTTGACAACACCAAGGCCCAGGGCTCAATCCCTGTACTGGCCACCACCAAAAAAAAAATGCAGAATGAGAGGTGCTCGGGAGCGGAGGGACGATGGGGAAGTGAGACCTTGAGATGTGGGCACAGAGGGGCTACAGGAGGAGGGCCTGGTCCAGGTTAGGAAGAAAGGACAGCAGAGAGCTTAGCTATTGAGGGGCAGAGCATCTCCATCTGTGCTCTCATCTCTTCCAGCCCCCATCATCCATCACTGGGGAGGCCTTGAGGACTACAACATACATTCAGGAGCTGGAGGTACGTGCCTTCCAGGCCAGCCCCCAACCACCTCCCTTGCTAGGGGCTGGGAGCCCCCCTGCCAACTGAGACAGCCGCCACCCAATGTTGACAACACCAAGGCCCAGGGCTCAATCCCTGTACTGGCCACCACCAAAAATAAAAATTGCAGGATGAGAGGTGCTCGGGAGCGGAGGGCCGATGGGGAAGTGAGACCTTGAGAAGTGCGCACAGAGGGGCTACAGGAGGAGGGCTTGGTCCAGGTTAGGAAGAAAGGACAGCAGAGGGCTTAGCCATTGAGGGGCAGAGCATCTCCATGTGTGCTCTCATCTCTTCCAGCCCCCATCATCCATCACTGGGGAGGCCTTGAGGACTTCAACTTTCATTAAGGAGCTGGAGGTAAGTGCCCTCCAGGCCAGCTCCCTGACCACCTCCCATGCTGGGGGCTGGGGGCCACGCTGCCAGCTGAAACAGCCAACACCCCCACCCCTAATGATCGCTCTCTCTACCTCTCTCCCAACCCTCCTCCAACTCCTCCTCTCTTCATGTGCCACAGAGCCAGTGCCTAGTTCTGCAGGCAGTCCTGGACTCCACCTATGCAGTAAAGAACTATATAGAGAGTGTGGTGCAGGAACTGGTAAGACTCCAGTGGCATCCCCTGTTTCCACGCTGCCAATCCTGGGCTCCAATTTCCCCTTGGGGCTTTGAAGAAAAGGGGCTGGGGGTTCCTGTGCCAAGGGAGAATGGGGTGCTCGGTGGCCTAGTTCTCAGCAGGAGGGACCCCAGACCATGCAGCATGGCTCTTTCTGTTGCTGACCTGCCTGCCCACTCTCTTTTCTCCAGACACCCCTGCTTGAGTCCTTGCCGCATGGGCTCTGGGCTGTTGCCCTGTTGGAAACACTAGGCTGACAGTTGTCAGGAGCCCTGTGTTCCCACCCTAACTTACTTCCTGCTTTGCTTGGTCTTTGGTTTTGGACAAGCCACCTCTCCTGCCTGGGCTTGAGTGCCCTGAGATAGAATTAGAGGGTGTCAAAGGTCCCTTGCAGCTCTAAGAATGAAAGATTTCTAGGCACACACGAGACATCAGGGAGACAGGGATCTTGCCTGTCCTTTTCATTCCTGGATCCCTGCTATTAAGATCAGTCCCTGTCCTTAGTGTGTGGTTCGTGGTGAATACATGCACCCTTGTGAATCACAAGCTGGGAGAAGGGTAGTCTTTCCTTTCTCAGCCTCCATTTCTAGAGGTTTCTGTGGTTGTCATGGAAAGAGAATCAGGATTCAGATGTTCAGCTCTGAATCCAACAAAGACCCCAATTCTCTTTCCTTGGGAGTTCAAGGACAGTTTGTCCATTTGCGTCCCCATAGGGTCTGAGAGCTTTCCCTTGAAAATCCATTCCTGGCCCCACCACTTCCCAGTCTGGGGAATGAACCTGAGGGGACAACCTCAGTCACCTTCCCGTGACTCTCCACATGGAAAATCTGGCACCAGGAAACTGGATGAAGTGGAAAGAGGGACATGTTTTCTTTGTTCGCTCCTTCCATGTCTGATGGGTTTGGGGACAGACTGAGATGGAGAGGCCACAGGCTCGTCCTGCCCACTCCCAACCTGGAGAAGGCTCCCCCCTGCACCCCACCCTCAGCACCACGGGGTCCCCGAGGATCTGGTCTCCCTGGTGGGCCTGTCCTGGGCCATTCGTGGCATTCCTGGGGCTCGTCCCTTGCTGTTCCATCTCTGCCTCCCTGGTAAGAGATGTTTCTTTCCTCTTCCTACAGAAGGAGAGTCCGTGTCAGCAGCTGGACTCCCTGCGGGAACAACTGCAGGTGAGTGGACTCTATGGCATCCCTCATGTGCCCTAGAGAACCTTCCTGTCCCTCTCTCACCACCTGTTTGGCTTTTCTCCCAAAGGCTCAGATTCGGACCAATGCCATCTTAAAGTCCGAAAAGGAAGAGATGGAGAGAGCCCTGGCCGATGCTCGTCAGGAAGCCCGGCAGAAAGCAGGTGTGGATCTGGGCAGCCTTCCTCCCTCAACCTGGTGCCTTGACAGGCCTTCAGGGGAGTCCTTTGGGTTCCATCTTGACCTCTGTCATTCCAGGAGAATGTCAACATCTGCGGACCTGCCTGGACTCCCGGGAAAATGAGATCCAACAGCTGCAGGGGAGTCTGACCGCCTTCTCCACACGGCAGGAGGACGCCGAGAGGGTGAGTCCCGCCACCTGCCCTCACGCTTGCCCCTCCACCCCCAGGGGGAAAAATGGGCTTAGAGAATTAGATGGACCTGGATGTTCACATCCCAGCTGTACGTGATCTTAGCACTTAACCTCTAATACCTTGCATTTCATCTACAAAATGGAGCTAACGATAGTAACTCCCTCCTGTGGTGGTTGTGAGGATTCGATGGATTGTTAGCACGGTGCCTGGTGCCGCACGCAATACAGAGTCAGACCATGGTGATGACAGTCCTAACAATGGCAACGTGACAGGCTATCCCTGGGCCTCCGTCGGCCAGCTGTCAATCAGATCTCTTTCCCTGCCTCTTCCACCCTTACTGAGGTCTTAGGAAAAGCAACTGAGAACATGGGCTTGGAAATGCCTTGAAAAAGGTGTCAAGTGTGATTCAGGGGGAGGAAAGGTCACCGCTGAACGGTTGCTGTAGGTGTCGGTGTTCGTGTGCCCCGACTCCATCTTCTCCCTGCCGAATCCTGACTTTGCCTTTCTGTATTTGCAGTCCTACCGCAACCTCAAGAGCGAGCGAGATGCCCTCTTCCTTCAGCTGGAGGACAACAAGTAGGAGGGGGACGGTGGGTGGCAGGTCTGGGGGGGCCTCAGCATGGGTGTTGTGGTGGGAGGTGGGAGGGTAGAGGTGAGCACGATGAGGGGGACGCACAGGTTTGGACACGTGCAGAGCCAAGCTGTGGCCCCAGCTGTGCCAGTGACTCGTGTGTGGCCTCAGGCAATTCATGTCCTCTCTGTGGACAGGCACTTGAGAGTCCAGGTGTCCCCTTCCCATGCCATAGTCCTCTGGTTTTGTGGCAAAGTCAGTGCATTGATGACAAAAGTCGTCCTTTCTTTTCCTCGTTCTTTACATTCTCCACCACCTCTGGCCACAGGAACAACTATGAAGTCCTCAAGTACCAGCAGGCCCAGCTGAAGGGCAAGATTCGCGTCCTTGAAATGGAGAAGGCGGCCTTACAGGTCCAGGTGAAAATGGTTGAAACGTCCAAGCTCCTGCCAAGCCAAGTGAGTGGCTGCAGCCCAGGGGGTTGGTTTTATGGTTGTGGGGTAGAGAGGAGGGTGGCAGCCTGTCCCTCCTGCAGCCACTCCTTACACGGCTTATGCCCCTGTGCTCTGGGCAGGTGCACACTTCAAGCTGAGCTGCAGGCTCGCGTCATTGGGCTGGCATGTCACCCATTCTGCCTGCGTGTCCTCCGCACTCACCCCCTGGGCCTTTGTTCCCCCACCTCTAAAATGGGGTGCTGGATACCTCACACGAAATGGTACAGGGAGGGCCCGCTGTGTGCCTGTGCCGTGCCCCTTCCCTGTGCCGTGGGTCTCCGGCTGCATCAGGTGGCCACCGACTGCTTCTCTCCATCCAGACCAATTAGAACATGGAGGTCCCCAGTGCACTGCATTCAGGGCAGCACGTGAAGATGGAGCTGGCTGAGAAGTTGGGCCAGCTTCGTGAGAAGCTGGGAGACCTAAAGGACATGGGAATCCCTGCCCCATTCAGGAAGGGCTAGGAGACAGGCACCAGCCTCTGAGGGGGGGTTCCAGAGCCAGCACAGAGGCAGCTCCAGCCTGTGGGACAGGTGACCCCAGTCATGCACTGCAGTCCTGTGACTATTCGTTGCTCTCTTCCTTCTGACCACACAGCTGCCGCAGAACATACAGAAATGCCAGGAGAACCAAGGCTTCAGCAACAATCTCTGCTTTCCATTGTTTTATCGAGCAGAAAAGTATTGTGACAGTAACATCATGGACATCTGAGATGTGGGGCCCAGGGCTCTGCCCCCTCCCAGTTCCTGCTACCCTGTCCTTGCCACCATGTCTCTGCCACCCTCTTCCTTCCACCCTTTCCCTGCCACCCTGTCTCTGCCACCCTGTCCCTGCCACTCCTTCCCAGTCACCCTTTTATCATGTTAAGACCCCTGTTCTTTAAAAAAAAAAAAAAAATCAAAAAAAAAAAAAAAAGGAAAAAATGAAAAAAAACTTAAAAAAGAAAAGGAAAAAAACAAAAAAAGAAGACAGCACCCAGAAAACACCGAAAAGAAGAAGACAACACCCTGAAAATACTCAAAAGAAGACAACATCCAGAGAACACCCAAAAAAAGACAACACCCGGAGAACATCCTAAAGATGATAGCACCCAGAAAACCCCCAAAAGAAGAAAACACCGAGAAAACACCGAAAAGAAGAGAACACCCAAAAGAAGATGACATGCAGAAAATACTCGAAAGAAGACACCCAGAAAACACCAAAAAGAAGAAAACACACAACCCAGAAAAGAAACACACGGAAGAAAACACCCCCCAAAAAGGAAGAAAACCTTTACAAAAAGAATAAAACCCAAACATAAAGAAAAACTGCCCAAAAGAAGAAAAAAACAAAACCCAAAAGAAGACAACCGCAACAAAAAGAAGAGAACCCCAACAGAAGGAAGAAAAATCCCCCCAAAATAAGAAAACCCCAACAAAAAGCAGAAACCACCCCACATGAAGGAAACCCCAACAAAAATAAAACCCCACTGATAAGAAGATAACCTCTCAGAAAAGAAACCGTCCAAAAGAAAACTGGAAAAGTAGAAACACCCCCAAAAGAAGAAAACAGCAACAAAGCGAAAAAAACCCACAATAAAAGAAGAATCCCACAAGAAGAAAAACCCCAGTAAAAAGAAGAAAGTGCCAGCAATAGGAAGCCCCCAAAGAAGAAAATCCCAATGAAAAGAACAAAACGCTAACAAAAAGAAGAAACACCCCCCACAAAAAAGAAAAGTCTCTACAAAGAAGAAAAACCTCTGAAAAGAAGAAAAACTTCCAGAAAAGAAGAAAACCTCAACAAAAAGAAGAAACCATGCACCTCAAAAAGAGAACCCCCAAAGAAGGAAACCCTAACAAAAAGAAAAACCCCATAAAAGAAAAAAACACCCAAATAGAAAAAACTCCAATAGAAAGAAGAAAACCCCCCAGGAAAACAAGAAAACCCCCCAAAAAGCCCCCAAAGAAGAAACCCCCAAAGAGGAAAACCCCAACAAAAGGAAAACTCCAAAAGAGAACCCCCAAAAAGAAAACACCCCAAAAGAAGAAAACCAAAAACTCCCCAAGAAGTAAACTCCCACAAAAAGAAAAACCCAGCAAAAAAAAATCCACACAGAAGAAAACCCTAACAATAAATAAATAAATAAATAAAAATCCAAAAGAAGAAACCCCCTAAAAAATGTACAAAAATGTGCAAAAATGTACAGAAATATACAAAAATCAAAATATGCAAAACAAACAAACAACAACAGGAAAAAAAAAACAGAAAACAAAATAAAACAGGAAAAATACTAAAAGAGAGAAAAAGAAAAAAAAAATAAACATAAAAGAAAAGCCAAAAATAAATATGTAAGAAAACAAGAAGAAAAAAGAAAGAAAGAAAGAAAGCAGCAGGGTGCCCTCACCAGTAGTCCAGCCTCAGGGACCCATAGGGGAAGACCAGTAGAATTGGTCCCTTGGGCAGGCCAGTCAGGGGGCCCCTTAGTGCTGGGGCAGGCCAAGGAAGCACTTGGGGCAGGCCTGGCAGGCTCTTAGCAGAAGGGGGCCGTTAGCACCAATCAAGCCAAGGGGGCCCTGAGGTAGGCCATTCGAGGGGAGTCCTTAGTGGAAAGGCAGTCCAGAGAGTTGGCTGGGGGTGGGGGGGGAGGCACTTAGCAATATTTTATCATTTATACTTGGCCAGAAAATTTTCTTTTTCATTAAATTATCAAACTTATTCATAAAGTATCTATTTTAATAATTATCCTTATTTTTGTACTTTCTTCAAAATCTACTTTACGTTTTTCTCCACTCCCACATTTGTGTATTTTTATTTGAGTCATAGTTATTTAATTAAAATAAAGACTGAAAGTGAATACATGGTTTTTGTTTGATTTTTATTTTTCAGATAAACAGCTTTCGGATTTATTAGTCTGTCGATTCTGTCATTTCCCCTCTCTGGATCATTTGATTTCATTTTTCTGTGTGTGTTCAGCATATCCATTCTCCTGTGAATCTTAGGTTTGTCGTTATTTTCTTATGATGAATAAGTAGTTCTAGAATATTTTGATATTTATTATGTAATCATGACATATACGGGTGGGAATTTGCTTTAGAAAAGAAATTTGACTTTATCTCCTTCGTTTTTAGCAATTTAACTACGATGGACGTTAGTATGATTTTTTCTTTTCTTTTTTATTCCCAGTTGGGGTTTGGTTCTTCAATCTGTGGATTGACGTATTGTACCCATTTTGGAAACCCTCAGGCATTCCACCTTCAGGGATGGCTTCTGCCCCCTTCTCTCTCCCTTCTCTGTCCCCTACTGAGTCCAATTACACACACGCAGTTGTAATGAGGCTCGTCCATCTCTGCTTCTCCTGTCTTCCTCAGGGAAGGCCCATCAGGGATTTGGATGAACATTCCAGTAGGTCACTGGTCAAGCATGAAAGTCTGGCAAATCCACTCGTGACCTTTGGAGGTCTCAGCTTGCGGCTTCAGCGCCCACGCCCTGCAGCTTTCAAATGTGGCAAAAATCTTGAGGGACCGATCAGCAGGCCTGTCCCTCTAGGGAAACATTATCTCCCAGGCGCTTTGAGACTCAGGCAGATTTTACTCTGACTTTTAGGAACACTTTGCCCTGCTCCTCAATCCTCCATGTTCATCCCCAGAACACAGACGATGTCCTGTGGAAAACACCGACCGTGTCGGTGCTTCTCGATTTGTGTGATTTCTCACCCCAGCACCAGTCCTGAGGGACCAACCAATACTTCCCCGGTTTCTCTGTCCCCTGCACGGGCCAAGTGTGATCATCGCTGTCCCCAACATGGGCCAAGTGTGGTCATCTCTGTCCCCCACGTGGGCCAAGTGTGATCATCTCTGTCCCCCACGTGGGCCAAGTGTGATCATCAGTCTCTGCTGAGAATCAGCAAAAACCCTGCTCTAGGAGCGTCCCTTTATGAAATTCCAATTCATCTCTTTGTTGCTTCCACAAACTTGTCATGCCCTCGAAAGCAGGATTTTTGTAGTTTATCTGGCTCTTTCCTAGTCATTGTGTTGAGAGCTTCGAGCTGCCCCAACGACTATATCCTAATGAGAAGCTGAATTGTGGCACATTTGTTTTTTAGCAGTTTTATTGAGATATAATTTACATGCCATACAATTGACCCATTTAAAGTGTGTGATTCGATGGACACATGCAAAAGAATGAAACCGGCCTCCTACCTCACATCATATGCAGAAATTACCTCCAAAGAATCCGAAGCCTAATGTAAGAAAAAAACTACAAAACGCTGAGAAGAAAATTAGAGGTAAATTTTCATGACCTCAGGGAGACAATGGTTTCTTAGATATGCCACCAAAAGCACAAACAAAAAAAGAAAAATAGGTAAATTGGACTTCACCAAAATAAGAAAAATAATGAAAAACAAAACCTTGGAACTTCAAAGGACACCATCAAGAAAGCGAAGAGGCTATTGTGGCTTTGAAGACGGAGGAACGGGCCACGAGCCGAGGATCGTGGGGAGCCCCAGAAGCTGGAAAAGGAAGACAGGGTCCTCCCCTGGGGTCTCCAGGAAGGACCCCAGCTCTGCTCACACCCAGATTTGAGCACAGCAGCATGATTCACGGCAGCCAAAAGGTGGAAACAGCCCAGTGTCCATCGACGGACGAATCAATGAACACGACGTGGTCCATCCACACAGTGGAATACGATTCAGCCTTAAAAAGGAAGGAAATCCTGGCACGTGCTACAGTGTGGATGGACCCTGAGGACATTGTGCTCAGGGACATAAGCCAGTCAAACAGCGACAAACACTGTGTGATCCACTCACAGGAGGTCCCTAGAGTTGTGAGATCCACAGAGACAGAAAGTAGAATGGGGGGTGCCAGGGGCTGGGGAGGGGTCCGGGGGTGGGTGTTTAATGGGGACAGAGTTTCAATTTGGGGAAATGAGAAAGTTCGGGAGATGATGGTGGTGACGGCTGCACGGCCACGTGAATGTGCTTCATGCCGCTGAGCTGTGCACTAAACATGGTTAAAATGGTGAATTTCATGGTATGTATATTTTACTATAATTAAGAAGAAAACAAAAGGAAAAAAGACAGGGGTCCAAGCTTGGGTCGCGCACAGTAGCTCCTTGGCGGTGGCTGCAGCACCAGGGATGGCTCCCCAGGCCCCGTCACAGCAGGAGCAGCTGCCACCTGCACACGGCGGACCCCGGACCCAGGCAGGCCTGTCTGTCCAGGACGTCTTCTACTCTTCCCACACCCATCCAGCTCCTACTCACCCCCTGGGGCCTATCTCGTGCGCTCACGCCTCTGCCCCACACCAGGAAATCTTTCAAGGGCCCGCCAAGGGGCACCGCTCAACAGTGTCTCTAAATCGGCCCAGTCAACCTAACGGGAGTTCGACGAGAGCAAAGCCTTGTCCACATCGTCTGCCCAGTGCCCAGCGCAGGGACCGGCTGGACCCACACAATTAACACCAGGGGCTCTTCCGAGAGCTCCACCGCCTCAGACCTGTGCTGAAGGCTCTGGCTCCCGTCTTCCCTGGCAGGGCTTCCTGCCCCTGCCACAGGGCGGGGGCCTTCATGCCTCTGGCTTGGAGGGGACGGGCCCTGACGCCGTGTGAGTGTTGTCTCCTGTCCACGCAGGGAGCCCGCTTCCCTGCGGTCTCCCTGCATGTCCCAAACTTCCCAATGCCAGGGGCTGCCATTGTGTGCCAAGAACCTGTCAGTGGACAAGACTGTCTGAGTCTCTGGAAATTTATATTCTAATAAGGGGGCAGAACATAAATGAAGAAACGAGTAAATAATTTCAAACAATGGAAGTGCTGTGAAGAAAATCAGGCATCTCAGGAAGTGAACTACACAAGGACAGTGTGAGCCAGCAACGCCACTCCCACGATGTGCCCGAGAGAGTTGAAAACGGAGACTCAGACGAGGACTTGCGCACGAATGCTCAGGGCAGCGCGATTCCAGCAGCCGAAAGTGGAAACGACCCAGTGTCCGTCAACAGGTGAATGGACACACAGTGTGGCCCCTCCACACTACAGAACGTTAGTCACCATGAACAGGAACGGGGCTCTGACACACGCTACAACGCAGATGAACCTTGAACACATGACGCTCAGTGACAGATGCCAGACACAAAAGGCCATATAACGTGTGGTTCTGTTTATATGAAATGCCCAGAACAGGCCAATCCACAGAGACAGAAAGTGGATTCGTGGTTGCCAAGGGCTGGGAGAGCGGGGGTGGGGAGTGACTGCTGATGGGGATGGGGTTTCTATTTAGGGTGGCAAGAAAGTTCTGGAGCTGGCGGCTTGCTGGTTAGCTCAGTTGGTTAGAGCACCACCTTGTAATACTAAAGTCAAGTGTTCAGATCCTACCAGCCAGCTGCCAAAAAAAACCCCCCAGAAAACATTATACTGAAGAAAAAGAAAGAATCAGAGTGGGCTATGGGATGGAGGGTGATGGGTGGGAGGCAGGTAGGAGGTGACCGGGGAAGGCTCCGCTGAGGAGGGACCTTCTGAACTGACACCTGAGTTAAATGAAGATCTGGGTGAGAGCATTGCTGGCAGAATAAGCAGCACGTGCAAAGGCCCTGTGGTAGGAATGGACTTGACGCGTTCACAGAACAGAGGAAACCAGCACAGGAATTAGGAGTAATTAAGAGGGTCAGGAGGGAGTGAGAAGCCTCCATTCCCACTGGGGGTCATGTGCTCGTTTCCTGGGGCTGCTGTAACAAAGTATCACAAACTGGCTGACTTGAAACAATAAAAATGTGTTTCCTCACAGTCCTGGAGGCCAGAAGTCCAAGATCCAGGTCTCAGCAGGGGCGATTCCTCCCGGAGTCGCTGAGGGAGAATCCCTCCCAGACCTCTGTCCTGGCTTCCGGGGGCTGCGTCCCTTGACTTGAAGACGCGTCACCCCCACCTCTGCCTCCGTCTTTCGCGAGACTTCCCCTCTCGGATTTCTTCCCCCTTCCCGTTCCTTCTAAGGATACCTCTGATTGGATTTACGGCCACCCTAATCCAGGATGACCTCTGCTCCACATCCGTAACTTAATTCCATCTGCAAAGAGCCTTTTCCCAAGTAAGTTCACACTCACATGTTGTGGGGTTGGGACATGACTATGTCTTGGGTGGGGCACCATCCAGCCCGCTCTAGGGCCTCAAAATCTAAACAGGAGCAATAGCAGGAAACATTCATGGAGCCTTTCCTATGCTCCAGCCCCGTGCTTAGCACTCTCTGCACTATCTCAGGAAGTCCTGAAAGGTCAGTGCCATAACGTGTCCATTTCACAGATGAGGAAACTGAGGCCCGGCAGACAAGGTCCCTCATCCCGTGAGTCCCCCAGCTAGTGAGTGGCTGAGCTAATGGGTCCCGACCCACTGCCAGTCTCGCCGCAGAGGCTGACTCTCACCCCTGCACCATTCCACGGTCGTCTCCAACCCCTCCAGGTCGGGCCACGGCAGCGCACACCTCCAGGGGGCGCCCTTCCCACCGAGGCGCACAGCGAGTGTGTCCGAGACGCTCCCGCCTCCCCGGCACCCAGCCCGGGTCAGGGCACATTCCCTGTCAATGGCGAGTGGCCGTCGACTGCCCCCATAAGACGGGGTCCTGAGGACATTTCTTTGCCTGCGAGGACCGCGTAGGGGACACCCCCTCCCCCGCTCTTTGAAAGCAGCGCCGGGAAGACCTTCCCCGCCCCCCACCCCCGTCCTCTAAGGAACGAGCCCGTCGCCGCCGTGTGTTTACACATTTGTCCCTTGCTCTGTCTTTAAAGCTGCGCTGCGCCGTCACGAAGTCGTCTCTGCACCTGCCCCTGGCGTGGCTCGTGCAGCTCGTCTCTCTCAGCCAATGGGCAGGAGCGGATTCTGCAGGGGGTTGTCCCTTTCGCTGAGGCGGGTCCCCACCCACCCCTGCACACAAAAGCCCCATCACTAACTGTCCGCAGGAAGCCGAGCCTGTGCCAGCTGCGCGCAGCAGCGAGGACCGGGGACGCAGCCGCAGCCGGGCCCGGGACCCAGCGCCACCCGGAGGGCTGGACCGGAGACCCGTGCGCGCTGCCGCGGCGCCGGCGACCTTCCTCGGATGCAGAGCCCGCCGCCGCCGGCGTCCTCCTCCGGGGCTCTGCCGGCCTGGGGACCGCCGGGGATGCCCGGCTGCACCCGGGCAGGGCTCGCCTGTGTTCGCCGGTGACGAGGACAGGCCTCCGCGGAGGTGAGTGGCCGCCCTCTGTCCCAGCCCTCGGGGGTTTGCCGGAGGCATCGGCCGCTCGCAGACCCCTTTCCTGTCCGGCACACGGGCGGTGGGAGCGGAGAAGCACCGTCTGGGGACTCCCGCCGCCGTGTCGCCGATGCCGAGGACAAGCACCCGTGCGCCCCCGCGCCGTCCCCCGGGAAGGCGGAGATTTGCACCGTTTTCTGGGCGCGCTTAGAGCTCAGGAGGCTCCAAACCTCAGCCTCCCCCTGGGACGCTTCCTGGGAGGCTGCGGGAGCCCCGCGCCGCCTCTGGGCTCTGCCGATTTGTGACACCCGGAGGGACGGGGAAGCCACCAGCAGGGATGGGAAGGAAGGTCGTGGAGACGTGCGGATGAGGCGGGCCCGTGGGGTGGGGAGCAAGGGAGGAGGCGACGACACGGATCCCTCCTGCTCGTCTGAGCTCCTCTGCGTGTGCGGACAAGGCCACACCATGCCTCAGAGGAGCACTTGTCAGCTGTCCCTCCCGGTCACTCTCTGCCGTCTTTGCCGTCCCCAAATGTGCAGCCAGGATCTGAGTGCGGGAGTGGACCGGGCCCACAGGGGAACCGCGACACCCCACAGTTGGAGGATCGGGGGGTCAGCACATGCGGGGGCTCCAGCATCTCGGCTATGGGTCCCCCCACCCCAGGGCGGGGGAGAGTGTTCCTGGGGGCTGAGGCCACACCCAACTCAGGATAAAGACGACAGAGGCAAGACCACTCCCTCCAGAGGGAAATGGAGTCCACACTGAGAGCTGTCCCTTGCAGCGAAGGTCTGGGGCGTTGCGTGGCCCTTGACATCAGGAAGGATTTCTTTTTCCGTCCTGTCTCACTGTCCCTCCGCCATGAATGAATGACGACATTCAGAAACACCCTGAGCAGGGGAGGGTCTAGTTTTTGCGTCCCCCTCCCTTCCGGCCTGGCTACCTGGTTCAGGCTTCCTTTGGGTCCTCCCTGCCTCCAGAGCCACAATCCCAAATGCAGACCCTCCATCTACGGGGCTGTGGTCAAGGGCGGGCTTTGTCATGATAAGGGTGTGGGGCTGGGGGTCGGGAGGCCTAAGATGCTGAAAAGTGGGGACAACCACACAGGAGCTACTGGGAGGACAGAAGCGTTAAGTACATGAGGCTCCTTAGTGACTGCCGAGCAGGGGCCTGAAATCCTTTCACAGACGCGTGAACATCCAGGGAACCGGCTGTTTCATCTAAAACAGGGTTTCTCAACCTTGGATCTGTGGACGTTTGGGGCACGATCATTCTTCATTGGGGAGGGGGCTGTCCTGGGCATTGGGGGGTGCTGAGCAGCATCCCTGCCCCCACCCAGGAGACTCCCTGTCCCCTCCCCCATTGTGACAACCAAAAATGCTTCCAGACGTTGACAAATGTCTGTCGGCAGAACGGCCCCCAGTTGCAAACCACGGGTTTCAAAGCACAAAACAAGTGGTTTTGGTTAAGTCATCAGATCCTAGAACTATATGCTCGGAAGGTATGGTAGAGGTCATCTCTAATTCAACTCTCATTTACAGACAGGGAAACTGAGACCAGGAGAGAGGAAAGGTCTGGGAGTCTGCCGTGCCCCAGGGTAGACACAAATTCAGTCTCACTGGCAGCTCTGGGCCTTGCCCCACATACCCCAGCCCCACTGCAGAGCGCTGCTCCCTAGCCTGCCCTGCCTCTTTTGGGCACCTCAGAACAATAAAAAATAAGACTGGAATTTCGTGGTTCTTAATATTTGTGATCTGACTTCAGACCCCAGTCTCTGTCCACACTGCCTTTGTTAGCCCTGGGGTCAGCAGGTTGCCAAAACTTGCTGCTTTGTAGGAGGACAGAGGGGCAGCGCAGGTGGCCTGGAGGAGATAGAGGTGGGTTGGAGTTGCCCAGGTCCTCTTTGAAAGTGTTGAGCTGAAGTATATCCATCACTCACACTTTAGTATGAATTACTTTGGCTTTATTGCTTCCCAGTCGAGGTCCAAAGGAAGGAAGGGAGGACGAGTCGTGGCTCCTCCGGGAGAGGGTGGGTTCATTCCTGTGCTTGTTGAACGTTTGTATATCGTCTTTGGAGAAATGTCTTTTCAAGATCTTTTTTGATTTGGGAGCATTGTTTGTCTTTCTATTATTGAGTTGTAGGAGTTCTTTATATCTCTTTGGGTTCATCCTATTTGGAGTTCATCGAGCTTCTTCAACGTATAGATCTGTGACAATTTTGGAACATTTTTGGAAATTTGGGGCCATTATTTTTTTCAGATGTTCTTTCTCCCCCATTATCTTTCTCCACTCCCTTACAGACTCCCATTATGTGTGTGTTTGATGGTGTCCCATGGGTCTCTTAGGTTCTGTTCAATTTTTGTCTTTCTTTTTAATTTCTCTTCTTTAGGTTGGGCAGTCTCAATGGACCTATCTTCAAGTTCACTGATTCTTTCTTCTTCCTGATCAAGTCTACTGATGAACCCGCTAGTGAATTTTTTTCCTCAGGAATTGCATTTTCAACTCTAAAATTTCGATTTGGTTCCTTTTGATGTTCTCTGTATGGTGAGAATTCATTCTCATGGTTTCCTTTAGTCCTTTGTACATGGTTTCCTTTGTACATGTCCTGCCTATGAACTGAAGATCTGTTCCTTGCTTCAACTTTAGGTTTCATGTTGTTAAATGCTTTGTGGAATTTGAAGTTGGCATTCGGATTTGGGCTTGGATTCCTGGGACCATTAATCCTCAGTCACCCTGGATGTTGACTGAGGATGCTTGCATTTTTTCCCTTGTCAAAGGGAGTTACTATATTTATTAGAATTTAAGCATAATTATTCCACCTCTTCTGAAGTCACACCTGCTCCTCTTCAGAAGTGTTGGCTTCAGATCTGTGGAGGATCTTGTTGTCCCCCGCATGGTCCTTTCACATCATGTGTCTTTTCTCTGTGTACAAGGAGTCAAGTTGATAAACCTAGTCTGATTTGCCAATTGGTGCAACAGATAAAGTGATGAAAGAGGAAAGACCAATTCTCCCAGGCACATGTCCAGGTGAGCACCAAGTGGGTCGATATGAGTCCTTTGTGAGGAACATCTCTGGCCAGGGACTCAGTAGTTGGGAGTATTCACATTAGGAAATGCCAGTCAGACAACTTTGAAAAATGCCCTTTTTTCTGAAAAGTAGGTTAAGAACATTTGGTCTGAGCCTCCAGTGTACCTTCTTTCCTTCCTCCCCTTTGACTTTCTGTTCATCATCTCGTACTTTACTTTGGCCTCATAGGAGACAAAAAAAAAAGACACATCCTCTTTCCTTTTTAGATTTAAGTCTCATATGGGCTCTCTTTTTTGTCCAATTCCTTCCCACTTTGTCTTCCTGGCAATTCTTTCTTTCTGTCAACATCAATGACACTCTTCCTAGAATGTTTCTAACAATACCTAAAATTTTAATACCCTAATGACATTCATTACACACCGTCTCAAAAACCCTAATCTCTCAAAGGCCATCTTCACACATATGTGTATTTTACCATTTTTTTCCCCATCAACTTAAATTTTATTCAGTTTCTTACAGATTTTAAGACTGTACTTAAAGCCAAAGGGTTAACTCCTAAGCAGCATGTTTTTAGAAAACAGCAATCTAGAAGTGTAAAAATGGTAACACTAATCTGAGTGATTTCTGAATTTCCTTAGTAAGAGAATGTCATAAATTAGAAGAGCCACAAAGATACCAGGAGATTCATTAAAGGAAAGTGTTGTTCTTCCAAGACAAAGTGGTATTTCTGGAGACATAATATGAAACTATTATGAATTTGGAGAAAAGTATAAGTTAGCTCCAAACGTGTTTTTTACAATTAAATATTTGCCTAAATTTGACTCAAATATTAGGTGTTTGAAGTATAAATGAGCCTTAAAATCATCAGGAAGTGCTCTGCTAATGTGAAAACCATTTGTGGCGCAGCATCCACCTTTTTTAGTGTCTATGAATCTGAACTGGCAGAAGCCACATCCAACTCAAGGTAGCACAAGCATCAATTATTATAAAGTTACATGTGACAGAATTCCTGAAAAAGAGAATTCCATGACGGCACTGAATAGTAAAAATATTTTAAATTATAGTTATCATTCTTCTCTTAGTCAACAGGAGAGAAGTCATCTTGGAGTGAAACTCAATGAATGTCATCAGTGTTTTAAAGTCTTCAGCACCAAACATAGCCTTACTGAGCACAAGAGAATTCACACTGGAGAAAAACCCTGTTACTATCATCAATTTGTAAAATTCTTCAGTCGCAGTTCTTACGTTACTGTTCATAAGAGAATACACAAAGGGGAGAAACTCTATGAATGCAGCGAATGTAAGAGAGCCTTCAGTAATTACTCATCCCTTAGACTGCCTGTGAGAATTCACACTGGAGAAAAACACTGTGAATGTAACCAGTGCTTCCATGTCTTCCACTCTTGATGTCTCTTCAAAAAGCGCAAGAGAATCCATACTGGGGAGAACCACGATGCATGCAGTCGGTAAAGGAAGGCCTTCAGCATGAGCTCCTGCGTTACTGTGCACAGTATAATTCATATAGGGGAGAAACCTTACGAGTGCCGTGATTGTGGGAAAGCCTTCAGGAAGCACCAACATCTCACAAAGCACAAGAGAACGCCTACTGGAGAAAAAACTTATAAATGTCATGAGTGTGGAAAACCTTTCAGCAGTAGCTTTTCTCCAACTCTGTACAAGAGGATACATAATGGAGAGAAACTGTACGAGTGCAATGATGTAGGAAAGCCTTTAACAATCTCTCATCTGTTAAGAAATGTGAGAAATCACACCACTCACACTGAAGAAAAGCCCTATGAGTCATCATTGTGGAAAGTCTTTCACTAGTGAATCTTAGATTTCTATGCCTAAGAGAATACTTAATACGTAGGTAGGAATGCAGTAACAGTGGAAAAAACATTTCTTGATCTCTTATTCCTCAGATAACATGAGTGAACATATATGTATGAGTTATTTGTTGCTGCATAATAAATCCCAAAAAACTTCATGTCTTCAAACAAAAAGCACTTATTATTTCACAAGTTCTGTAGATCAAGAATTCAGGAATGGCTTAGCTCTGGAGTTCTCTCTAAGGATCTCTTCTGTGGTTGCAGTGAAGATGTCAGCCAGGGCTGCAGTCTTCTGAGATCCCTACTGACCAATGGTCCACTGCCAAAATGGCTCTCTCACGTGCCTGGAAAGTTAGTTATGGCTATTGGCAGGGGAACCTTCAGTTCCGCACCACAGAGGCCACTCCACAGGGCTAAGTGTCTTTATGGTATGGCAGTAGGTTCCCCCTAAGGCAAATGATTTAATGAGCCAACACAAAAGCCACAATATCTCTTATGACCTAGCCTTGGAAGGACATATTTCATTTCTTCCATATTGGTCACGCACACCAATCCTGATGCAATGCAGGAGGAGATTGCACAAAGCATGAATGTGAGGAGGTATATCACTGGGGACCATCTGAGAAACATGCCATAAATCAGTAACAAAAATCCTGCAGCAGGCCCTCAGCCTTCTGATCAATATGGGGTAGTATTAAATAACCTACAGGTTAACTCATTCTGAAGAGAAGCCATAGAAGTGAAATCCATATGATAAAGTCTGTGGGAAAGCCTTTAATGATAGCTCTAGGGAGTCATGTGACAATACACTCTGAATGAAAACCATATGAATGTCATCAAAATGGAAAATTCTTTAGGGGACACTCATCACTTAAGACACACTTGAAAAGCCACACTACAGAAGAACACTTAATATATAAAGAATGTTGAAAATCCTACAGCACAAGCAATTGCATTACTGAGCACAATATACTTTGTTCTGATATTCTGAATACATGATGGTGGGAATACTTTGGATGTTCTCTGATTTTTTAATACATGAGAATTCATGTCAGAGAGAAAGACCCATTGAATGCCATCAGCATTGGTAAGATTTCCATTCTTCCGCATTTCTTAGAAAATTAAGAACTCACACTGCAAAAGATGTTGTGAATATAAAGGATGAGGGAAACTCTAGTGTTGCCTCTTACATGAGGATAATATGAAAATTCTCCATGGGTGCCACCACGTATGAGTGTACTGATTTTGGAAAATCTTTCATTCACTGATTCCTCTGTTTGTATTTGTGAGAACACATACTGGAAGGGAAAACCTAGGAATGCAATCAATATGCAGATGACTAAGCCTTAGCACTTCACTGACAGGCCACCAAATAATTTATACTAGGGACAAAAATAATAAATGTTATGAGTGTAAGATTATAATTGTCTCATCCTGAGAATGGGCCACTAGCTCATTAATTCTGTTAACTAAAAATTATTGGAGGCCATTGTTTTAGAAGCTTCCTCTTTGGTCTCTTGGATTGCTCCCTTTCTAGGAGAAGTCATCTGCCATGCCATGAGGACACTCGAGCAGCCCCGTGAAGAGGAGCCAACTTGCCAGTACCAAATTGCTAGCCACATGAAAAGTTACCTTGGAAGGAGATCTTCCAACCCCAAACTTTGAACTCTAATTATTATATATGCTCAAATGTTTAGAGGCAAAGTCTACTGCTGTGTGCAACCTGCTTCAAAATGCATAACAAAAATGAATTGATGGATGACACAGGAATCAATGTTGCAAAACAAGTATAAAAAAATGTTACTGATGGTTTTTAGGTGGTGGATGTTTGCTGTAATATTCTTTCAAATTCTTTCTGTGTTTGCAAATTGATCATAATAAAATGGGTGCAGGTGATGTGCTAAGTCACTGAAAAGAAAAATGGATTGTTAACAAAATCATCAATGTTTGAGGGTTCAGTTTCTCAGCATTCTCATCAGCATTTGGTGTGGTCATTGTTTTTTTTGTTTGTTTGTTTGTTTGTTTGTTTTTGGTCTTTTTGTGACCGGTAAGGGGATTGCAACCCTTGGTGTGGTGTCGTCCGCACCGCACTCAGCCAGTGAGTGCACCGGCCATTCCTATATAGGATCAGAACCCACGGTGGGAGCCCCGCTGCGCTCCCAAGCACCGCACTCTCCCGAGTGCGCCACGGGGCTGGCCCTGGTCGTTGTTTTTTATTTTAGTCATTCTAATAGGTATGTAGTGATATCTCACTGTGGTCAGAACCACTAGCTGGTCTTGAGGAAGGGGGTTATCATGGATTTTAATGTAAAAACCATAGCCAAAACCATAAAAGTCCTTCAAGAAATCCAGGGATAAATATTTTATATAGAACATCAGATGAATGAAGTTCTTTTTAAGTATGACGTAAAACAAGAAGGCACAAATAAAAGATTAATAAATTTGGCTTTGTTAAACAAATCCGCAGTAAACCCGGGAGTACAGGTGTCCCGGCAACCTGATGGTCTCCGTTCCTCTGAGTATATTCCCAGCACTGGTATAGCTGGGTCGTATGGTACAACGGAATACTACTCTGCTATAAAAAAGAATGAAATACTGCCATTCGCAGCAACATGGATGGGCTTAGACAAAATTATATTAAGTGAAACAAGTCAGGCACAGAAAGAGAAATACCACACGTTCCCACTTATTTGTGGGAGTTAAAAATAAATAAATATACAAAGAAATAAACGGTGGGGGGGAAGAAGACACAACCATCACAATTCCTTGAACTTGTTAAGACGTGAATAGATATGATGTAGATGTGGGGGAGGGGAAGAGGAATGGGTAAAGGGACGCGAAAATCAACTACATTGTACATGTGAGAAGTTAAAATTTAAAAAAAAGTCTGCAGGGCAAAAACCGCAAGAGACGAAGATAAATAGAAAAATGTTGGCGACTTATCACAAAAGACTAATTTATTAATATTTAAGAACTCCTATCAAGCAATAAGAAAAAGGCCAAGAATCCATTAGAAAAATGAGGAAATGCTAAGAACAGACGATTCACAGAAATTAAAAGTAGCTCTTAAAAAAAGGAAAAATACGAAGTAAAACACTGGTTCCTTTTTTCATTTATCAGAATGGGAATTTTTTTTTCTTTCTGGTTTCGTAAGACAAGGTTTTGCCCAGGATGTGGGCGAAGTGGCACTGCCTCACCGTAAAGATGGGACGAGAATTAGTACAACCGCCTCCAGCGACAGGGACGCGGCCAGAGAGAGCCGAGCGCAGCCCGGAGTGTGGGGTGGAGAGGCGGGAAGAGCCGAGGCCGGGCGAACATGGCCAAGGTTGGGCGGAAATGGCCGAGGTCGGGCGGAAAGAGCCGAGGCTGGGCGGAAATGACCGAGGTTGGGCGGAAATGGCCGAGGCCGGTCGGAAATGAGCGAGGTTGGGCGGAAAGAGCCGGGGTTTGGCGGAAATAGCCGAAGCCGGGGGGAAAGAGCAAAGCGAAGCCGAGCGGCGGCAGGAAGTGACTATAGAGCCGAGCCAAGGCCAGACGCGGAGGGACTGAGGTCGCGGGCGGAGAGCGACAGGCGGGCGGCGCCGAGGCGGAGGCCGTGGGGCGACCGCGCCGGGAGGAGCCGAGGACGGTGGGGCCGGAACCGTCCAGCGCCCGAGCGGCCCCGCAGCTCCACCCGCGTTGGGGCTGTCGCCGCCGGGTCCTCCGCTGCCCACCGCGCGGTGCTGGTTCCGCTGTGTCGGCCGCGTGATCTCCGTCCCCGGCCAGGACCCGCGTGTCCCCGCACGGCCCGGATCCCTCCGGAGTTGACGCCCGCGTGGAGTCCGGCGCGATGTCGCCGGGGAGGGGGCAGACCCTCGGGGTGCAGCACCGGACCCCGCCCTGGGGAAGGCCGCTGGGGGTGACAGTGACCTCTGCCTGCGGATGTGGGGGTCTGGCGTGCGGCCCCCGGCCCGAGACCGAGGCTGGAATGCGGCTGTCCCCCAACTCCTGACCGACACCCCCACCCTGCAACACCGACGCTGGCCGCAGGACGGCAGGGTTCTTGGTGGCGTGTGACTGAAACCATCGCAGGACAGGTGGAGCGGGAGGATTGTTCAAAGAACTGAGAACCGGGCTTGGAGCCCCAGGGAGGCTGGATTTTGGTGGCTTCTGCCCAAGTCCGTCGTGGTCAGAGCTTGCTCCTACCTCCGCATTCGCAGGGGCTCCTGGTTCGCAGACCCATGCCCTGGCTGCCCTGGGGAGGCCGCAAGGGGACTTCTCTGGCATTTTGGGTTTTTATATTGGGGAGCTGGCAATGCCTCCACCCAAGATCATAAAGTGGGAGAAACCGGCAAACAGGATAGGGGCTCAGCTGCCGAGAAACTGAAAGGGACGGCTGTGTCTGCTACAGTGCCCTGTACACTGCAAGTTGTTTCTAAAAGGAACACTGGAGACCACTCATGTCAGCAACCTTGGTCCTTTCTGTTCCAATAGTTCATATTAAAGTTGCTGCAGTTAGGAAGAGTGTATTAGATTTGGCAGCCTTCAGCAAATGACCACTACCCGTCCCAGCTCTGCCTTTTAGGGCCCTTGGTAAGGACTTCAGGGGTGTTTGCATTGAGAAGAGCTGGTATTCCAAGCTGATGTGAGCCGACCGGCTGGCAGCGAATAGAAGGGGGACTGGTCTCTGGCCACTGAAGGAGAAACTAGGACCAGCTGAAGAAAGAACAGAACAACCCAAATGTCCATCAACTGATGCATGGATTTCTAACGTGTGATATCACGATACATTATATATTATTAAGCTATGAAAGATACGAAGGATTCATGTTACAACATGGATGAAAAAATATGTTGAGACATTCTCTTTATTTGGAGGAGGTGAGTGTTTCTTTGTCTTTGGTTTCTTTTCCTTTAGTTCTTTGAGCATATTTAATGCAGTTGTTATAAAGTGTTTGTTTCATTAACATGACTGGGAAAGTGCTTTGATATGTCACTTTTTTGTAAAGTTCTTTTTGTTTGGTTGGTCAGTTTTAAAAAGTTCTTATTTCACTGGGTAAAATTTCTCTTACATAGAAATTTAAAAATCAACATCACAGTTTATGATAAAAATACATTGTGATTTTACCTTTTCTTAATCATTTTTATTTCAAGTATATTTTTAAAATCATAAATGGGGCTTTACAATCCAAAGTAAAAACACTTTTTTTCTTGGTTATAAATATTCATGAGATACAAAGCTGATTGTCACCACTCATGCCCAAGATGTGATGGCCAGATCCATACTGGCAGCATGTCCATTAACACAAATTGCAATTATACCCCATGTCCCCCACCCAATTATCCCCAACTTTCCTCCCCCTCCGCCTTTCCCCCACTCCACTTTTATCCCTAGGTGTGTCCTCTCCCTCTGCAAGTCCAACGCATCACTGTGGTCCTTCTTTCCTGCCTTCTTTCTCTCTTAGCTGCCACTTATGAGTTAGCACATGCGGTACTTATCCTTCAGTGCTTTGCTTATTTCACTCAACATAAGTTTCTGCAGGCTAATCCATGTTGTTGCAAATGAGAGAATTTCATTCTTTTTTATGGCAGAGTATTCCATCGTGTATATGTACCACAGTTTCCTTATCCAGTCATCCATTGATGGACATTTAAGTTGGTTCCATATCTTGGCTATTGTAAACAGAGCTGCGATGAACATAGGAGTGCAGGTGTCCCATCGACATGATGATTTCCATTCTTTTGGGCATATACACAGAAGACGGATTGCTGAGTCATATGGAAGATCTATCTGTAGTCATTTGAGAAACCTCCAAATTGTTTTCCAAAGTGGTTGTACTAATTTACAGTCCCACCAACAGTGCAGGAGTGTTCCCTTCTCTCCACACCCTCATTTGTTATTCTCCACCTTTTTTATTATAGCCACAGAGAATAACAAAACACTTAGTCTTGATAGCTTGAGAATTTGACAAGCAATTCCAGACCATGCTTTCCAAATCTAGTATTCTTTAGTATTCTTCAGACTTCTGAGATCTAGTGTTCAAACTACTCCATTCTAAATGTACAATCTTAGATAACTATTGTACACTTGTTGATAAGAGAGTTTCCCGAAAACAGTCCATCAAATATAAAGAATAGTTTCTGTCCAAGTTTCAGCAATGAGGGAAGAAATACCAAACACCTATGAAGAAATCATTTATTCATTAAAAAAAAACAGAACCAGTACTATTCTCTATCATAAAAGGGAACACATAAAGCTAATTTTAAATGTTTTTGTTGTAGACTTCAGTAATATTTCATTCCCTACACAGGTCTCAATCCTACTTAAAGATCTTTTATGCAAGGTAACCATCAGGATGTCCTGAGTAAATGTCCTGGATATTAACATGGCCCTAAATAGCTGTTCCAAAGAGGAGCAGGTTATTTTTGAGGAAAAGGGCTGCCTTGGTAACTTCCCTCAAGTGTTTATCTTGAATAAAAATGGTTAATGAAAATATTTTTTAAACCATCTTTGGATACTATATAACATACTGCTCGCCAAACAAAAAAGAAAATCAAAACTCTCTTTCCCTTTTTAGGAAATTTTCTACCTTTACTTTTAAAATTACAATTTATTTATCTTTTTTGTTGTTGTTTTTTGACTGCCTAATTCAGTATTAAATTTTTTAAATTCTGCATTTCAGTGTAGTAAGAGTTCTTTTTCAAATGATCCTTACGAATAAGCAAGTTCCAGTCAAGATGGCGGAATAGACTGTCCCCAGCGTCACTCTCTCCCACAAATCAACCAATTTACAACTATAAAAATGTAACATCAGTCGAGCTGGGGCCGCTGGAGCTCAGGGAAAGAGGAGGAGAGACCTACGGAGTTCATGAAGGCAGCAGAAACCACAAAGAGAGGAAGAAAAAACTGCTCTGTTTTGAGCTGCAGCTGCTTTAAGGCTCGAGCTGCTGAGTGCATGGAGCAGGAGCTGGCAGAAGCAGCTGTGCCCTTCAGATGGAGTTGAAGGAGGTGGCAGGGGAGAAGAGGCACTTAGTGGCCCCCAGGACAGCAAGACCACTAATAGGGTTCCCGTGGACCCACTCAGGAGCAAGGAGCCAGAACAGCTGAAAAAGGGGAGCCATTCAGAGGCTGGTGAGTTATCGCAAGGGACCGGTATATGGTCCATCCCATGGGAAGTGTTTGGAGAATGGGTGGTGCGGGAGACAGACCCACCAGGAGAACACTGGACAGAGCAAGGAGAGCCAGTCTGCCCCCCAATCAGCACAGAACCACCCAGCGGAGACTGGTCGGGAATGCAGAATTGCATGGGGTGCAGTTTGATGAAAAAACTCAGGCCCACATCAGAGTTTCTACACAACTCAGGTGAACCAGGTCTCTGGAGAGCTTGAATACCTATAATGTCCACCATTAAACCCTGAGCTGCACAAAAAAGCCTTCCCTAGGGAAACAGCAGCAAAGCAACAATTTAACTCAACCACACAGCTCAAGTTCTGGTTCCCCTATTTTAGAAGTAAGCAAAGAACAAAAAATTAGTTCCGGACCAGGCATATCACCAGTGCCTTGGGACCTGCCAGGGGACATGAGGCATGGAGAAAGGGACCAGACCCCTGCCCACAGCCACTCACACTGCCAGCATCTTGGGGCCTGCCCAGGGACTCGAGGCATGGAGAAGGGGACTGGATACCCTGCACACAACCAGGCACACCACCAATGTCTCAGAGCCCTGCCCAGGGACCAGAGACCTAGGGCAAGGGACCAGACCCCCCTCCCCCAACCAAGCACACCATGCCAGCATCTCAGGGCCCACCCAGTGACCCAAGGCATGGATCCGGGGCCTGGACCCCCTCCCACAACCAGACACACCATGCCAGTATCTTGGGGCCCACTGAGGGACTGGACCCCCCCCAGACAACCAGCCACGCTGTGCCAGTGTCTCAGGGCCTACCTAGGGACCCGAGACATGGAGAAGGGGGCTGAACCCCCCTCCCATAACCAGGCACACTGTGCCAGCACCTCAGGGCCTGCTGGGGTACCTGTGGCATGGACCAGGATCTGGGAACTGGACCACCGCTCCCACAACCAGGCACACCACCAGCACCTCAGGGCCCCACCCAGGGGCCCAGGATATGGAACCAGGGACCGGATGCCCCGCTCACAACCAGGCACACTGCCAGTACCTCGGGGCCCACCCCGGGACCTGAAGCATGGATCTGCGGACCGGACACTCCCCACAACCAGGCACACCACCAGCACAAAGGAACATACCAAAAACATCACCTCCATGTGGGTGGCCCACCACAGCCACCACAATAACCGTGGCTGCCATGAAAGCAGCTAGACACCACAACCACCACTCAGATGGTCCGCCAGGCACTGGAGACAAAAGGAGAGTCACCAGCAGAGAAAAAAGAAGAGGTCATCTCTCCCCACAAAGCCCATTTCAGAGTGACAGAAGAAGCATCTGCTCTATGATGATATTGGGGGACCTGATCACACCTCTCAGCATTGGACAGATCATCTAGGCAGCAAATCAACAGAGTAACGATTATTCCTTAAGAGGGAGAAAAGAAATCTAGGGTAATTAGAGGGGGAGAGGGGAGGGAGACGGGGGTGGTGAGAGATTGGACAAGGGGCACAAAGAAAAATTATGATTTGTAACAATATATATGCTAGTAATATTGATTTAATCAACATATCTCAATGATGAACCCCGAAAATATGTATAATCAATTTTGATTCAATAAAAAATTTTTTAAATGATCCTTACAATACAGAACACAGATACCAGGGCAATACTCTCAAGTCACTTTGACTATAATAAAGAGATGAAAATGGATAGATATTTGAAGATAGGTGTTCCCTCTGCTCTGAAGGTGAGCAAGCTTTTTAACACGTGAGCAGCACAGAACTCCCGAGCTCCATCAAACTCAGGATGCTTCCATTTAATATATTATTCTTAAAAAGTACAGTTTGGTCACTAGGAAAGACTGAACAAAAATGATTGCCCTCCCCCCAAACAGCAACCAAAATAGCTCTAATCACCCCAACTACTTCCCTGTTTTTTAGGAAGTAGTTGGGGCCAAAGAATTTTAAGTCTTAAATTTCAGCTCCGGAAGCACTGCTGTTATTTGCTCAAAGTTGCAGGTCTCCGTATTTCCCTCTCCAATACTTCCTCCATTTATAAGTTTATTTCCATAGACACACATGTGCACACACACACTCACACTCACTCTCAAGTAAGACACTTTTTCATATTTGTTGATAAATCATGAGAATATGAACTAGGTGTGTACAGGGTTTCACGGGTGCTTTGTAAGCATCAGAGTCACTTGGGTCCTTTTCTCCAAAAGTCTGAAATCAAATTACCCAACCAGGGATCACTACTTTCCCACACGCTGTTCACAGGCTGCATATGGATGAAGGGCAGAGAAAAAGTCCTCATAACTAATGTTTAGGTAGAAGGGCAAAGAGACGATCTCAGTCAATCTGATGAGCCAGGGAAGAAAGCCTCATGTGCTGTCCACAGGACCAAACTTCAATACTAAATGATCACAATCAGGATTAGTTACCATTTGAACTAAGCAAACTGATTAACGTATCTACATACAAATCTGTGGATCTCTTCTGCTGCTGGGCTACGAACTGGCAAGAGTCCTGAGCAGCAATCACAATATCTGCTTCCATCTTCTGGGGACAGCACCTTCACTGCCAAATGACAATTAATCATCATTACTATTTGCAAACTCTGGCGAGTATTTGGAACAATCTAAGTCAAAAAGTTCCTGCTGCTGTTTTAAAATCTCATCCATCAATCTGGAATTATTTCTTTTGAAAATTCCTCGGTGGCCGTAGATGCTAACGTAGGAGATGCCCACGGCCATGCACCACACCACGAAGCTGGCGATGTCCCCAGAAGCTGGGCTCCTGCTGCTCCTCAGTGATCACCCAGCCCATGTGCACAGGCAGCTTCTTCTCTTCCTCTTGCCCACACCTGCAATGCGACGGCCTTTTCCCTGCCCCCAAACCCCTTCCCACCTGCGACACGTCACTCGCCCCCCTGCTACCTTCCTTCTCCCTTGGCAGCCCCACCCTGGAGAGTGCCAGGATTTTACCTTTTGATTGATTCAAAAGTATTGAATCAAGACTCTTGATGTAAACAGCCCCTCCAATAGTGTTACCATCTCACTGAGCCATGAAGTCTGTCTGCACACTTTGTGCAGCTGGTGCTGGTATGACCCTTTCTGTCCCACCAGGCCCTTCCGAGATGGAATTTCCCAAGTGGAGTGTGGAGGATGTAATGAGCTGAATAGCGTCTGCCAAATCTTCACATCTGCTCAGAACCTCAAATGTAATTAAAGATCTGAAGATGGAGTTACCCTGGATTTAGTGTGGACCCTAAATTCAATGACTGGTATCCTCACAAGAGGAAAGTCCACAGAGACACTCAGGAATAAGACCGTATGAAAGGCAGAAACAGACTTCGGAGTAGTCCTTCCATAAGCCACGGAATTCCAAGAAGTACAAGAGACAAGGGAAAGTTCTCCACTGTTGGTAAACTGAATCAATTTTACGACTATTCACTGTCACTCAAAGCACCAAACCTTAATAGTTCTGTTCTTAAAAATTCTAATTATCACATGGCTTATCACATGGAAGACCATCAGCCACTCACACACTCTGTCCTTTAAATTTCCCAGGTCCCCGATGATCACAAACCCTAAGTCCATCAGGTTTTCAGTGTAACTCAGCAAAATCGTTGGCTACATCTGAGAATCAGTCTGGAATAATTTACATGCATGGGAGAGAAAACTAAAATCAAGTTAAATAATTTCATACAAAAGGAGAGGAGGAAAGAAAAGATTCATTGGAGGAAGTGATTGGCTCACCTAATTAGACTTGAGTAGATTATGTCCAGGCACAAATACTTACAGTACACAAGTGAGGGGGTCAGATACAAGTCTGGTTGTGACCACCCCACCATGCCCACCCCCCATGCCCACCCCCGATGCCCACCCACATGCCCCACCGTGCCCACCCCCCATGCCTACCATGCTCTCCTCCCAGGTGGCCTAACACCCTGGCAGCTGCTCTTACACTCTTTCCCCCCTCAGCTCCACTTCCCAGAACTCCAGGTGGGGCAAAAAGAAATCCTGTGTTATTATCCCATTCCATCTCCCTTTATTTCCAATAAAGAGTTCTGTGCTTGGATTCCATTGGCCCGAAGAGGGCCATTTGATATCCCCTGACTCCGAACATTGGGAGAAGTGGGATTAAAATATGCAGATTTGCTCACCGTGGAGTCAAGCGCACAGCAAACCTGTGTTAAATCCATAGCCTGTTGTCAGGAGGCACCGGCACCATTTTCCACCTCTACTCACTCTCTGCCCTTCTGCTTCCAATTCACTTTTTGACCCTCTACCATCAGCCTTCCTCCCCCACCACTGCTACAACTCGCCTATCAAAAGTTCTTCAAGGAAGTCCAGAAAATGCCGGATTCTTCCAAGCCCATCAGTCATTTTGCTTCTTGGCCTAGTGAAACTCTCTCCATCTGATTTCTGTGTCATGGCACTTTTATTCCACAAAGTACGTGTTCATCGCATGTTTATCGTAATTCCTCTGTGTCTTATGCTGGGAGCAAGTGAACGAGTGACCTCAGCTCAGGATCTAGTGTGAAGACAAAGCCAGAGGTCTGGCTGCCAAGTTTGTCTCAGTAAAAAATGTTCCCAATAAGAGGAATGGGTAAAGGGACGTGAAAATCAGCTACAATATATATTGGGAAGTTAAAAAAGTAAATAAAAATAAAACGTTCCCCAAATCATGTTCATTGTTCAGAACCTAAGATCAAATTTATAAAAACTAGCCCTACATAATTTTTAGATAAGGAGATTGTAGGTATTATACGTGTTACTTTATTATTTGAAAATGTCCTATATCTAAATTAGCATATGGCAAAAAAGAAAAACATGATGGAATTTATGTTAAAATTAGATGTAAAAGTAACCTTAATAAAATAAGATTTTTATAAAATCAAATTACCATAACATTAAAAGAATCTCCTTGGAGTAGGTATCATCTCTTCTTTGAATATAAGCATTATAAGGAAAAATGAAATGTAAGTACAGTCATTGCTCCGTATCCATGGATTCCACGTCCATGGATTCAACCAACTGCAAATTGAAATATTCAAAAAATTGCTTTGTACTGAACACATACAGATTTTTTTCTTGTCTTTATTCCCTAAACCACACAGCATAAAAACTATTTGCACAGCATTTGCATTGCATTATGTTTTATAAGTAATCTGGAGATGATTTAAGGTATATGGGACGTCGTGCAAAGGTTATATGCAAATACTGCACCGTTTTATATAAGGGATTTGAGAATCTGTAGATTTTCATATCCATGGGAAGTCCTGAAACCAATCCACCACGAATACCAAGAGATGACTGTATAAAACAGTAAATAATCCCTCAGGCTAGATTACCCAAGTAGACTTCAATATAAATGAATTAAATTCACTGTGAACAGAAATTGCACACTTACAAATAAAGATGTCCTTTCTCCTCACTTGAAACCTAATCTCTCACCCACAAAACCATCCACTCTTCTCACTTTTTGTCTCTTAAAAGACTTTAATGAGGAACAGTTGGGGTATAACAAAGGATTGTGGTTAAGGGCAGGAAGGACATTCAAAAGCCAAATAAAACTGAGTCCTTTCTTGGTGAACCTCCTCCAAACAGCTACTCAGCTCCTCCAGCATTTTCTTCTAGGTTTCAGATTATTCTCCTTGGCACCTTGCTCTCTCTGCCTCCCTGGCGAGCCTGTCTGCCCTCAGGGCCTCGGCCAGTCTCTTCCTTGCTTTCCTCACTTTCCATATCTGTCGTTGGATATCTCCAGGTGTCACCTGTTGTCTGCAGAGGGGCTGTGAGAGACCCAGACCTGATTTCAGGACCCCTTCAGCCCAATCTGAAGACCGCCCGATGGTGGGCTCAGGGCAGGTGTGCAGAACCCCAGCACCAGCTTGGCCTAGGGGTTCACCTGGAATTCCTGGTACAATTATATTGAAGGCACTTTCAAAATCAAATGGACTTAAAAGCTCTCCTTCCCTATTGCAGGCCGGGAGTCCCTGCAGTCTCCTGTAGGCACAGACTTGCTGAGGTTTCTGCAGCTTCTCCTCCCATTGACGGCACCTAACATCACTGTCAGGATGGGAGGTTATTCTAGTCACAGGCTTCTGGAAGATGCAGCTGGTCAACCTTATAGGGAGTGCACCGGGTCTCCGTTTGGCCTTGGTCACCTGGACTCGTTGTTTCCTCTGTAAAGTCTGGGGCATCTTATTTCTCTTGAGCTTTACCTTCAAAAACAAATGTGAAATTAGAATAAAATGGAAGATGAAAACTGCCAGCTCTGGAGAATTGGCTCCAGCTCATTTGATCTTCCACCCTTCCTTCCCCCCTGGAGCAATGTCTCTCAGATTATGCTGTCCCTCACAGTCACCTGCAGGGTGTGTTAAAACGTAGACTTTTGGAACCCAAGCAGGTCTGGCGTGAGGCCCAAACTTTGCATTTCTCTGCACTGCCAGATGCTGCTGGTGCTGCTGACCCAGGCTGCACACATTGATGCAGGATCCTGGGACATCAACCAGCTGGTGTGGGTCAAGGACTGAAAGCTCAAGGTCATGACCCAGTGCCAGTTCCAGACCACTTCTCTCCTCCATCTCCTTTTAGGATGTTACCCTCTTCCCATCCCTGTCACCGTCAACTACACACATGCTGGTGCCCCGAACCCATCGTCACTGGGACACAGGGGTCTCAAGTCCCCTTGGATCCCAAGACCTCAGATCTCTCTGCATCCCTTTTTGCTGTGCTTCACATCACACAGTCACCCTGGTTTATTTTAATCTTGGTGAGAGAGAAAAGATGATAAACACAATAGTGAATTTCTAATATATTGTGAGATATAAGTGCTGTGTTGAAAGTTAAGGTTGGGGAGTGGAGAGACAGAAGAGAGACAGGAAGACAGAAGAGAAAGAAATTAACTGCAGTTCATGGTGATGAGGAAAACTGAATTTAAAACAAAAAAGAAGCACATTCTGCTTAAAGAAGTTTCCAGAGAGAGGGACAATTTGAACTGGACAGGACCGAACAATACTCCCCTTCCAAGTGATGTTATTGATTTAAAAAAAAAAAAAAATTCTGGCCTGTTATCCCAAGAAAGGTTCATGCACAAAAAAGCAAAATATTTTGAATATTACTCCACAAATGTTAACACCTAGCTAATAAGTGTTTCCCTAGATATCTTGTTTTAAGAACACTGTCTGCTAACTTAAAGAAGTTTTTAAAAAGGAAAATACAGAAACGGATATTCTTGCTGTCTCTGTACTCACCAGAATAGGCTGGTTTGGAAAAGAGGCCGATGGAGGTTTCCCCGGGCTGCAGAGTTTGTCCTGCTGACCCCACTCCTGTGACGCAGACAGCCTGTGGCTTGCTGGAAAATGCAGTGACTGCCCCATCAAGTCCCCTTTTATAGAGGAAGACAGCGGATAAGCCAATCAGTGCGTAATTCTCAGGAGACATCCCATCTCCTATGCTTGGGATTTGAGGGACTCCTAAATCTTCATAAAGAAACAAACAAAAAAAATGAGGTGCTATTGACTGTCAGATACTGCTGGTAGATGAAAAAGTTTAATACATTTGTGTGAGGAGGCGTGTAGTATTTGCAGTTAATATCAGCATTTTATTTTGGAATTTTTTAATTTTTAATTGACAGATAATAATTGTGTATATTTATAGGGTAAAATGTAAAGTTTTGATCTGTGTATACATTGCAGGTTTATTCAATCACGGTGATTAACATATCCATCACCTCACCTAAAGGTATTATTAATGTCAGCCTTTTAAATGTTTCCTTTTTCTCCCACAATTTCAATGTCTTTGAAGGCATTCTATATAAATAGGAATGAGAGTTTCTATGCATATAAATTTTCGTACAACATAGGCTTTAATAAGAAAACAGTTAAAGACCCATTTAAATGCTCACACCAAATTCCTGGTTTTATCCCTGTACTGGCCAGCAAAAAATAAAAATGAATGAAGATTAAAAATAAAAATAAAACTACAATCTACGGAATACATCACACAGCTATTAAAAAGCAATGACTATTTCGTGTTTCAACAATTCATGTTGTTACCGGTAAATTTGAGATTGTTTCAAACATTTTCAACCAGTTTGAGACTCTTACTCTTTTCCTATGCTTTGATCTAACTCATTAATGTTCCTTTAGACTCTTTACTTGACTTTTTTTTTCCCCCTGCCCCTCTGGCTAACTTTGAATTAAATATTTTATTATTTAATAGTTTCCTCTGTAAATATGTTTGTTAAAATCACATACAAATCTTTGTATTTGTATGTGATTTAATCATATAGTTCCACCGATGATTAAATCATGAATCCTTTACTTAATAGATACGTTTACTTATTTTTAACACCTTCTCCCTCAAATGCTAATACCTTAAAAGACTTTTATTTCTATTTTTACCTTTCCTGATGTTTGTATTACTGTTATCAAGCATTTTGATTCTGCATATTTTTTATCTCCATAAGGCATTTCTAGTGTCACTGCATAAAACAATTTTGATTTATATTTATCTATATATTATTCTTTCTATATTTCTTCATTCCTTCCTGCATTTCCCGTTTTCAATCTGAGATTATTTTCCTTTGGACTTAAGAACACACTTTATTTTTGGGTTTTGGGGGTGGTTTTTTGTTTGTTTGTTTGTTTTTTCTGATTCAAGGCTGCTAACAACAAAACGTTTCAGGTTAAGTTTTTCTTAAGGTGTCTTTATTTGGGGGCAATCTTGCTTCTGGGCATAGAATTCTGGTTAGACAGATTTTTTTTTTTTTTTTTTTTTTTTTTTGCATTTTAAAAATAATGTTTCAGACTGGCCCGTGGCTCACTTGGGAGAGTGCGGTGCTGATAACACCAAGGCCCCGGGTTCAGATCCCTATATAGGGATGGCCAGTTGCCCACTGGCTGAGGGTGGTGCTGACAACACCAAGTCAAGGGTTAAGATCCCCTTACTGGTCATCTTTAAAAAAAAAAAAGAATGTTTCATTCCCAATATAGGCCAGCCGCCCCCCAAAATTTTTTAAATAAATAAATATAGTGTTACATTGGTGTCTATCTTACTTTTTTCTTATATTGAGATGCCAGCTGTCAGTCTTTTTTCTTGCTTATTTGGCCTCTGTATTCTCTAAAATCTTTCTCGTTATTTTTGATTTTTCAACCATGATATAGTTCATCGTTGCTTCCCGTGCATTTACCTTGCTTAGGGAATGTGGACTTAATTGAATCTGTTTGTTGATGTGTTTCATCAACTTGGAACGTGCTTGCACAATCTCATTTCGGATGTTCATTCTTCCTCAAGTTCTCTCTGGCCCCCTTTTAATCATACTCCACTTGTCTTTCAACTCTCTCCTGAATTTTCCAGTGTTATTCATCTGGTGCTTTTGTTGGGATATTTATTCTTGCTCTGCCTTCCAATTTACTAATCCAGTGTTTTGCTGGATTCAATCTATTCTTAATTTCTTACGTTCTTAATTTCAATTAAAATACAATAAATAGATTTAATTAAAAATAGAACAGCTTCACAATCAATAAGGGGACAATTTTTCCTTTCTATACAATAAAACTGAAAATGGAAAGGAGAAAATTATAACTTGGATCATATTAAAATATATTAGGAGCTGCCATTCACCAAAATATATCGGTAAAAGGCAGGGACAGAAACATCACAGAGTGGGAGAAAATATTTACGTGATATACATCCAGTAAAGAACATCAATCTGGAATATATAAAGAATTATCAAGCAAAAAAAAATAACGAAAACCCACTTGAAAAGTGGGTAACAAACTTGAATAGACTCTACACAAAAGATGACAGACAAATGGCCCATAAAAATTTTTTTAAAACATTTAACCTCTTTAGCTTCAGCAAAATGCTGAGAAAAACCAAGTGAGATACTCTTATATACACAAGGTTAGCTAAAATGAAACAGACAGCAATACCAGGTGCTGCCAAGGTTGTGGAGCAATAGGACCATTTATGTAAGGCTAGTAGGAGTTTAAATTGGTATAAGCACTTTGGAGAACTGTTTGACAGTCCCTGTTAAAGCTGTATACATATCTACCCTGTTCCCTGCACATAAATAATGCCAACATGTGTACATGTGCCCAGCACAATCGTGTTCTAGTGGTCACAGAACCTGGAGTCATAACAGTACTGGGCTGGAAACAAACCAAATAATCAGTAGGAGAATAGATAAAGGGTGGTATCTACACCAGTGGAACTCCACACAGCAATAAGAATTCACATATAACAGCTGCCATCATATTAGGGAGAAATCTCACACACCTAGTGTTCATCCACACCCAAGACATCGGCTACCCCAGCAAAACTAACCTGTGGTGCTGTCACAAGGGAGGGTGCCTTGTGGGAGCCAGGACAGCGTGGCAGAAAAAGGCCCCTCTGGGATGAAGCTGATATTCTGTTCATTCATTGTGCTGCTGAGCACATGAGTGTGTTTAGTTTGTGAAGTTCATGGAGATGGATGTGTCTGATTTCTTTTGGGGGGGGCGAGCAGCTGACTGGTATAGGGATCCGAACCTGTGACCTTGGTGTTATGCATGACAACAATAATACAAAAGGTAAGAAAAGGTAAAAAGGGAAATTAAATGCATACTGAGGTATTGACACTTGAAGGAAGGTGGCAAACTAATTATTTTTATTAGACTGTATTAAATAAGGATTCATGATTTCATCATCAGTGTAACTTCATGAAGATTTGTATATTATTATACCCAACAAGTTTATAAAGAGAACAGAAAATAAATAAAAGTATTTAATTGGAAAAAGTTAAGCAAAGAATCATAAAAATAAGAAAACAATTCCATTTACAGCAGCAAAACGAATAAAGTACTTAGAAACAAATGTAATCGAGGAGTCAAAAATCTTGTATATTGAAAACTACAAAACAGTGCTGAAAGAAATTGAAAACACAAACAAATAGAAAGACATTCAGTGCTCGTGAATTGAAAATTTTAATATCGTTAAGATGTCAACACTACTCAAAACAACGTACAGATTCAATGCAGTCGAAACCCCAATGGTGTTCTTTTTTTACAGGAGTAGAAAAATACATCCTAAAATCATATGGAATCTCCAGGAACCCCAAAGAACCCAAAAAAGCTGGAAAATGAGCAAAGTTGGAGGTTTCACATTACCTGATTTTAAAATTGCAAAGCTACAGAAATCATAACAGTGTGGTAGTGGTATAAAGACAGACATATAGACGAATAGAATAGAGAGCCCAGAAATAAACCCTCACATATACGATTAAATGACTTTGACAAGATTGCCAAGACCATTTAACGTGGGGAAGACAGTGTCTTCAACAAATAATGTTGGAAAACTGGACAGGCACATATGAAGAGAAAACGCCACTGGAAACTTATCTTCCACCACACACAAAGGTATACCACACACAAAAATGAATTCAACGTGGACCAAACACCTAAACATGAGGCTAAAACATTTTTTAAAATAAGGGGAAAAGCCCATGATTTTTGGTATGGCAATGATTTCTTAGATATGATCACAAAAGCTAGACAAGAAAAGAAGCAAAAGACTTGTTGGCTTTATAAAAATTAAAAACTTTTGTACATCAAAGCACGATATCAGTGAAATGAAAATGCAATCCATGAAATGGAAGGAAACATTTACAAGACATACATCTAATAAGGGAAAGATATCCAGAATCTGTAAAACACTCCTACCACAGTAACAAGAAAAACCCAATTTAAAAACAGGCAAGAGAGCTGAAAAGACATTTCTCTAAAGAAGATCTGCAAATGGCCAATAAATGCATGAAAAAATGCTCAACATCACTGATCATCGGGGAGATGCAAATCAAAACCACAGTGAGATACCATGCCACACTCATGAAAATGGCAATTATCATACCGGCCAGCCGTCCTCATTAATTAGTTAATTAATTGGTTTAATGGTTATTATGTTTAATAAAAGAAAAAGCCAGAACATAACGAGGATTGCTGAGGCTGTGGACAAATTAAAATCTTTGTGCATTGTCTGTGGGAATATAAAATGGAGATATCTCAAAAAATTAAACGTAGAATTATCCTATGATCCAGCACTTCTATGTCTGGCTATATTCCCAAGAACATGAGAGTGGGAACTTGAATAGATTTTTGTATACTCGTGTTTATAGCAGTCTTATTGACAGTAGCAAAATTTGGAAGCAACCATCTGTCCATCAACAGATGAGTGTTTAAATAAAACGTGGTTCACCCATACGATGGGATATTATTCATCCTTTAAAAGGAGGGAAATTCTGACCCATGCTATGACATGATAAAGCTTGTGGATGTTATGCTCAGCGAAATAAGGAAGACGCAAAAGGACAAACACTGTGTGAGTCCACTCATATGAGGTTTCTAGAGTCGTCAGATCCACAGAGACAGAAAGTAGAATGGTGGGTGCTGGGGCTGGGGAGGGGGATGGGGAGTGGGTGTTTCATGGGGACAGAGTTTCAGTTTGGGAAGATGAGAAAGTTCTGGAGGTGGATGGTACTGATGGTTGCACAGCCATGTGAATGTGCTTCATGCCACAGAAGTTTACCCTTAAAATGATTAGAATAGTAAATTTTATGTTATGCATGTTCTCTCACATTTTAAAAATAAATAAAGAACCATAGAGAAAAATTATGCAAGTTTAAAAAATGAGAACACGAAAGATGAGTGAAATAATATCATTTCTATCAGTAATTACATGCAATGTAAATGCACAAAGAATTAATTTTGGTAACAAATTTTTAAGCTCTTTTTTTAAGTTCAAATATTTTTAAGCTCAAATTTTTAAGTTCTTTTACTGATGGACATTTGACCTGTTTGTAATTTTCCTTATTAAAACCAGTGTTGTGTGAAAACTCATGTACAGAGAAACTTTTCATCCTATTTCTGTAGAATTTATTCCAAGACCTCAAAATAGTGGAACTTAAAGAAAACATATTTAAAATTTTATAGCGGGATGAATGGTAAGAGGTTGGTTGATGGACACAGAACAGCTAGAGAGGAAGTTGTACTGGTGTATAGTCGAGCTAGGCTTCTATTTCTTGGGGGGGGGGTGTTGTTGTTTGGTTGGTTTGGGTTATGAATATTCATGAGATACAAAGCTGATTGTCACCCCTCGTGCCCATGATGTGAGAAACATATTCATACTGGCAGCATACCCATTACCACAAATTGCATTTGTGCCCGGTGTCCCCCACCCAATTATCCCCAACCTCCCTCCCCCTCCCCCCTTCCCCCCCACTCCACTTTGTAGCCCAAGGAATGTTCTCTCCCTCTGCAAGTCCAACGCACCACTGTGGTCTTTCTTTCCTGCCTTCCTTTCTCTCTTAGCTCCCAGATGTGAGTGAGCACATGCGGTATTTATCCCTCTGTGCTTTGCTTACATGACTCAACATAAGCTTCTCCAGGTTCATCCACGTTGTTGCATATGGGAGAATTTCATTCTTTTTTATGGCAACCTAAATGTCCATCGATGGATGATTGGGTAAGGAAACTGTGGTATATCTACACCGTGGAATATTACTCTGACATAAGAATAATTTACTGCATGTTCTCAAATGACAAGAAGAGAGGAAACCAAATGTCCTCATCAGAAAGAAATGATTAACTTTTGTAATGACAGTATGCTAATTAACCTTATTTCCTCATCACATGTAGTATACGTGTATTGACATACAATTCTGTATCCCACAAATGTGTATAATCAATTTGTTTCAATAAAAATAAAATAAAATATACAGTTTGCTACCTCAAAAAAAGATAAAATAAAATAAAATATTTATAGGAACAGCAAATACCATACGCACATACATGCTTGCATTTAAAATTTTTTCATCTACCCACATTGTCTAACAGTGTCAATAACCCCACATTCTGTGTTTCTTTGAAAGGCTTAGGAATCGCTCAAATCTCATGGATGTGAGAAAGGATGTCTCCTATAAATGCTGGCGAGGTTGCGGAGAAAAAGGAACTCTCATACATTGTTGGTGGGACTGCAAAATGGTGCAGCCTCTATGGAAAATGGTATGGAGGCTCATCAAACAATTGCAGATAGATCTGCCATATGACCCAGCTATCCCACTGCTGGGAATATACCCAGAGGAATGGAAATCATCAAGTCGATGGTATACCTGTTCCCCAATGTTCATTGCAGCACTCTTTACAATAGCCAAGAGTTGGAACCAGCCCAAATGTCCATCATCGGATGAGTGGATACGGAAAATGTGGTGTATCTACACAATGGTATACTACTCAGCTATAAAAAAGAATGAAATACTGCCATTTGCAACAACATGGATGGACCTAGAGAGAATTATATTAAGTGAAACAAGTCAGGCACAGAAAGAGAAATAACACATGTTCTCACTTATTGGTGGGAGCTAAAAATAAATAAATAAATTCACACACACACACACACTCACACACACAAAGAACCGGGGGGGAGAAGACATAACAACTACAATTCCTTGAAGTTGACATGACAAGCAAACAGAAAGGACATTGTTGGGTGGAAGTGGGGAGAGGCAGGAGGGAGGGAGGTTTCGGTAATGGGCCACAATAATCAACCACATTGTACATCGACAAAATAAAATTTAAAAAAAAAAAAAGAATATGTCAACCCCGCAAAAAAAAAAAAGAAAAAAAGAAAGGATGTCTCCTATGGTTTATGAGCTGACTAGGATATTGAATATCTTCCTCCATAAAAGGGGAATCAGATACAGAAGTCACTGCATTTTCCAGCAAGCCACAGGCTGTCTGCGTCTCAGGACAACTCTGGGACCAGGAAGAACCTGCATGGACCAGTTTTCCAAACCAGTAGCAACCTATTCATTTCTCTACCCAAATATCAGGGCATTAGTTATTCCCCCTCTGATGTCCTCATCATGAATGTTAATGTAATAAGCAAGTTGACTAACTAATTACTAATCGATTATTAAGTAATTATTAATGTAGTTTATTCATTAATGTGATTCTGTTCATGTAGTTGACCTCGCTCTCCTCTCTTCACTTCTCTCTCCCTATTTCCCCCCTCGTCATTTCTCTCTCCCATAGAACACTTTTCTCTAAATGGCCACATATTCTAAATCCATTGTTGTCCTTCTTATTTCTTTCCCACACTAAGATTTAAACTAAATAAGGGCAGTGCCTTTGTTTAGTTAATTTCCAGATAGTGGGTTTTATAGTACAGTGCTTTAAATGTGGTATGTGCTTTATAAGTAGGTCTACTAAATAATGTTCCCTTCAACTTGGTACAACTTGAAGAAGAAAAGGGAGTGGTATTAAAAATTATGCTAGCACAACAAGAAAACTGGGATGAACGGGATCCTTTTCTATAACTATCTGCTGGAGACAGATCCCAAGTATTTCAACTGACAGGTGGACTGATTAGGTTTGCATATGAACAGATATGCAGATTATCGTGGAGAAATAGAGGGGAAAAGATAAAGGTCAGCAGAAAAAATTTGAACTATAATAATCTATTTGCTTAAAGAATATGTATTTATATTTGTCTTTGTGTAAAAATCTGAAAATGTCAGCAAAAGACACACATACAATATCACAGAGGCATGTTCACTGACCCAGTAAAATTTCCCTCAGGTCATTCTCAAATTTTCCTCGGTATTTGTCAAATGCGTTGAGGTTGCACTTCTAAAGAGTCTTTCCTGTTTGGTCTCAGGGTAGAAAACCAAAACCAGCCTATTTAGGAAACTTAAAAGGAATCAAACCAGAGACCCTGTCAAGATGTCTGGTTCATTTTCCTCTGCTCCCCTCTCTTAATAATTCGTTACACGTGGATAACATTCCCAATGAGATCCATTTTGAAAATAAATTAATTTATGTTATGTAAAAAAATATAAGGCAATCCTGATTTGACTGTTACAAATTGCACGCAGGGATTGATATTCAACTCTGTACCCCACAAATATGTATAAGCAATTGTTTCCATTTTAAAAAAATGAAAATATAAGGCAATATTAGAAGTCATTATTTCAGTGAATGAATAAATTAGGCATAACAGAGGGTGAATCCGTATAACTATTATTAAATTTTTACAGGATGGGAGGGTAATTCAGGGAACAGGACCCATTGGGTGGATATTGATGGAATAAAACAGATTCTGATTGCCTTATCCTGTATCAATCGACATGCTCAAACCTCCCCCCTTGCAAACCTGTTCTATTTTTAATTCCAGAAAAAAACAATCACATCACTTTTTCCCAACAAATCCCCTAGCTGAAGGCAAAGGTTTATGGAAGCCATACTGACAATCTTCAAGAGCTGGAAGGGACTCATATGTCTTTTGACAGAGAATGAACTTACAAACTGTGACCAGCCCTATAATCTGATACTACTCAGTAGTAAATGAGATGGGTTTGGGGTTTTTATACTTGATTCAGTAGTAACTGTGCAAATGTAACCGTGCAGTAAAGACCTAATTGAGTTCGGTTGCTATCCAATCAGTGAGACAAAAGTTGTGCCAGGAAAAAAGATTTTATTACAGCCAGGAGAACGATATCAGGGAGGGAAGAAATGCAGGTGTGTGCAAAGAGGTGGGGGAGGGGGTGTCATGGGATTAGCAGATGGATTGAGTCAAATGTCAGGACTCCATGATGGACAGGGTCTCTGGCATCAGGCAGTCTGTGGTCAGTGGTATTTTCTAAGGAAAAATTCAAAAACAGGAATCTCAGCCAAGCCATCATTGGGACATTAAAATACCCAGGTTGGACCCCTGACTAATGTATGTGTATAATGCAATCTTCTTTAAGCAGGAGCATAGGTTAATAATCAGCTTGGCTTGTCTTTGGAGAATCTTTGTTCACAAAGATCCATTAGGAAAGCAGGAGAGACAGAAGGGAGACCTAGCTCTGTTTCTTAACCCTTAAGTATACAGGAGCTATGTAAATGAGCAAAAAGAAGAAAAATAATGCTTTTAAGAGAGATCCTTATGGGGGCGCAGTTTCACAAATTCAATTCTAAAAACAGACTTGATTCCAATGTTGGAACATTGAAAAACTGGAAAAATTTGGCTTTGTGAAACTTACCTCTGGGGACTGTAACTCTTAGAAAATCTGTGTACACAACTAGCATATCTGATCAAATTCAACTTTGCAATTGGGATGTGCTGTAACTGTGAAATGAAAACTGGACTTTGAATTTGAGATGATCAAAAAATAGAATCTATCTTCTTCATGATTATGATGTGCATTATATTTGTAAGGATTATAGTTGAAGTTTCTGGGTTAAATTAAAACGTTATAAATAAAGTGAGCTTTATATGTTTTTGTTTACCATCCTTAATGGGTTGTCCATAAATAGACATTGCTCTGCAGTAAATTTGAAGGGGAATGACCAGACTAAAGCCATCTCAAAGACTCAGACTTACTGAGGAGTTTTCAAAGAGAGGGGTGAGGGAGTGGAATGTGGGAAATGAAAAGCAGGAGGGAGTGGGACATGAGCCACGGGAGCTCCATGAAAGGAGCCAGGTGCAAGGTCTTGCCAAGGCTCCGTCTGGTTTCTGTTCCCGTCCTTGCTGTTATCTCAGGGTCCTGCGGGAGGGTGGAATCAGCACAGCTTTACCGATGTCTTCTTTGATTTCTCAGGGTCTCGATAGTCTGTGCACGTCTGCAAGTTTGCAGCTCCAGGCAGGCTGGAAAACAACTTTACACTTACGTAAATAATGTCATCTTGCCCCATAACCAAGTTTTAAAATATCAAATAACCATGGGAAAAGAGGGAACTCAGAGAAAAAAAAATCTGTGTCCTTTTAAAATGTTTTTACAGCCCATGCAGTTTTAAGTCCCAACATGGCTTCAGTCCTGCTCATTCCAACAACCTGGGTGTCACAAAATGAATATCACTATTGTGTAATTTCTACAGGTTGGAGTGTTCCTCAGGGAACAGGTCCAGTTGGATGGATTTTGATGGGATTGGGCTGGCTCTAACTGCATTATCCTCTGTTGATTCAGTTATGCTTCAACCTCCCCCCCTTACAAGCCCCTCCTATTTTTAATACCAGGAGCCACCAATCCCATCTGCCCTTGTCCTCATAACTCCTGGCTCCACCTCTTTTAAGGACACCTGGAGGATTTCCCCAGGAGCTCCCTCTGGCAGAATCGCATTGCACCTGCCTCAGGCCAATGGAACATGTCTGCTCTCCCCTAGCTCTCTGTGGAACCAGCTTTGGGGTTCACACTTCTCCCTCCAGGAAAGTGAAGAACCGAGGGACCCACAGGAAATACTTGCAGGAGATACACAAGACTGGCATTTGCTGACACAGAAAAACCAGAGAACCTTTAGAACACGGAAGGGGTGTGGGCAGAGCATGACTCCGATGCTGAGAGGCCCAGTTTTGGAGGCAAAAGGCCCGCGACTACTCCACACACATCACCCTCATCAACTCAGGGCTCCAAAAAGTCACGGCAGAGAACGCGGAGTTGCAAGAATCAGATGACAAAGAGACACCTGCTCTTTAGCAGGATGACCTTCCTAAAGATTTCAGGCCACAGAAATTTAAAACAAGTGGCAATTTTCAGTCCAGTCAGAAAGGTTTTGCAGGAGGAACCACCTCTTTTCTGGACTTTGGCAGCTGGGAAAGACACACAAAAGGAATTGGACAGAAGCTTCTTCAGAAAATGGGCTACGTTCCTGGAAGGGGCCTTGGGAAGAATGCACGAGATATCCTGAACCCGGCCAGAGCCAAACAGAGAAAGGGAAAAGGAGCTGTGGGGGCTTATGGCTCCGGGAGTACCACTCAGTCCCTGCAAGACTTCCCCGTGGTTGACTCAGAACAGGAAGCCAGAGAGGAGTTTCAGAAGGAGGTGAGCCAATGGAGGAAAGGCTCAAGCAGAAGCAAGACGAAGCCCAAATACTCTTCCAGGACAGTGGAAGCGTTGAAGGCCCAGGGCGGGATTAGCATGAAGCTCACCCCTCCCCAGAAGGAGCTATCTCAGGTCAAGGTCATAGACATGACAGGCTGGCAGCAGAAGGTCTATTACGGGTATAGACAGATCAGCCACCGACACAGCGTCCCCGACCGCAGGCTGCCCCTGCAGTGCCAACAGCCACCACAGCCCGGCAAAGAGGCCACGGACCTGGGTTTCACACTGCCCAAGCTGGAGCCCAACCTGCAGCTGCTCATTGACTGCACAGAGCAGGAGATCATCCAGAACCACTGGCAGCTGCAGTACAAGCGGGACATTGTGATGTGATCAACCTCTTCCATGAGCTGGAGAAGACTCGAGGTCTTGTTCCATGAGGAGTGGGCCATCTCCAACCTCAGCAAGGTCCTGGAGATGGTGAAGCAGTGTGAGCGGTGGGTGCAGCCCAACTGCAGCAGCCCCCTCACCCTGGACAAGTGTGCCCAAGTCTTCCAAACCCTCCAGATGAGTCCGACGAGGATCAGAGGACGTTGGACCACATGGACCTCACCATGGCCATCAGCTATCTGCTCGTGAAGGAGTACTTACAGGAGTGGGATCCCCTCTGAGACCGCACTTATGGAACCGAGACCATCTCCAAGTGGAAAAGCCTCCTGGAGAATGACCGGCTCTTGTGCCTCGGTGGGCAGAACCCCTCAACACACTCCTTTCACAGGTTGATATGGGAAGTCTGGATGCCTTTGGTTCGAAATAGTGTCACTCAGTGGCAGCCAAGAAACTGCAAGCTGATGGCGGACTTTCTGGAGAGCTGGGTGAACCTTATTCCAGTGTGGATTTTAGAGAACATACTAGACCAACTCATCTTCCCCAAACTGCAGAAGGAGGTGGAAAAGTGGGACCCACTGATGGACACTGTTCCCATCCACTCTTGTTCCACCCGTGGCTGCCCCTCAAGCTGATGTGACTGGAGCCACTTTGTGCCCTCCTCTTGTAGAGTCCAGCACCCTGCACAAGTGGCACCCCAGTGACTCCTCCACCAAGCTCCTCCTCCAGCCCTGGAAAGAAGTCTTCACCCCTGGTTCCTGGGAAGCATTCATGGTCAACAAGCATTCATAGTGCCCAAACTGGGATGTGTCTTTGTGAGTTAATCATTAACCCCCACCAGCAGCACATGGATGCTTTCTATTGGGTGATGGACTGGGAAGGGATGATCTCCGTCTCCAGCCTGCTGGGGCTTCTGGAAAAGCACTGCTTCCCCAAGTGGCTTCAGGTGCTGCATTCCTGGCTCAGTAACAGCCCCAGTTATGAAGAGGTCACCAAGTAGTACTTGGGTTGGAAATCCATGTTCTCAGACCAAGTGCTGGCACATCCATCCATCGAGAACAAATTGAATGAAGCACTTGATATGATGAACAGGGCGGTGTCCTCCAATGTTGGTGCCTCCATGCACCCAGGAGCAAGGGACAACATTGCCTATCTCATCCACACAGAGCGGAGAAAGGACGTCCAGTACCAGGTCAGGCAGGAGAGATGGGAGGCTGAAAACATGGTGCAGAAGGGCAACTGTGTGGCCACCAGCTCCATGCCCATGAACTTTAAGGACCTCATCGAGACCAAGGCCAGAGGGCACAACCTTGTCTTCACGCCCATCATTGGGAAGTGACAAGAAGGGAACCAGCTCTACACGTTTGGCTGTGTCATGATCTACATCCACCGGAGAGTGGTGTTTGTCCAGGGCAAGAAGACCTGGGTGCCCACCTCCCTGCAGAGCCTGATCAACATGGCCAAATAGAGGGTGGCAGGTCTGGAGCAGCCCAGAGACTTGAACCTGAGAGGGACATGTGAGGAATAAACAGTATTTTAAATCCTCTTTGAAAATATAACTTCTCTATGGAGGAGATATTCCATGTCAGGCCAGGTCACCAGGGAACGATGGAAAACAATCATGCTACTCTAGAAGTGCATCAGTCTTTATACCAAGGTCTTATACAGGATGTCATCCTGGGAACAGTACAGATGGTCTCTGAAATATGGCCGCTGCAAAGAAAGTATTTGTCTGCAGTCCTTGTATGGTGACCTTCTCTCTGGTCTCTGGTGGCAGCTTCTATGTCAATCAACACTGAACACATGACAGCAAGTTCAGATCAGTCGCTGGAGGCTCCTCTGTCTTGCTCCTGATGATTTGGTTCTTCTGTAGATGCCCAAGTATCTGTGGCAAGTTATTCCAGCTTTTGCACAGGAACCAGTGGGCAGAAGTGTCATTCAATATGCCCATGCACTGTGAAGTGTGACAAAAGTCAAGCTCCTCCAATCCTTTCAAAATCTGAGCAGAAATATTCAAATATCTAACTTGATAGTCACAGTAATCCCCATTCTTCTGGTTAAATTTCCATCTTACAAATTGGCTAATGGACACAAAGAATGATTATGTATTGTAATGATGAATAAGCTAACTATCCTGATTTGACCATCACACATTGTACACAACTATTGAAAGTCATCTTTGTGACCCACAAGTATATTTAATAAATTATCTTTAAAATAAATAAATTAATTAGTTAATTTAATTAAATAAATTTCTGTCTTATTTCTTGCCCCCATTATCCTTTTTAAAAAGTAAGGAATAGGATTTTGCTTTAAATGCCTTTGTGCAATAAATTGGAAGCCCCAAGGGCAGTGGGTATGGGGCAAGAAACCCCATATTTGATCATATTTGATCCTTTTCCCCTAGGGCTAGAGCAGGTCTCAGCCATGGAAGTAGTTTGCAAGGCCAATTTGCTGGCTGAATTCCCAGCAATAAGAGTTGGCTTGTCTTGCAGAATGTAGAGAAATATGAAGCTAGCAGGGCATGCATTTCTCTGAATTCCCTCTTTTCCTATGGTTATGTGATATTTTGAACCTTGGCTATGAGGCAGGATAACAACTATGTACATGAATGTCGAGCTGTTTCTCTAGACTACCTGCAGCTGTGGCCTTGCTCCTATTCCTTTCCTGAGAAGCCAAAGAAGACATCAATCAAGGTGTCAGAATAGCTATGCTGACTCCACCGGGAGCCAATCAAAATCCTGCATAACCCCAAGACCCCCCATCCTCAAAATTTACCCTATAAATGCTTATGATTCTAAGGCTTCTGGGAGTTCAGGTCACTACAGCGTTAGCTGGCCTGTTCTCCTTGGTTGGTGCCCTCCAATAAATGCTAATATTTCATGCCAAAGATCTTGCTGTGCAGATTTATTAGCTAAGCTGTGTGCAGTCAGGTGAACTCTAAGGTTCTGTAACAGTTGGACTGTAATTCTGAGAGTGAAGGAAATTAGGAAAAAACAGAGAGGTGCACTAAAATGTCACAGCTTTTTAGACACATACCCATGGAGAGAGCCCGGTATTATAAGATCACTGTCTTCAGTTAGCCCCTCATGGGTGTCCTCCTACATGTATAAAGGTAGAATTCATCACAAGAAAGGAGAAAGAGTAGATTTCACACCCTTTTCCATCCCAGCCCCCTTTATTCCAGTACGTATCTTTGCAACGTAGGGATAATTTTTCTGCAGAATCCTTGTCAACAACCGAGAAATAAAAAGAAACCATGAAAATAAAAAGATATACACAATGCATTATTTTATTTGTTTCTTTAATTTTTTTAATTGACAAAATTGCATATAGTTATCATGTACAACATGTTGCTTTGAAATATACGCGCATTGTGGAATGGCTAAACAGAGCTAATTAACGTAGGCACTACCTCACATACTTTTCATTTGTCTGTGGTGAGAACACTTCAAGTCTACCCTTAGCAATTTTCAAGAATACAGTACATTGTTATTAATTTCTGTGCAACAGATCACTAAAACTTATTCTTCCTGTCTAACAGCATATACTCAGAAATGGTGATGGAGTGGTTCACTGACTATGGAAGTCCAAACTGCAGCATCTTTTGGCAGGGTAATTATTCATTTATTGAATAAATATGTCGGGAGGGCCTACTGTATACCATGCACTATTGAAAGCACCAGGAATGTAGATGGAATGATATAGCACACATAGAGAAACATCAAATAAGTCAAATAAGTAAGAAAGCGTGAGCAGAGCAGGAATAAAGTCGATGGTCATGAGATCATGAATGACTGGTGGAAGTCGAGCACAGGCATTCTTTGAGGTTCTAACGTTCCTGCTGAGATCTTGACAAGACTGATCAAACTTTGTCCTTGACATAACTTACTTTGGATTGACTAGGATAGTGAGGCTCTGAATTTTATGTAAACTTCCTGCATTGTAACTTGTTTGCTCCAAATAAGGCCCAGATCCCTGCTCCTCCCCTTACACATGAGCCTGAAGACAAAGGAACATTTCCTGCCCAGACTTTCCTGTTACTGCAATAATTTAATGCAACTCGTTAAGTTTCAAGACCCCCTCCCCACTCCACGGCAGTTTTTAGTACCCCCTTTCCTCTTTCCCGAACTGGCTGTCTCTGCACGTACAAGCTTTGTTTGCCCACATCTTCCCTAAGACATTTCTGGATTACAGTTTTCTATCTTCTTCTTGCAAAAGTCCCCCTTAATAAAGTCTACTATGGGTTACATGTATCCCCCAAAAGTTCGTTTATTAGAAACTTGACCCCCATTGTAACAGTGTTAAGAGAGTGTAAAATCCAATTATGGTATTTGAAAGCGGGGGGGGGTGCCTTTAATATGTCATTAGAGTAGGAGGACTGTGCCCTGGTGAATGGATTTCTCCATTCATGGAGTAATGGGCATGGTTCTCATGGCTTTAAAAAGGAGAGCTAGTGAGAAGTTTAGCTCTTGCTCAACCCTTTCTCACCATGTGTTACCCTGAATTGATGTAGAGTCACCATCAAGAAAAAGACTCTCACCAGATGTGCTCCCTGGTCTTTGGATGTCCCAGCCTCCCAAACTGCAAGAAATAAATTTTGTTTCTTTATAGTTTACCCAGTTTCAGGTATGTTAGGTAGTTAGTCATGAGCAGGTGGGGGGGATGGAAAACTGACCTCACCCATAACTCCGCCCAGACCCACCCCTCTGTGGGCAACATAGTGGAAGAAAGACCCCACAGTCTAACCAAAGGGTTCTCCAGGGACTTTCCAGGTGGAGAGTCATGTGCAGAAGGGAAAATTCTAAGACCTTAGGTAATCTTTGAATATGCTAATGCTCATTAGATGCTTATACATATGTCATCCATAAATACAAATCATTATAACAGACTGAACTATGGGTAAGGACATGCGCATTAGAAAAGAGGTTATAGAACCCCAAATGTCAATCAAAGTTGTCAATCAAGCTTACAAATGCATATGCAAAATTAGTAGAATAAAACAGTTATGAACTTGCTTGCATGTAAGTGCCATTCACTGCTCAAGGGAATGACACACTTCTCTCTTGAAGTGTTTCTTCCTTCCTGTATTTCCTATACTCATTGAAGCTTTACTACTGCTGCTGGTTTGGGTTTCTGATTCTTCATTGACCTAAAAAAAGCCAAGCCTCACAGGACTTTTGTCCCCGGTAACAAGGTATTTTGTTTATAAGCAACAAAAATGAACTAATACAGTCTTTACTTACTAACACTCGGTATTGGGCCGAGCCCGTGGCGCACTTGGTAGAGTGCTGCGCTGGCAGCGCGGCGACGCTCCCGCCGCGGGTTCGGATCCTATATAGGACTGACTGGTGTACTCACTGGCTGAGTGCCGGTCACGAAAAAACGACAAAAAAAAAAAAAAAAAAAAAAAAAAAACTTACTAACACTCGGTATTATGCTTTTTTTTTTTTTAATCAACAGCCTGAATTACAAAAGCCAACTACCAGAAGATCTGAGAAGTTTCAAAAGACAGAAATGCTAGAAATGTTGGTGGAAAGCCTTCAGGCATGAATAAGCTTGGGGAGTTTGAAGAATAATCTTCAGAGTAGTGACTGGAGTCTGCTCTGCATAGCTGATCATGCAATCCATTCCCACCCCTGCCTGCAGTGACTGCCCACTGGTAGCTTGAAATGACCACAGCAAGAGAATGTACACCACAGAAATCAGTCAGTGCTACAAATCAGACCTTCTTCTGACCTTCCAGCAAACCATTCCCTGTCATCATCAGTTTGTTTATCTCTTTTATAGGTGTAATAATGGCTAACTCATAAGTTGAAAGAATTTCTTGGCTCATACTGGTAACATATAATTTGCTCCTATTTAGGCCTAGCCCTCTGTTAGGCCCTGGTGAGCAAAAACCGACAAGCTCTTGGTCTCTTGGGAGTTATAGTTTGCAGCACAAGGTAGATTTTAATCACAAAATTGCCAAAGTCACGGATCTCAGTATAATTGCTGTCAGTGATTGGAGTACCACACAGCAGAACCAAAAACCAAGAACCCTGGGTAGGTGGGGAGGTTGCCCTGAGCAGATGCTCCTGAAACAAACTTCTAGAAGGTGTAGAGATGAACTAATTATTGTTTCTGAATGGAGTACAGAGAGCATTTTAAAGCTTACATATTTTAATACGTATTTGAAAATATATCACCAATATGTCAAACAATTTTTCAGGGTTCTGGTCAAGATGGTGGAATAGATGGTCCCCAGCATCACTCTCTCACACAAATCAACCAATTTACATGTATAAAAAACGGAACAACAGCCAAGCTGGGGCCGCTAGAGCTCAGAGGCAGAGGAGGAGAGACCTACGGAGTTCACCAAGGGGGAGAAGCCACGATGAGAAAAACAAAAAACCACTCTGACCATTTCGTGCCACGGCTGCTTTAAAGCTGGAGCTGCTAAGCACATGGAGCAGGATCCAGCAGAAGCTGCAGCTGTGTCCTTTGGGTGGAGTTGTTTGGAGGCAGCAGGGGAGAAGAGGGCCTTGGTGGCCTCCAGGACAGCAAGAGCACTAATAGGGTTCCCGTGGACACCACACAGGAGCAAGGAGCCAAAACAGCTGGAAAAGGGGAGCCATTCAGAGGCTGGTGAGTCATCTCAAGGGCCCATCCCATGGGAAGTGCTTGGAGCATGGGTGGTGGGGGAGACAGGCCCACTGGGAGGACACTGGGACACAGCAAGGACAGCCGATCCGCCCCCAAATCGGCACAGGACCACTCAGAGGAGACTGGTCGGGAATGCAGAATTGCATGGGGTGCAGTTTGATGAAAAAACTCAAGCCCAGATAAGAGTTTCTACACAACTCAGGTGCACCCGGTCTCTGGAGAGCCAGAAGTAACTGTAAGATCAACCACTAAACCCTGAGTTGCATAAAAAGCCTTCCCTAGGGAAACAGCAGCAAAACAACAATTTAGATCGACCACACAGCTCAAGTACTGATTCCCACAGGAAGCTCTCCATTTTAGAAGTAAGCAAAGTACAAAAAATTAGTTGTGAACCAGGCACACCACCAGCACCTCAGGGCCCACCAGAGACTGGACCCCCACCCACAACTACACACACTACCAGCACCTTGGGGCCCACCCAGGGACCTGAGGCTTGGAGCCAGGGACCGGACCCTCTGCCCACATCTAAGCATACCATCAGCACCTCAGGGCCCTGCCTGGGTGCCCAGGGCATCGAGTGGGGACCAGACCCCACCACCCACAACCAGACACACCACCAGAGCCAAGGAGCATGCCAAAAACATCACCTCCATGCGAGTGGCCCACCACAGCTGCCACAGTAACCATGGCTGCCGCAAAAGTGGCTAGATGTCACAACCACCACACAGGTGGTCCGCCAGCCACCAGAGTGCATTGACACAAGGAGAGTCAGCAGCAGAGACCAAAGAAAAGAAGAGGATGTCTCTCTCCACAAAGCCCATTCCAGAGTGACAGAAGAAGCATCTGCTCTATAATAATATTGGGGGACCTGAACACACCTCTCAGCATTGGACAGGTCATCTCGGCAACAAATCAACAGAATAACCATTACTCTTTCAGAGGGAGAGAAGAAATCTAGGGTTACCAGTGGTGGGGGGCGGGTGGGAGAGATTGGACAAGGGGCATAAGGAATAAGTACAATTTGCAACTATATATACTAGTAATATTGATTTGATCACCATATGTCAACATTGAACCCCCAAAATATGTATAATCAATTATGATTCAATAAAAAAAGAAAAGAAAAGATATCACCAATAGACACACACACACACACACACACACACTTGTTAAGGTTCAGGCTGAGTTAAAAATGTAAGCCAATGAAGACTCGCTGTCCAGGTGATGAGAATATCAAACCATGGTATGACTGGTGTTTGGAAACTCTGGGAAAGCAAGTGGGACTTGGTGGAGGGTGACCGTCATTGCTGTTGGGCTTCTTGACCAACCCCTGCCTATGAGCTTCAACCCTGGAACAGAGCAGAGGCAGGAGAGAGCAGAGGGCACACGTTTCCCTCCCTCAGGTAATTAGCAAGCCAGCAGTGTTGTAATGAAGAGAGAACAATTTGACTAACGAGGAGCTTTGGAGATACAGCCCCTAGAGCCAGAGAAAAGCTGTAAGGAGGCCACCTGTCTCCTACCAACATAATTGTCACCCCTGCTAGACCAGAAAGGAGGACTCCTTGTCTCTTAGGAAAAGTGACTTGTCCAGAAACTGCAGACATGATGTTCAAACTGAAATTCTCGAGGGTTGCTTTGTCTTTGACATCCATATCCTGGGGAGAAACTCGGCCCTGTGATCTTCTATGGGGCCATCCTAGAGATACGGAAATCCCCTGTAGGTTCTGGAAGAAAAGGAGCAATTTCCAAATTATTTTTATTAACCTCCTGGTAGTCCTGAGATAATTAAGTAGGGTTAATTAAGTAGGAAGTCTAAAACAATGGTTTTCCAGCCCAAATGTTCATCCTCAGATGAGTGGATACAGAAATTGTGGTATACTACACAATGGAATACTACTCTGCTATAAAAAAGAATGAAATAGTGCATTTGCAGTGAAATGGATGGACCTAGAGAGAATTATATTAAGTGAAATAAGTCAGGCACAGAAAGAGAAATATCACATGTTCTCACTTATTTGTGGGAGCTAAAACTAAAGAAATAAATACACAAACGGGGGGAGCGGGAAGAAGACACAACAATCACAATTCCTTGAAGTTGTTAAGACAAGTGAACAGATATGAAGGGGGAGAGGGAGGAGGGAGGGAGGGAGGATTCAGTAATGGCCACAATAATAAACCACATTTTGTATTGATAAAATAAAATAAAATTTTAAATTTTGTCCCCAATATTGTCCCCAGACCAGCAGCCAAGGAAATCACAGAGAACCCCGCTCTTGGTTTAATGCTGTGTTATCACCACCTTAAAGCTTTGAACAAAAAGTTCCACATTTTTATTTTGCACTTGAACCCAAAGATGACACAGCCAATCCTGCCAGCAGCATGAGCGTCACCTAGCAGTTCTTTGAAATGCAATATCTTAGGCCTCACCTAGAGGAGCTGAATCAGAACCTCTGGGGTGGGGCCCGGCAACCTGTGTTTTAAGAAACCCTTCAGGTGACTCTGATGCATGCTGGAGATGCACAGAGTAAAGGCGCCACCGGATCCATGAGATATCTCCCCATGTTTCTTTAACTTCTTGGCATATTTCCAAGTCCCCTGGCACTGGATTCACAATTGCTCCTGATCCTGCTGACCCCTTTCTCTCACCCTAAAACTGCACAGACTGACTTCCTACCCAAAGGAATCAATACTTGCTAAAATTTTCTAAGGACTCCAGGCAGCTGTGACCTCACCCTTCTTGGCCAGGAATGGAAAGAGGGGACATTTGTGGGTATACCCGCACACAGCTGGTTTTAGATCCAAACTTTTAGGGGAAACACTGAGTTTCAAGAGAAAGAGGTCAGTCTGTCCAGTCAACTTGCTCCTTGGAAGGACCCAAAGATCTGTGTTTTAACAAGCCCCCTGGGTGATTCTAATGCATACTGAAGTTTGAGAGCCACGGTGCTAGAATAATTTTCAGCTTCCTCAAGAATAACAACTCATCAGTCTCTGCCTCTGTTTTGTCCCATGGTTTGTAGAGCTGGGAGGCTGGGTGCTGAGAGCTCTGTAATTTCAACTATCTTTTTACCTCTGATCCCTGGTGGCTCATTATGGATGGTCCCTATCCTTTCATTTGTAAGAACAATTGACAGACACTTAGAGACCCACTGGTCCTTTCTGTCCTTTGCAGATCTAAAGAAGAGACCCTAAAGTAGAGAGGAGACAGAGCTGGTGAGGATCTAAGCCCGGTCTGTGCTGTGGATTCTTCCAGGAGGCAGCCCGCACCCCATTGTTCCTGAGCTGCACTTGGATAGGATCCTACCAAGAACAGGAGGAGGTAGGGTTGGAGACTCCATGAATTGCGTTAAAAATTCCCTGATCTGTAGGATTCTCCAGCTGAAGAAGAAGCTCGGGACAGGAGTGAGGGTGGAGCTCTGTTCCCCAGGAAGGGCATTATTACTAGCATTCAGGTCTTTGATGCTTTTAAGACATGCTTTTTAAATATACAGTACATGCAAACTTTTTTTTTTTTATTTTATTTTGTCGATATACATTGTGGCTGATTATTGCTCCCCATCACCAAAACCTCCCTCCCTTCTCCCTCCCCCCCAACAATGTCCTCTCTGTTTGCTTGTCGTATCAACTTCAAGTAATTGTGGTTGTTATATCTTCTCCCCCTCCCCGTTTTTTTTTTTTTGTGTGTGTGTGTGTGTGTGTGAATTTATATATTAATTTTTAGCTCCCACCAATAAGTGAGAACATGTGGTATTTCTCTTTCTGTGCCTGACTCGTTTCACTTAATATAATTCCCTCAAGGTCCATCCATGTTGTTGCAAATGGCAGTATTTCATTCGTTTTTATAGCTGAGTAGTATTCCATTGTGTAGATGTACCACATTTTCCGTATCCACTCATCTGATGATGGGCATTTGGGCTGGTTCCAACTCTTGGCTATTGTAAAGAGTGCTGCGATGAACATTGGGGAACAGGTATAACTTCGACTTGATGATTTCCATTCCTCTGGGTATATTCCCAACAGTGGGATAGCTGGGTCGTATGGTAGATCTATCTGCAATTGTTTGAGGAACCTCCATACCATTTTCCATAGAGGCTGCACCATTTTGCAGTCCCACCAACAATGTATGAGAGTTCCTTTTTCTCCGCAACCTCGCCAGCATTTATCGTTCAGAGTCTTTTGGATTTTAGCCATCCTAACTGGGGTTAGATGGTATCTCAGTGTGGTTTTGATTTGCATTTCCCGGATGCTGAGTGATGTTGAGCATTTTTTCATATGTCTGTTGGCCATTTGTATATCTTCCTTAGAGAAATGCCTACTTAGCTCTTTTGCCCATTTTTTAATTGGGTTGCTTGTTTTCTTCTTGTAAAGTTGTTTGAGTTCCTTATATATTCTGGATATTAATCCTTTGTCAGATGTATATTTTGCAAATATTTTCTTCCACTCTGTTGGTTGTCTTTTAACTCTGTGAATTGTTTCTTTTGCTGTGCAGAAGCTTTTTAGTTTGATATAATCCCATTTGTTTATTTTTCCTTTGGTTGCCCGTGCTTTTGGGGTCGTATTCATGAAGTCTGTGCCCAGTCCTATTTCCTGAAGTGTTTCTCCTATGTTTTCTTTAAGAAGTTTTATTGTTTCAGGGTGTATATTTAAATCCTTAATCCATTTTGAGTTGACTTTAGTATACGGTGAGAGGTATGGATCTAGTTTCATTCTCCTGCATATGGATATCCAGTTATCCCAGCACCATTTGCTGAAGAGGCAGTCCCTTCCCCAGTGAATAGGCTTGGTGCCTTTGTCAAAGATCAGATGGAAGTAAGTGTGTGGGTTGATTTCTGGATTCTCTATTCTATTCCATTGGTCAGTGTGTCTGTTTTGATGCCAGTACCATACTGTTTTGGTTATTATAGCTTTGTAGTATAGCTTAAAGTCAGGTAGTGTTATGCCTCCAGCTTTATTTTTTTTGCTCAGCATTGCTTTGGCTATGCGTGGTCTTTTATTGTTCCATATAAATGTCTGGATAGTTTTTTCCATTTCTGAGAAAAATGTCTTTGGAATTTTGATGGGGATTGCATTGAATTTGTATATCACTTTGGGTAGTATGGACATTTTCACTATGTTGATTCTTCCAATCCAAGAGCATGGGATATCTTTCCATCTTCTTGTATCCTCTCTAATTTCTCTCAGCAGTGGTTTGTAGTTCTCATTATAGAGATTTTTCACCTCCTTGGTTAACTCAATTCCTAAGTATTTTATTTTTTTGGTGGCTATTGTAAATGGGCAGGCTTTCTTGATTTCTCCTTCTGCATGTTCACTATTGGAGAAAAGAAATGCTACTGATTTTTGTGTGTTGATTTTGTATCCTGCTACTGTGCTGAAATCATTTATCAATTCCAACAGTTTTTTTGTAGAGGTTTTAGGCTGTTCGATATATAGGATCATGTCATCTGCAAACAGGGACAGTTTGACTTCATCTTTTCCAATCTGGATGCCCTTTATTTCCTTCTCTTCTCTGATTGCTCTGGCTAGTACTTCCAACACTATGTTGAATAGGAGTGGTGAGAGTGGGCATCCTTGTCTAGTTCCTGTTCTTAAAGGAAAAGCTTTCAGCTTTTGCCCTTTCACGATGATATTGGCAGTGGGTTTGGCATATATGGCTTTAATTATGTTGAGATACTTTCCCTCTATACCTAACTTATAGAGGGTCTTTGTCATGAATGCGTGCTGAACTTTATCAAATGCTTTTTCAGCATCTATAGAGATGATCATATGGTCCTTGTGTTTGACTTTATTAATATGGTGTATCACATTTATTGATTTGCATATGTTGAACCAACCTTGCATCCCTGGGATGAATCCCACTTGATTGTGATGAATAATTTTACGTATGTGTTGCTGTATTCTGTTTGCTAGTATTTTAGTGAGGATTTTTGCATCTATATTCATCAAGGATATCGGCCTGTAGTTTTCTTTTTGGTTATATCTTTACCTGGTTTTGGTATCAGGATGATGTTTGCTTCATAGAATGAGTTTGGGAGATTTGCGTCCATTTCAATCTTTTGGAATAGTTTGTAAAGAATCGGTGTCAATTCCTCTTTGAATGTTTGGTAAAATTCTGCTGTGAATCCATCTGGTCCTGGGCTTTTCTTTGTTGGGAGCCTTCTAATAACAACTTCAATCTCCTTTATTGTTATTGGTCTGTTCAAATTTTCTACGTCTTCATGGTTCAGTTTGGGGAGCTTGTGTGTGTCCAGAAATTTATCCATTTCCTCCAGATTTTCAAATTTGTTGGCATATAGTTGTTTATAGTAGTCTCAAATGATTCCTTTTATTTCAGATGAATCAGTTGTAATATCGCCTTTTTCATTTCTAATTTTGGTTATTTTAGTCTTCTCTCTTCTTTTTTTTGTTAGCCATGCTAATGGTTTGTCAATTTTATTTATCTTTTCAAAAAACCAACTTTTTGATTCGTTGATCTTTTGACTTGTTTTTGGTTTTCAATTTCATTCAGTTCTGCTCTGATCTTAATGATTTCTTTCCGTCTGCTAACTTTAGGTTTGGATTGTTCTTGTTTTTCTAGTTCTTTAAGGTGAAGTGTTAGGTTGTTCACTTGCCATCTTTCCATTCTTCTGAAGTGAGCATTTAATGCAATAAATTTTCCCCTCAATACTGCTTTTGCAGTATCCCACAAGTTTTGGTATGATGTATCATTGTTTTCATTAGTTTCAATAAATTTTTTGATTTCCTGCTTGATTTCTTCTTGGACCCATATGTCATTAAGTAGAATGCTGTTTAATTTCCATGTGTTTGTATAGTTTCCAGAGTTTCGTCTGTTATTAATTTCTAGTTTTAATCCATTGTGGTCTGAGAAGATACACGGGATAATTCCAATTTTTTTGAATTTATTGAGACTTGATTTGTGACCTAATATGTGATCTCTCCTGGAGAATGATCCATGTGCTGATGAGAAGAATGAATATTCTGAGGTTGTTGGGTGGAATGTTCTGTAGATATCTGCCAATTCCAATTGGTCTACAGTATTGTTTAGATCTTGTGTTTCTCTACTGATTCTTTGCCTAGATGATCTGTCTAATATTGACAGTGGGGTGTTCAGGTCCCCTGCTATTATGGTATTAGTGTCTATTTCCTTCTTTAGGTCTTATAGAGTTTGTTTTATAAATCTGGCTGCTCCAACATTGGGTGCGTACATATTTATGATTGTTATGTCTTCTTGATGGATCAGTCCTTTTATCATTAAGTAGTGTCCCTCATTGTCTCTTTTTATGGTTTTTAGTTTAAAGTCTATTTTGTCAGATATAAGAATAGCTACTCCAGCTCGTTTTTCTTTTCTGTTTGCATGGTAAATCTTTTTCCATCCTTTCACTCTTAGTCTGTGTGAATCTTTATGGGTGAGGTGGGTCTCTTGTAGGCAGCATATAGTTGGGTCCTGCTTTTTGATCCAGTCAGCCAGTCTGTGTCTTTTGATTGGGGAATTTAAGCCTTTTACATTAAGAGTTGTTATTGAAAAGTGTTGATTTATTCCTAGCATTTTATTGGTTGTTTGGTTGTCTTAGGTGTCTTTTGTTCCTTGCTTTCTGATTTACTGTTTGGTTTCTGTGTTTGTTGGTTCCTTAGGTTGTAGATAGTGTTTTGGTTTGATTGTTTTCTCTTCATGAATGCCATTTTTATTATACTAGTGGGTTTTGATTTTTCTTGGGTTTTTATGGCAATGGTAGTTATTTTTCAGGAACCAATCCCAGTACTCCCTTGAGGATTTCTTGTAAGGGTGGTCGTGTGGTAATGAACTCACGCAGTTTTTGTTTGTCTGAGAAATATAGTATGGATATTTTCATAATATTAGTTCTTCCAATTCAGGAACACAGGATCTATTTTCATTTCTTTCATCAGTGTTTTGTAGTTTTCATTGCAGATATCTTTCAATTCCTTGGTTAAATTTATGCCTAACTATTTTATTTTATTTTTATAGCTATTGTAAAAAAAGATTGCTTTCTTTATTTCTTTTTCAGATAATTTGCTATTGGCATATAAAATGCTACTCATTTTTGTATGTTGATTTTCTATCCTGCAACTTCACTGAATTTATTTATTAGTTCTAATAGTTTTTTGATGGGGTCTTTGGAGTTTTTTTGCATATAAGGTTATGTCATCCTCAAACAGAGACAGTTGGACTTCCTCCTTTCCAATTTCGATGTTCTTTATTTATTTCTCTTGCCTGATTGCTCTGGCTAGGACTGTAGTATGATGTTGAATCATGCTGTAAATCTTTTTTTTTTTTTTCATGCTGTAAATCTAAATGACTAAGTTTCCTCCCCTGGAATATATCTATTTATCATTCGAAATCCTAGTCCCCCTTTCCTATGTTATTGTCTATTTCTTAAACTGCATTATAGGGTAGATTTCATTATTGCAGGAAACATATTTCTCAGGATGTGTTCTTGAATAGACAATGAACAGGGCAATACTGATCACTTGCTGAGGATAAATTGTTTTAACCATATATTCATACCCTTTACTAAAACTAAACTTATCAGAACATTCTTTTTGCAAAGAGAGAGGGGAAAAAATGGCAAATGGCTGATTGCAGCTATCAGCTTCCCTTCACTCTACAGATATGTAAGGCAGAGACAGAACATGGCCTTGGAGAAAGGAGAGGGGAAAACAAATAAAAATGACCTTTTCATACTCAGATAGGTTATCTCTTGTAACTCCTGAAAATGGAAGGTAAAACAAATGACTGGATACTAGAGTGTTTGAAATAAAATTGTTATAAACACTAAGAGTATTTAGTCAGGTCTTGTTTATAATATGTTGGTTTAATTTATTCATAACGGTAATTATCAATTCTACATATTTTCTCTCTCCTTTGGACCTACTCTTCTTATGTACAAAGGGAAAGTCTCCAGTGATGGTCAAAGATTTTATAAACAGGCATGTGGATTGTGTGATGCACAAAATCTCGTGAATATCCCCAAAATTACAGGTCACTATGTCCACACAGCTGAGACTGTCATGCATAGAATACACACGCTGTATTTCTGACTACCAATATACTGCAATTTTACAGTACCATTGTGTGGGTGTGGGTGTGGGTATGTGTGGATGTGTGTGTATGTTTAATAGGAGCTGTGATGTGATGTAATGTAGGAGAAAAAGTTTAGGGTGGAGTACAGTAAGGTTTGGTTTTCAATTCAGAATTAACAGCATCCGTGCTTACCAGGTGACTTTGGGTAAAACATTTAGAATGTCAGAGCCTATTTCATCACCTTGTATATGTGGGCAAAAATATATATATAATATTAGCAACAACAAAATGAATCTTTTTCTGTGCCAGGAACTGTCTTAAGTACTTGACGCATATTATCTCATGTAATCTTTATAACAACCCTATGCATTTGATTCCCAGTCTTGTATTAATCTTTGAGATATTATTGAGGGTTGAAAATTGCATGAGATAATGCTCATAATGGTTGGTGTGCTTATTAAGTATTTGCCTCAAATAGATAATATCAGCTGCTTCTTATTTCTTTGGACGCTTGGATGCATCAAAGGAAATGATATTGGCAATAATTAAGAGAAAAGCATACCAATGGTATCATTCTCTTTGGACTGCACATACTGAATGACATTCAGGCAGGAAATTTTATGTATTTCTACAGTTTGTAACCATTCAATGCTTGACACAATTTGACATATATACAATATGTCTCTGGCATTAAATTTAATTGAGTGCAAAATTAGAAAAATGTCTAAAAAGCTTTTCAAAGTTTCAAGTGGAGAAAAAGCCTTCAGGGAAAATTAGACTTTTTAATATTTTTTTTCCCTTGGCATGGCTTAAGAGTTGCCCCTGAGTTACATGACTTAACCGTTCTGCCTCATGCTGTCCCCTCTGTTTAGCTGGCTTTGGAAGAACTACCAATATGTACTGGCTTTTCTCTTTGCCATTGGAGAAATCAACAGCAGCCCCCACTTGCTCCCCAACATGTCCCTGGGTTTCAGTCTCTACAACGCCTTTAATGGTGACCAAGAAAACTTAGAGAAGGCCCTGTTTGGGCTCTCGGGAAGGAACCAGATTCTGCCAAATTACAACTGCCAGAAACACAAAAAATCGGTTGCCATCGTTGCAGGAACCATGCCAGCATTTTCAGAACAAATTGGATCACTTCTGGAGCTCTACAAAATCCCACAGGTAAGTGGGTTGTGACTTCCAGGGAGAGAAGATCAGATCTTCTTCAGTGTCATTCCCTCCCGCCTGATTAAACAGGAAAAAGGAAGGTGGGGGACATATCCCTCAACAGATCCCAGACAATTCCTTGGTTTGTGAGATTAGCTATAGTGAGCAAAAAGAAGGAGAATTGTGATGGATACTGTGAAGTTCCATCTAGATCCTCAGGCACAACGTATCCATCCCCAAGCAACTAGGAAATACCAGCTGCTGAAAGTTCACATCTGGGTGCCTTGCAGGAAATGTCTGTAACCACAGGGAACTGCCTGTTCCAGAACAGCCCTCCTTGGGGAGTAGCCAGAGGCCAGCGACTCACTGATATAGGCATGCAAAGTCCTGACCCCCTTGCCTCATTTTCAGATAATAATTAAGTGCCCTACCAACTGGCTGAGATTCAGTGACATCTGTATTGTTATTCAGCGTCCCTCTCTGCTCAATTCCCATAAAGGTATCTCACGAGCACCCTATGAAGACATATGCAACTCTCCACCTCACAGTCTCTTTCCCAAAGTCCCAACCTAAGACAAGCAGAAGTCAAGAGCTATTCATGCCAAAGAAGACAACATTAGCTTAGGAGAATTCTGTTCTGGAAGAATTATTTTTTTATAAAATCAGAGAGGGCTGGTGATTGCACTCTTCAAGATAACATAGGTTATGCTGTGGTCATAAATTAAATTGAACATATGCAGATAATAATACAGTACATATTTATTTCTATCTCAGAGTTCACATCTGTGAAAGAAAAATCTGAGGCACAATAAAATTTTAAAGAGTTTATTTGAGTGAGAAGTAATTCATAAATTGGGTAACGTCAATGACAGAAAGTTAGAGGGAAGCACTTATTGGAGAAATGTGGAAGTAAAATAAAGAAATCTGGTTGATTTACAGTTACATACTTATCTCTTTTTGGGGGCATGATCTTGTTGGAAAGTCCCTAGTCACATAATATGTTAGTCGGCTGCTTATGATTGGATGGGGTTAAGTCTTATTTCTGTCTAACATAAGCATTTACCGGAAAGGACCAAGTTAAGTTTCAATTGTATTTGCAATTAGGATCCAAGTCAGGTGTCATTTATGTTTGCGATTTAAACTAGATTGAAGCTATTTTTTATTTTAATTTATTTTCATTATACATGTTTACAGGGTACAGTTTGTTGTTTCAATGCATACATATACTGTATAATGATCTAATCAGCATAGTATATCTATCACCTAAACATTTATCATTTCTTTGTGGTTATACCATTCAAGATCCTCTTTCCTGGCTACCTCGAAATATACAACACAATATTATTTGCTATTGTCATCCCAGAGCACCGGAGCGTGTTCTTCCTGTCTCACTCCATCTTTGTAAATTCGTACCCATCTACCCAGCTTTCCCAGGCCGTCCCTCCTCCTTCCCTTTCCCTGCCTCTGGTAATCACTAGTCTACTCTCTTTCTCTCTTTTTATCACTCTTCTTTTACTTTATTTTTAGATTGTCTATTATTAAGGTTTTCTTTGCTCAGGAATTTTTCAAGCCAGGTCTTTATTTTAATTTTACTTCAACACATCCAACAATGATTACTGGGGGAAGGGGGCCTTTGTCCCACAAGTCAAACAGGACAAAGATGACGGAATCACCGCCATCATGTGTCATCTGAAACTCGTGTCTTCTCCAGTTCCCATCACAGACAGGGAAAACACATGGATATCTTACACATTTTCTTTTATGCTTTGTCCTGGAAGTGATACCATTGGTTACATCTAGTCACAAATTCATTTCTAAACTCAAGAAGGTGGGGAAACACAGTCTCGTGTGTGCCCAGAATGAGGTGAGAACTGTGTAAATGTCCCCATGGTAGTTATTCATACTATTCACCAAAATTCTGTTCCCTCTCCCTCTTACACAGAGAATTCTTTCACTCCCTCCTCAAAGAAAACAACCCGAATCCCACTAATCATGATGTTTTCCTTTTCTTATTCAGATCACATATGGTCCTTTTCACCCCAACCTGAATGATAAAGACCAGTTTCCAACTCTCTATCAGATGGCCACCAAGGACAGTATCCTGGTTCATGGAATAATTCAGTTATTGCTGCATTTTGGCTGGACCTGGGTGGAGGTCTTTATCTCAGATGATATAAAAGGAGAGCAGTTCCTGTGGGAGCTGAAATCAGAGATGGTAAAGAAAGGCATCTGCGTGGGCTTCACAGCAAAGTTCCCTGCTGCGGGGACAAAACCAATGAAAAACCATTTGGTGTTCATGAGCAAGATGGGAGTTTCATCAGCAAGTGTGTTCATAATGTGTGCTGATGCTGAGACTTTCGTGATCCTGGACATGGTGCAAAAACTCTATCTAACTAGGGGGAAGATGTGGATTATAACAACAAAGTGGTATGTTGATTTGTACGAGATGGTGAATGCACTGCGGCCTCTTCACGGAAGCCTCTCATTTTCACGTCAGAAGAGGGAAATCCCTGGTTTCAAACACTTTCTTAAGACACTTAACTCTTCCAGATACACAGAATACTATTACTTCCGTCAATTCTGGTGTGAAAGTTTGGATTGCGTATCTGGTGAGATGAAATGTAAAGAACTTGAAGACTGCCCACAAAATTCTTCCTTAGAGCTTAAGCGAGGAAATATCGACATGATGACTGTATTTGACTCCAGTTACCTCATCTGCAATGCTGTATATGCTGTGGCCCAAGCCCTCCACAAAATGCTCTTGGCAAAAACAGAAAAGGGATTAATAATACATGCAGATCAATCTGTGCTTCTCCCCTGGCAGGTAAACCTCTTCCAGATGCAGGATTTGTATTAACAAACTAATGGCCTCTGAGGGTTTTCTGTTGAGATACAGCATCATGACCATGATTGCATCTCAGGGTCAACAGGATAGGTCAAAATGAGTAGAGGATTCTTTCACATTGCATAGAGTTTTATGTGTAATTCTTGAGTATATATTTTAAAAATCCTGTCTTCAGTGAAGCTTCAATTTTAAAGTATTTATTTAGCAATTATCAAAAAATTTTCCAAAGGTGGTAAAAAGAGCTGTATGTTATGACCCAACAATGACTTATGACAAAACATAGGGAGGTCAAAAATGGAGACAGTTTGTGTTTTTCTTTAGTAAACCATGATATCCTAAAGTGACTCTAGAAAATGGACTTACTGAGCTACCACTTGTGATAACTGAGCTACAACTTGCTATAACTCACAGAGATATAACACTCTGACAAATACAAGATATATTTTTATTTGCTAAGCGTGCAACATCATGGAACCATGGATTATGATCTCAACTATACATATGAGAACACTCATGATGGATGTAAGATTCTGGGAACACTCCCATTGAAAACATATTTGCCTGGATGTTAGAATCCCCATGTTGTGCCCTTTAATGTACAAGGATTCACTTCCAAAAGCCTGAAGAAATTTTATTGGTCAGAGTTATACCAAAGCCCGTGTCTAAGCCAATTCTGGGAGGTGATACACTTGGATTCTTTTATTCCCCCACTTATCTCATGGCCAAGGAAGAGCCCAAGACATGATGGCCCCTCAAACAAAACTGAGCACCCGCTCAAAATAAGTCCCGAGGGTGGAAGGTGGGGGAAAAATGTTTGTTTGGTAGACATGGGTCTTTAACCTCTAAATTGAATTTACTCCTTATTTCCAAATTTGCCTCTCCCCTAGCTTCATCCATTTCTGAGGAATATTCAATTTACAAACAAAATTGGGGACCATATATCCTTGGGTGATAAAAGAAACTCTATTGGACAATATGATATCCTGAACACCATGAAGTCTCCTCTTCGTCGTGGGCTCCTGGTTAAAGTAGGAGAGTTTGTCTTCAGTAGTTCCCATGACCAAGGCTTGGCAATCAGTGATGAGATGATAGAATGGCCTATTGGGATGGAAGAGGTATGACATCACCTCAATATTGTGTACATTATAGAGGTGTCTGAGTCCTGACATGAGATTAAGTTGGCACCCTTTTGATTCATCACTAAATTCACATTTGAAATGCAACCTATTGCCCTTGTACTATGCAATTTACTTTCATACATTCTAAGGCAGTTCCAATAGAAAAAGCAGGTTGTTTTATGCTGTTATATTTTAAATCTGGTTATATTTATTCATGAAGCAGTGGAATAAGTACAATGAATAATGTTAATGAATTGACTTTTGAAATTTCTATTTGGTTACTCTTTTTATATCCTAAAAGAGTCTCAACTGCATACAGCCAGAGACATTATTATGTTTAGATTCACTGTAAACACAAGTAGATTAGGTATTACAGCCATTTTACTGTAGATACCACCCTATTTTTCCTTTGGTCATTTGCCTATTAAGTGTTCATCATTGTATATTTTACTTCTCAAAGAAGTCACCATGATTTAACTTAATCTTTCCATAGTTCATCAATCCTGGGCAATTTTACACATTATTTATGAACAAATGATACTTTGAACTCCTAAGGTGTTATTAATTTTCTGAACAAAGTGCACCATTTTTGACCCAGGAGCCAGAATTGGATAAATCACAATCCATGGTTCCTTGCAAAAACTCATCTTTCATTGCTTTCTCTGTTTATTTTTATTTACAGACTTTTATTTATTTATGTAGTACTTCTAGTAATGTGCCTACTTATCATGTTATTAGGCTTTCTTATGTAGAACCTAAAATCTTATAACCATCCCAGTACAGGGCCATGAAAAACATTCTCAAGTATACTAAGCTTCATAGTGATTGCAATGTAGTGACCTGTGTTAAAATTTCACAGAATAAAAAGAGAAAACCCAGGGATGTTGAAGGTGCCGTACAAAATAAAAGTGATCAGACACTTTGGTTAAAGTTTCCTCTGTGTGAACAGTTAAGCAGAAAAAAAGGGAAAATGTCAAGGGTCAATTAGATATCTAGATAATATCAACACAATGAGGCTTTGAGAGTGTCATGGAGATTATAATAAAAGGAAAGATCTCTCACGCAACTAACTAGTAATAGAAGGGAACCTCCCCAACAAAATAAAGTCCACATATGAAAAACCAAACACTAACATCATAATTAGCACTGAAAGACTAAAATCCTTTCAGGAAAAATACAAAGATGTCTGATCTTGCCACGTCTATTCAACATAGTATTGGAAGTTCTTGACAAAGCAATTAAGCAAGAAAAATAAATAAAAGGCCTCCAAATGGGGGGAGGGAAGTAAAATTATCTCTGTTCACAAATAACATGATTGTATATGTAGAAAAGCACAAAGATCACACACACACACACAACTTTTAGAACTAATAAATTCCGCAAAGTGGTAGGGTAAAAAAATTAACACTCACAAATCAGTTGCATTTGTATACACTAACAATGAATAATCTGAAAAGGAAATTAGGAAAACAATTCCACTTAGAATAGCAGCAAAAAGAATAAAGTACTTCAGAATTAACGTAACCAAGGAGATGGAACATGTGTATACTAGAAACTACAAAACAACTGAAAGAAATTATAGATGACACAAATAAATGGAAATGTATCCCAGATTCATTGGTTGGAAGACTTAATATTAAGATGTCAATACTACTCATAGTATTTCAGTTTTTCAAGATGAAAAAGGTCTGGTGATCTGTTTCACAGCAATGTGAGTATTCTTAACAGTACTGAAGTGTACACTTAAAAATGGTTAGAATGGTAAATTTATGTTACACATTTTTTACCACAACAAAAAAGAAATTTATCTCTTATTATAGAAGAAATCTAAGATATGCCCTCATAGCCACTAATGAAGTGCAAAATGGTAACCAATGCTTCTCTATATTGCCTTAGGCCCCTCAATCTGTGTGTAGCCAGAGTTGTGGTCCAGGATTCAAGAAAATTCTACAAGAAGGAAAGCCCATCTGCTGCTTTGATTGCATCTCTTGTGCAAAGAGGGAGATTTCAAATCAAACAGGTGTGAATATTTGTGATTACTCTCTTACACCCCATCCCCTACACCATGACATCACTGAAAAGAAAATAGCAAATATTGGCAATGGGGCCCTAGTCTGTTATATTGTTCCTCCTTCATTGTTTCATTCACTTATTCACTATATTTACTTTCATACATAATTATATCTGTCCATTATGACAAAGGGCATGTCTGGCTGTGCTCATCCTACAAGGCTGATAGTACACTGGAGCCAAGATACATAATTCTTTACCATCTTGACTGTAAGACCTAAAATTTCATATGCTGCCCTGACCTCTCTGAGTTTTGCAGGACCCCAAAGGCTTGAACAGGAGTTTACCTACCAGATATACCCCCCGCCCAGCAGGAAAGTCTGCTCTCCCCAGCTAGTCCATCTATCAGCCAGACCAGCTGTACTCCACCTGGTCTAACTACACAAACATCCTCTGCAAGAACCAGAAGGCACCTCATAGTCTTTTTGCTACAAAGCCTACCTATGAATGCCCATACTTGCTCTCTCTGCTCCCAAGCACAACCCTGTGTGGCCCTTTCTGGCATGTGGTTTTCACTCCTCTGTGCTGTGAATATACATAACTAATAAGCTACTATGTATCTCATCTGTCCAGTGTTTGGGTGTGTGCCAAATTAAAAAGTAGAACAAGGACAGATGTGTTTAACCAGATATTAACAATTATATACAAACAAGAAACCAGTAAAAATTAGGGTACTGAAAGTGATGTCACCAAAATTAGTAGAGCAGGGAAAAACAGAGCTCTGTCTCTACCTAAAAGCAAATAAAACAGAGCTGGGGGGAAATGTCAGAATCAATTATCTGAAACGCTGAAACCAGAAAAACTTACAAAAATCAGGGGGAGACTTGGTGAAGAATGAACCTGCTGCTTTGTGGAAAAAGAGTGCTGTGGCATTTTACATTGTCTGTTTGCCATTACTCACAGTGCAGATGGGCTGCAGCCATGCAGACAGTAGCCCACACTTTTGTTGCAGGATGTTAGTGCCAAAGGAAGCAATGCAGATCATATACTCAAAAAATTGTTGAGAGCTTTGACCTGCCTGATGACTCCCTAAAAGACTGATTTAAAAAAAAAACTGGCCTTTGTTTCTCCTGAAATGAAGCATGACCAGGGCTGTGGATGCTTCCCAGGAAGCTTTTTCTGAAAGCATTTAAACGCATAAATATTGCCCGCAGCAGCATAGGCAAGGAACAACATGTAGGACAAGCAATAAACAGACCAAAAAGTCTGGGAAGGAAGAAATAGGAAAAGGAGATATGGAGGAGTAATGGCTTTTAAAAGCCCCTGTATGTAAAAGGGAATCAAGACAGCCATGCAAGTGCCTACAGCTGGATACATGCTTAAGAATGGCCTGAGAAGACCCTAACTTTTCACCTCAGCCATCCTTCAGGCACCACACAAGCAGGCAATAATGACTAACACAGAGTAGGAAATGGCCTAAGTGTTGAAGGAGTGTCCCAACACAGGGGGAGTGGGTTTTTTCTCTTATTTCTTTCTTTTTTTTTTTTTTTAATTTTGTTGTCTTCGGGCATTTAATGTAACTCTGTCAAACACCAGCTTAATGCTAAGCTAACAGAACACGGATTTCAGAGGCCACACATGAGAGAATTATCAGCATATTTGAGCAACATAAGAAAGAACCTCTGAACTTGAAGATAGGACAATTGAAATTCTCCTGTCTGGAGAGCAGAAAGAGGAAAGAACGGAGAAAAATGAACAGAGTCTAAGAGAACTGTGGGACTCCATCTAGTGTAATAACATATGTATAATGGGAGTCCCAAAGGGAAAGGAGAGAGAGAAAGGGACAAAGCAACATTTGAAGAAATAATGGTTGAAATCTTCCCAAATTTGATGAAAGTCATGAAACCACACATCCAAGAACTTCAGTAAATTCCAGGCAAGATAAATTCAGTGAATCCACACTAAGACAAATTTATAGTACATAAACTACAGGAAAACAGAGAATCTTGAAAAAAACAAGAGAGAAGTGACTTATCATGTACAAAGAATCCTCAATAAGATTAAGATAATTTCTATTTAGAAACCATGGAGGCCAGGAGGCATATGGATGGCATTTTTTAAGTGCTGAAAAAAAACTGTCAATGAAGAATTCTAAATCCAGAAAAACTTATTCTTCAAACATGAAAGAAAAATTATGATATTTCCACATAATGCAAAAATTAAGTGAGTTTATCACTGGCAGACCTGCCCCACAGGAAATGCTAAAGGAAATCCTCCAAACTGAAATGAAAAGACACTAGACAGTAACTCAAAGCCACACAAGAAAAAATTTTAAGTATGGTAAAGATTGATGCATAGGTAAATTTAAATCTGGTATTATTGAATATTAGTATTAATTGTAAATTCTCTTTTTTCTTTTTTTCTATATTATTTAAAAGACAAATGCATGAAAAAAATATTATAGAAGTTATCTTAATGGATAAACAATGTATTAAGATCAGTTTATGAAAAAACACTGTAGAAGAGGAAGAAAGAGCTCTAAAGAAGATAATCTGCACACTATTTAAACTATATTGGTATTAATTCAAACTCAAATGGTATGAAGTAAAGACAGTAATATCAAATAAAAGTCTAGTATTCAGGATACATAAACAACTCTTACAATTCAATAGCAATAAAACACAAACAATTTTAAAGTTGGCAAAAGGACTTCAATAGACATTTCTGCACACAAATGGCTAATAAGCACATCAACACTATTAGCTATTAGGGAAAGGCAAATGAAAAGCACAGAGAGATGTCACTTCATATGCACCAGGATGCTTATAATCATAAAAATAGAAAATAAAAAGTACTGTAAGGATGTTAAGATTGGAACAATCATACGTGGCTTGTGCGAATGCAAAATCATGTCACCGCTGTGGGAAACAGTGTGGCTACTGCTCTGAAAGTAAAACAGAATTACCATATGACCCGTCATTTCCATTTCTAACAATGTAGCCAAAATAGATATTCAAACAAATATTTGTACCTGAATGTACATGTCATCACTATTACAATAAACCAAAGGTAGAAACTACCACTATGTCTATTGACAGATGAATGGATAAACAATACATGGTATATCCATAAAATGGAATACTAACCCATCATAAAAAGGAATAAAATTCTGCTACATATTACAATGTGGATGAACCTAAAAAACATAATGCTGAGTGAAAGAAGGCAGACACAAAAGGTCACCTATTATATAGTTCCATTTCTATGAAATATCCTAAATAACTAAGTGCCTAGAGACAGAAAGTAGATTAGTGGTTGCCAGGGATTAGGGGAGCAGGAATGGAGGGTGATTGCTCAATGGGTACAGGGTTTCCTATTAGGTGATGAAAAGATCTTGGAACTAGATAGTGGTGACGGTTGTGTAACATTGTGAATATACTAAATGCCTTTATTGTACACTTTTAAATGGTTAATTGTCAATGTTATGTTATGTGAACTTTAGTGAACTTTACCACAATTAAAAAAAAATAGGGTAGTGATAAAACTTTTGATGTTCCAGGAACAAAACAGAATGAGCAGATCATAGAGAAATGACTGAGTGTGAGAAAACTGGGACATTTCCAGGTCTGTGACATGGATCTCACAGTCAATGAAAGATAAGAAAAGATATTAGACAGATGGCTGGGGCAGATCAAAGATCTCTTTTTTTACTACAGAAAGCATTTGTCTCTAAACTGAAAAATATTTTCTTAAATTGTGAGATTTCAGGAAGAAAAGTGACAAAGTCTGAATTGCACATTGAAAAATCATTAGATATTAGACTGATTAGAATCCATGACTTGAAACATGAGGTTATCGTGGGAATCTGGAAGTAAGTACTACCAATCTAATGAAAGGTGTGGTCATAGGTGAGGAAAAAGAGAAAGCCAGCATTTTCAGGTGTAAAACCGAGCATTTTCAGGTGTCTGACTCATTGAAGTTTCTCAATAAATGCCTATTTGTGGATAGAACAAACTGAATATATGACCTACAGAAAAAGATATTGAAAAATATGAGAGTGGAATTGTTTTACTGAAGGTGAATACATAATAAGTTTGTTCCTAAGTAGATATGAAAAATGACAAGAAATGTTACCTTTATCTAAAAAAAGAAAATTCCAGATATTGTTTGCCTCCCAGAATCCTTCCTTCAAACCTTCGCACCAAATCCCTAAGAATGTTGATATTCACCCGCTTACCCCACAGGGCATGAATCTTGGAAGAAACTGATTCCACACTCAGACCTAGACATCATTTTGGTCTACCTGAATTCTCCACACCTTAACTAGTAATTCACTTAGGAAAAGTCAAGGGACCATATCCGGCCAGAAAATTCAAGGAGAGCTCTGCTAAATCTTGGGAAAGATTTTCCTCATGCTTTTGAGAGTTACGTGAAGTCTCTTCATCTCCCACAATCTGATTGTGAATAAGAAAAGCTTTGGCCCTTGACTGCTCCATGCAAATATTATAAAGCACAGTATTACAAGGCTGACAGTGGAGAAAATAGTAGGAATAGTAAAAAAAATGAGATAAGAAGAATCCATGCCCTTTGTCATGATGAGGGAAAATGGCGTGAGTCTGGCCAAGGCACCTAAAATAGAGTCAGGAAGCCAGTTTAGCTTGAACTCCAGGCACGTATCACCTGATGGTACCCCAAACTCTTGAACTTTTGCAATCAATCACATCCCAAAACACCCTGAACTTTTAAGCTTTTTCTAATCAATCACAAGGGTCACAACCTTCTTACAGAAAAATGGCCAACATCTGCCAACCGTTGACCACTATTCCACATACCTCCAGTCAAAATGAAGAAATTCTATCTGGGGATTGTCTCACAGACTGGTACAACCAATCCCTTACCGCCAAGACTACTTAAAGATGCTAGCACCAATCGTAATGTCAGACAAACGATTTTGTAACTACCTCTCCTTCTGATTGGTCCTTTTATCCTTTATAAGCTCAATTTCTTTTTTGTTTCTTCAGGGCATTTCTCAGGGTAACATGGAAGTGCCTTCCTGGCTGCAGTCACTCAAATTTGGCTCAACATAAACTCTTTGTTGTTCAAGACTTGCCTCCGTTTCCTTCCAGGTTCACAGTGATGTCAAATCTGTGTCCTTGGCTGACCCGCAGGATGAGCCAACCTAGAAGGTTCTGATTAAGTGGGTTTGGTTTTCTTTGCAGCTGAAAGCATTCTCCCTGGGTCAGGAATGTAGAATGCTAATTTGGTGTGTCTCGGTGTTATATCAGAGGAAATCTGTATATGCACAATGACAGCAAAGGTGACCATTTTCTTTAATACGATGAAAAGGAAGAATTCGTGAAACTGAAATGCTATCTTTGCTTTCTCTCCAGATGCAGAGCAGTGCGTCCAGTGCCCAGTGCAAGAGTATCCAAACAATGAGAGGGACCGCTGCCTCCCCAAGTCTGTGACCTTCCTGGCCTTTGAGGATTCTTTGGGGATGGCTCTGGCCTGCATGGCTCTATGCTTGTCTGTCATCACAGCTGTAGTTTTGGGGGTTTTTGTGAAGCACCGAGACACTCCCATAGTCAAGGCCAATAACCGGGCTCTCAGTTATATCTTGCTTATCTCCCTTGACCTGTGCTTTCTCTGCTCTTTACTGTTCATGGGCCGTCCCAGCACAGCCACCTGCATCCTCCAACAAGTCACATTTGGAATTGTGTTCACTGTGGCTGTTTCCACTGTTTGGGCCAAAACTATTACTGTGATTCTGGCATTCCAGGCCACGAAGCCTGGAAGAAGAATGAGGTGGTTGCTGGTATCGGGAGCTTCCAACTCCGTCATTCCCATCTGCTCCCTGATCCAAGTGATTATCTGTGGAATCTGGCTGGGAACCTCTCCCCCCTTTGTTGACATAGACACACACTCTGAGCCCAGAAACCTCATCATTATGTGCAACAAGGGCTCAGCCACTGCCTTCTACTGTGTCCTGGGATACCTGGGCTCCTTGGCCCTAGGGAGTTTCACTGTCGCTTTCCTGGCCAGGAACCTGCCTGACACATTCAATGCAGCCAAGTTCCTGACGTTCAGCATGCTGGTGTTCTGCAGTGTCTGGGTCACCTTCCTCCCTGTCTACCACAGCACCAAGGGGAAGGTCATGGTGGCCGTGGAGGTCTTCTCCATCTTGGCCTCCAGTGCAGGCCTCCTGGGCTGCATCTTTGCCCCCAAGTGCTATATTATTTTGATAAGACCTGACAAAAACTCTTTGAAAGGTTTAAGGAAAAAAATAGATTCTAGTGGAAATAGGTGTTCTGAGGTATTATCTCATAAGCCTTTATCAGATTAAAAATGTTTGAGGCATTTAAACTAAAAGGGTTTGAGGCAAAAAAAAAAAAAAAGAAAAGAAAAGAAAAGAAAAAACCCACCCTGTTTTTAAATTTGGATACATAAAGTCATTGAAACTGCTTTACTTCTTTGCCAACAAGATACACCTGCCTTTTAAAAGGGTAACTGTGTGAAACTAAGCTCAGCTGGCCACAGGAACTCACAAACATAAATGCTATCTCCGATTAACGGCTCTCCCTGAAATTGTTGATTTTGAATTAATTTCTCTAGCTTATTTATTGGCTGATAGACACTAAATATTCATAGTTTGTTAAAATGCCTAACTTATACATGACTTATTTTCTGTTTTCTTCTCAGTCCTTCAGAGTTTTGTTAGCTTTATAATATTTTAATATTAGCTTTATTTGTAATATATTTTGTGTTTGGAAGTTTTCCTAAATGCAAGAATTAATTAATGAAGCAAAATTCTTCTACCCATGTATGATCTATTGTCCACAAACCTCTCATTAAATTATCACTGTCCAACAGTTTTGAAATCCCGTCTTTATCACACACTGAGTTTTCATGTATACATAGAACTGGTTCTAAAAACATGTGTTCTTCCGTCAATTTATTGTGTTTTCGTCTTGCTTTTGCTTTAGGTTTTCTTTTTCCAATACGGACTTGAAAGAATAATTTTTTTTCCATTGAGATAAAATTGACATAACGAAAAATTAACCATTTCAAAGTGAACAAATCAGTGGCATTTAGTACATTTACAAAATTACACAACCATCACCTTTATCTAGTTTCTAATTATTTTCTTCACCTCAAAATCAAACTCTGTACCCATTAAGCAATCACTCCCAATTCCTCCTCCCCCCAGAGCATGCAAACACCAATCTGCTTTCTATTTCTATGGATTTAACTATTCTGTATATTTCATTAAATGAAGTTATACAAGATGCCACCTACTCTGTCAGGCTTCCTTCATTTAGTGTAAAGCTTTCAGGGTTCATTCTCATTGTAGCAGGCATCCTTCATTACTTTCTGGAGGAAAATGAAGAACACCTGTTAAAGATGGAGGCACGCTTGCTTTCCAGGATTTAGACTGTCAGCAGAAATGCAAAAAGACTGGGTCAGCAAAATCTCGCAAGGCTTAACCGCAAACCACAGGCTTCCTACTGAGTTACCTTGGAGACGGGGAGGTATGGGAGGGGTTTACAGCTGGCTAAAACGTACATAAGACATGCATTTACCCAATAAAGTTGCTTAGTGAGCGTGCTAAGCCCCAGAACTTTGTGTCTGGTCTCTGGTTGACCACCTCCCCAGGCGGCAGCCCCTAGCTCAAGGCGTTCCCTGAGCAACTCACCTTGCTGCACTCTCTTGGCAGGACTGCATGCGGCCCTGCTCCCCGAGGGACTCCTGGCAGAGGCTACCTGTAGTCCTGCCTCCTGAGACCCCAGGGACCAAGAGAAAGGGGCAACTTTCTATGATAAAATAATATTCTTCTATATTTATATGTTGCATTTTGTTTCTCTATTCATTCACTAGTGGACATTTGGATTGTCTCCAGCTTTGGCTGCTGTGAACATCAGTGTACTAGGGTTTGAGTACATTTTCATCTCTTTTGGGGTATATACCTAGGAGTAGAATGGCTGGGTCATGGTAATTCTATGTTTAACTTTCTGAGGAAGCACCACACTGTTTCCCAACGTTGCTGCATATTTTATTTTCCCACCAGCAATGTACAAGGGTTCGTTCCTATTACTCCACAACCTCTCCAGAACTTATTTTGTTATTTTTTAACTTTTTGTAGCCATCCGAGCAGATGTGAAGTGGTATTTCATTGTGGTGCAGATTTGCATTTCCCTGATTACTAATGACCAACATCTTTTCATGTGCTTTTTGGCCATACGTACATCTTTTTTTTCTCTCCATTTTTTTTTTTATTGTGGTAAAACATGCAAAACACAAAGATTGCCATTGTAAGCATTTTTAAACATACAATTGCATAGAATTAACTATATTCAGAATGCTGTGCAACCACTTCCTCTATCTAGTTCAAAAAATTTTTCGTCGTCCTGAACATAAACTCTGTACTCATGAAGAAATAACTTCTCATTATTTCCTCCCCATGCAGTCCCCCCACCAGCCCCATTTCTGGTAATCTCTAATCTACTTCTGTCTCTGGACTTCTTTTTATTTTTTCTTAATTGGCCCATGACAATTGTATATATTTACCAAGTACAATGTGATATTTGGGTACATTTACACAGTATGCAATGATCATATTGGGGTATTTAGCATATGTACATCTTATTTGGAGAAATGTCTATTCAAGTCTTTGCCCATTTTTAATTGTCTTGTTTGTCTTTTTGTTGTTGAATTGTTTTTTGTACATTTTGGATACTAGACCTTTCTCTGACACTATTTGCAAAAATTTTTTCCCATCTTTTAGGTTATCTTTTCACTTTCTCAGTACAGTCCTTTGATACACAAAAGTTTTTAATTTTGATGAAGTTCAATTTATTTTTTCTTTTGTTGTGCATACTTTTGGTGTCATGTCTAAAAATTCATTGCCATATCCAAAGTCATGAAGCATTACTCAAGAGTAATTTCTTCCAAGAGTTTTATAGTTTTAGTACATATACTTAGCATGTTAATTTATTTTGAGTTTTTGTGTATGATAGGGGCTCAATTTTACTCTTCTGCATCAAGTTGTACACCAGCACCATCAGATGAAAAGATTCTTCTCTCCACATTGAATGACCTTGGCATCTTTGTCAAAAACCGGTTGGCAATAGATTTGGGTTTATTTATGGTTATTTCTAAATTCTCTTCCATTATTACATAATCCTATCCTTATGCCAGTACCACACTGTTTTGATTTTGTTAGATTTGTAGTAAGTTCTGATACTGGGTAATGTGAGCTTTCCAACTTTGTTCTTTTTCATGATTGTTTTAGCTCTTCGAGAATTCTTCAATTCTACATGAATTTTAAGATTGGCTTTCTCCATTTCTACAAAAATTGTCATTGTAACTTTGATAGAGACTGCACTGAATCTATAGATTGCTTTGGGTTGTATTGCCATCTTAACTGTACTAAGTCTTCCAATCCATAAACATGGATGTCTTCCCTTTATTTAGGTTTTCTTAATATGTTTCAACAATGTTATGTAGTTTCCAGTGTACAAATCTTTCACCCCCTTCTTTAAATTGATTTCTAGATGTTTCATTCCTTCAGATACTGTAGTAAATGGAATTGTTTCCTAAATCTCTTTTTTGGATCATTCACTGATAGTGTATAGAAATGCAAGCGATTTTGTGCACTGATCTTGTACCCTGCAACTGATACTGGGGGCACTCAGCTCCTTGGATGAGTCTCTCTAAAATGTGACACCTGGCACAGGTCCAGCTGCTTGCCCCTTTTCAAAAGCAAACCATTCAAAAGTCAGGTGCTGGTGAAAATGGAAGTCAGCTTTTATTCAGGAATACCAGCAACCTGAGGAGAGATGTTAGGCTAACCCATCTCTCTGGTAAACCTGAAGCAGAATGGCCAGACTAAAGCTATCTCCAAGATTAAGATTTACTGAGGGGTTTATAAAGAGGGAGCTGAGGGAAGAGAATGTGGGACATGAAAAGCAGTAGGGAGGAAAACATGAGCTGTGGGGGCTCTGCTCACAGAGCCAGGCCTCTCCAAGACTCCATCTGGTTTCTGCTCCTGTCCTTGCTGTTATCTCAGGGTCCTCCTGGAGAGATGAAATCAGCACAGCTTTACTGATGTCTTCTTTGGTTTCCCAGTGTCTGGATAGTACGTGCAAGTCTGCAAGTTTGCAGCTTCAGGTTGGCTGGAAAACAACCTTACATTCATGTAAATAATGTCATCTTGCCCGATAACCAAGGTTCAAATTATCAAATAACCATGGGGAAAGAGGGAACTCGGAGAAATGCATGCCAGGCGGGGGGAAAAAGTGATTGGGATTGTTACCATTGCTTTCCACTAGTCCTTGGGGGAAATCATGAAATCAACTGATCATGGGGCAGGGAGGAACTTTACAAACACTTACCCTTGGACATGAGGCAATAGCAGCCATACCACAAATGGATGCTTTGGAAAGATGGGTGGGATGTAGGAACACTGCAATCATGCCAACCGTTCTTGTGAGGTCACCACTTTGGCCTGAGCCCAACTCTGCTGACCATTTTGACTAAAGCCATCTGCACCTCCCGGTTCCTCAGACTATAGATGAGGGGGTTGAGTGTGGGGGTGACAGCGCTGTAGAAGAGGGAGATCACATTGTCCACGTGTGGATTGTGGTAGGCACCAGGCACCATGTACATAAACACGGCTGTGCCATAAAAGAGTCCCACTACAGTGATGTGTGAGGAGCATGTGGCGAAGGCCTTGTTTCGGGCTTCCCCTGAGCGCATGCCTAGAACGGCCCTGAACACGAGGCCGTAGGACGTGGCAATGAGGGAAAGGGGGAATACGAGGATCAGTACCCCCGAGATGGACAGCACCAACTCGTAGGCAGAGGTATCTGCACAGGAGAGCTTCAGCAGGGCTGGCACCTCACAGAAGAAGTGGTCCACGATGTGAGACGCACAGTACGGGAAGCTCAGGGTGATGGAGGTCTGGATGGAGGCGTTGAGCACACCTGCCAGCCAGGAGGAGCCCACCATGAGCAGGCACACCTGGTGTCTCATGAGCACAGGGTACCGCAGAGGGTGGCACACGGCTACATAACGGTCATAGGACATGAGGGCCAAGAGGACACCCTCAGCCACACCCATCAGTGTCAGGAAGAATATTTGAGCGGCACAACCCCCGAAAGAGATGGAGCCTTCTCCCTGCAGAAAATCTGATGCCATCTTGGGAATGGTGACCAGAGGGAAGCCAATGTCAAACAGAGAGAGCTGGCTGAGAAGAAAGTACATGGGTGTGTGGAGCCGCGAGTCCATGTGCATCAAGAAAAGCAGAGTCATGTTGCCCAGAAGACCCATGATAAACATGGTGGACACCAGGGAGAAGAGGGGCTGACCAGACCCTGAGCGACTGAAGAGGCCCACCAGAATGAAGTCAGAGGCCACTGATTGGTTCACATCCCCCATGTTTTACACAACATACATTAGCTGCAGGAAGAACAGACCTGTGGCAAGAATCCTGAGTGGGGAGACAGACTAATTTTCATCCCACGTGCCAGCTTCCATCGACTGGTAGTGGCTGTCTGGGATGCTGTCTTAAGAAGAGTTATGAGGCCACAGCTGGAATCATTGGGGAAAGAGAAAAAAGCATTGATCCATTAGTGATGTCCGTCACAGGTGTGGGATGGGAGAGAAGCAACTTTCATCTCTGAATGAGACACCTGGCCATGCCCCAGTCAGGAGCTACCCACTGATCCTTGTAGTCAAACTTTTGAGGTCTGAGCAAAAGACAGTGACATAGACCTGGTGGAATACTTCCATATCTGTCATCCTAAGGATCCTGGGGCCAAAGCAGAGGTGAGATACCAAAAAGGCTGGTGTATTAGTCCATTTCTGTTGCTTATAACAAAATATCTGGAACTGGGTGATGTGTAAGAAAACAAAATTTATTGCTCACAGTTTCAGAGGCTGGGACGTCCAAAGTCAAGGGAACATGTCTGGTGAGAGTCTTCTTGGTGGTGGCTTTACAGCAATGCAGGGGTCTCACGTGGCAGAAAATGAAGGAGCAGAGAGAGACTCTCAGATGCTGCCCTTTTAAAGCCCCCAAAACCACACCCATGACCACCATTATTAATCCATTCACTGCGGCATGGTCCTACAATCTAATCAACAACCCAAGGCCCCATCTTTCAATTACCATAATAGGATTTCCCACCCACCCCCAACCGTTACAGTGGCAATTAAGCTTCTAATATACGGACTTTGGGGGACACAATTCAATCAATCCACAGCAGCTAGAAAGTGAAAAAGGAGATGGTGGAGTTGAAGCAGCAAACCAAGCAAGAGAACAGAGAAAAGGGCTTGGGTCCAAATGCCTAGATGAGAATCTGGAGCAAAGAGAAATCTATGATTAGCCAGCGCTGGATCTCATTGAGGGTATGAATCTAGGGTGTGCGAGCCATAGAAGAACCATGACAGCAAGTTGAGCGACCTCAGGTTGGAGATTGAATAACCCTGGGTTGAGGGGAGGGGATGGTTGTTAACGAGCTCAGCTATTACTGGTGTCTTCGTGGCATTGGATAGTAGAGTAGCTATCTGTGGGCGGTCTGACTCAGTTTCAAGGACTGCTGTGAGACACCAGCCCTGGAAGATTTTGCATCTTGAAAAAACATTCCCTGAGTGAATGACGTGGACAAGAAAGATGACCAACGACCAGGAGGAGCTGCACACTTAAATCAGGAATACTTCATTTCCTTGGAAAACTCCACACTCCCAAAATCCAGATTGCCCTGGAATACCATGCACCACCCACAATTCCAACAATGGAAACACAGAGAAGAAGGCATTAGAGCTGAGTTTTGAAGGTTGGAGTTTCCTGGCAGCAAGAGAAGGGGAAATTGCTCTCGGCAGAAGGAATAGATTTCACGGGCTGTGTGGACTGGTGGTTAAGAAAATGCACCCAGGAGTAAGATTAAAATGGGCTTGGATCCCACCTCAACCACTTTGTAGCAGCATGACCTTGGGTAGTTACTCAACCTCAGTTTCTTCATCCATAAAATGGGTTGCAATAATCTGGGTCACAGGCATTGCTGTGAAGATTAACAAAAGCATGAATGTTAAGATCTCAGTGCCTCTCACGTGGCAAGTGCTCATAAATTGTAAATATCGCTAATTCGCTAGAGAAGAAAGGCATTAAAGGTCACTGGCTGGGGTGCCCTGTGCTTATCACAGTGCCAGGCACATGGGACATTCTCAGCCTGTGTTGGCTTTTGTAGTTATTAGTCAACGTTAAGGCCCTTTCTGTAGTCAAGCATGACCCTGTCCCGCTCGTCTTCTCTAGTGCTGCTGTGTGACGCCATTGTTCTTACTGGATAGAAACTACCTGCCCCTTCTCTGGCTTCTGAGATACATTAGCAGAGGCTGTAAAGTCCATTTTCCCCTTCTGCATCTCCATTAGTGTATAACAAGGTTTTTTCACCTTGGCAATATTGGGGGATGGATCATTCTTTGTCATGGGAGGGGAGCCATCCCGCACCTTGTAGAACGTTTAACAGCACCCCTAACCTCTTTTATCTGATAGATGCCAATAGCACTCCTCCTATTCAAGTTATGACAACTAAAAATGGCTCTAGACATTGCCAAATGTCCTCTGGGGTGCAAAATCACTCTCGATTGAGAACCTCTGGCTTACAGTTTCAGGAGATTTGGGCTTACTGTGAACTGTAGGGATTTCTTTCATCAAGTTCTCTTCCAGATGTTAGTTTTTTAATTACATTAAGCTCAAACCAAGGACTATCTCACCATTTCCATGTCTCCTTATGGAAAAAAAAATTAATCTTTCCAATTTGCTCCCACATTAGAGCCAAGAAGTTCCCCCTAGTCACACCAAGTATCCCAGCTAGTAAAATAGCATTTACTGCAGATCCTTGTTAAAGGCTAGGTAAGTCCACAAAAGAATCTGGTCCTTCTCTGTCCACTCATGTATCCCCACCCTGAAAAGAGCTGACACCAGTTGAGTGCTGACTTTGTAATAGGCATCTAGAGAAGTGTTTTACATGCTTAAGGCATTTAATTCTCAAGATCAGGAGATGAATGTTGCGGAACCAGATGAATGTACTTAAATGCCACTGAACGACACACTTAAAAATGATTAAAATGGTGAATTTTGTCATGTATATCTTATCACAATAAAAAAATAAAGAACACTGCCTGTGGGCCTTATTATTTATCTGTATTTTTTGGATGAGAGGACAGGAATTCAAGAAGTGTAGTGACCTGTCTAGCATCACCCTGCAAGCATGTCACAGAGCAAGATCTGAACAAAATAGGGAACTAATTCCAAAGTCTCTGTTTTTCCATCAGCAGTCCATGCATATCCTCAAACATGTTCAGGATTTGCTTCACACACACACACACACACACGCACACACGCACACACGCACACACACATGCACACGCATGCACACACACACACACGCACACACACGCACACACGCACACACACACACGCACACACACACGCACACACACGCACACACGCACACACACACGCACACACACACACACACGCACACACACACGCACACACACACGCACACACACACGCACACACACATGCACACGCATGCACACACACGCACACGTGCACACACACACATGCACACGCATGCACACACACACACGCACACACACATGCACACACACGCACACACGCACACACACACACACACATGCACACGCATGCACACACACACACACACATGCACACGCATGCACACACACACACCTGACTCCCATTCACCACTAGGTTATGATTTTTGGCTAATAGGTGATCGTGCTCCAGTCTTTCCCAGTACAGAAGCCATACTTACCAACCATCAGGACCCGGAACTCTTCTCGGAGTGATGTTTCCTTTCCCCTGATACCAGGCACCATGGCCCTTTGGGATGATAAAATAAGTGTCTGAGCTAAAGACTCCCCAGAATATCCCTTAAGACTCCAGAACTCTCTCAGGGAGAAGCCACACAGGTTGATGTTTTTGTCTGGAATATAGTGTGCTCACCCCCCACTGGTTCCTCTGATCTTTCTTCTGTTTTCAAAGACCCTCATCTGGTCTCTCTCTCTCTCTCTCTCTCTCTCTCTCTCTCTCTCTCTCTCTCTCTCACGCACACACACACACACACACACGCGTGCGTGTGCCCCCAAACTCACCTTTCCTTCCAGGATACCCCCTGTCTTTGATGCATCTAAAAAAATAAAAATAAAAATCCCTGGGCTTTGGGATCTCCAGGCAGCAATTTCTCTAATCCATTTGTGATCCCCTTGTGTCCTGAGCTTTAGACATACTCTTTCTTTCAAAACCACCTTTGGAAAAAAAAAAATCACCCATCCAACCTCCCCAACCTCTGCCCCATAGTCATATGGGCAGAGCTGGAAAAAGCAGCCATGACTCTCTCTAATCTGGACAGGAACATCTCACCAGGACTCCTAAATTAACTCTGATTTGGGTTGAAAAGGAGACTCACTGTCAAGTTTTAGGGTTGTGGTTTTATCTCTCCCTTTCCCCGTTTTCCACATGGATGCCAAATTTGGACCCAGGGGTCTCTTTGCTGACACTGAGAGACCAGGGGGAAGTAGTGACATTATTTTCTTATTGCAAATAAAATTCTCACATTGCTCCACTATGACCAGGCATGATCTGGATCTTTGGCCACCTTAATAATCAAATAATGACATGACAGTTTGCAGGACACTGTCACTGATATTCTTTATTTAATCCTCATATCTAATTACTACAGCTCAAGAATCCACAGCAGAGCTTGCTCAATAAATAGTTGCAAATGAACACATCCTGTGAGGGAAATGATATTTTTGTTAGAACTAATGTTATGGAAAAACAGGGTAAGAGAGGGTAAGTGACTTACCTAAAGTCACACAGCTACTAAGAAGGCAGGCTAGGATTTGAACCCCCATCCGTCTGATTTCAAATTCTCAGATCTCTCTACTCTGGATGCCGCCTCTTTCTTGGAGTTAACACTCAACTTGTCTGCCCTGGAGTTCTGAGCTGAGAATCACTTGTGTATGGACATTGACTCGAGGAGCTGAGCTGAAGATGTCCCCAACCTATGCCAGAAATGTTGTTTTAGTCTCAGCCCCATGGCAAAAGTCAGGTTCTCACCCCTTGCTGCTTCCAGCATCTCTTATAGGAAGTTAGGCATGAATGTCAATATGGGTGGCCTCCTGCTGTCTAGAGGTCTGACCCGCTTGGGTTCACAGCAGTGACAAAAGACAAGGAAAAAAGCATTCAGTCTCACAATGAGACATCTGCCAGCAGGGTGGCAAATGTCAGCGAGGTAGACAACAGTTCATCTTTCCATCTAAATCCCTATATAGATGCAACCCAACGTGCTTGCATCTTGGATATCTGCCGTATTCAACTATGCACTTCAGTGCTGCCCATCTTTCCTGTGGTTATAAAATCAGCAGGTCTTCAGGCCCATCCTGCCACCAACACCTATTCTCTAAACCGTGGTTGGACGCCCAATGTCGCTGCAAACCTTTGTTCCAAGCTCTCACCCCCCTCACCAGGGTCTGTGTGCAGACAGCGTGAGGCCCCTTCTCAATGCTCCATGAGCAGGCCAACCCCCCCTCACTCCAGGACAGTCTCTGATAAAACCTCCCTGAATTCCAGCATCATGGGCTTAACCAGTGCAACCTCAGTCTTTGCAAAGATAAACATCATTGTCTGGGGGTGGAGGCTCCAGGGGAGAACTGTTGCATCAGAAGTCCTCTGGGTCTCCCTTTCTGCTAGAGAGAAAATTAGCTGCAGTGGAAGCCTAGAGCCCTTGATATATGGATTGTCCCTGGAGGATTATGAAAGAACATTTACTCATCTCTCAGTTAACCACAGGAAGGATGGGCAGCACTGAGGTGGATAGTTGAATATGGCAGATATCTAAGTCCTTTCATTTGGATCTACATAGGAGACAGGAATGAGGGAATCTATTGCTGAAAAAGGCACCCCATGCTCGAAAAAAAAATACGATGTCCAAGAGATCTCTTCTGAGTTAAATAATGAGGCAGTGATGGCGGTGGAACAGTCAGGAGGCAGCTTTCCTCAGATGAGACATTTCTTCCACTAAACTCCATCCTTGAGGGGTCTCCAAGACTCAGAGAATCAATGGTCTAGGGATAGATGATTCTAGTGCCCATGAGTTTATGGTGCGCCCATGGCCAGAGGCAGGAGAAATGGCAGAGACCAGAGAGCCAGGCTACCACTGTGGGAAGTAAAAGGTAACCCTCTTGAGACCAAGGCAGAGTGAGTTAACGAGACTGCTTCTCGAAACAAAGCTGAGTCAGAAAGGTGGCACTAAGGTGGAACCCGGTAGAAGCAGAAACAAAAGTGACATATGTTAAGTCCCTGAAAAATAGTATGTAGCTACCAGCAATTCCTTATGCCATGCCACCACTCTACTTCCACGCCCATGCAGACACGAGTAACCAATCCATTATTTCCTACCTCTAAGCTTGGATGGAGCTTCTCAACGCAGCAATCCACAGGGCCAGACCTTACCAACTGGATTTGACATTCCTCAGGAAATCTGCTTCCCAAGTGGACTTTAAACCAGTACTTAAAGCAGTTATGACTGTCTGCGTGGAGATAAGGAGCTTGGACCAGAAAGTTATTCAACACTGCTGTGGATTGAATGTCCCACCAAGGCTGATTGAAACTTAATCCTCACTGTGACAATGTTAAGAGGGTGGGAAATCCTATGACGGTAATTGAAAGGTGGGGTCCTAAAGAGGTGATTAGATTGTGAGAACTTTATCCTCATGAATGGATTGATCTATTCGTGGAGTAATGGGCGTGGTTCTAATGGCTTTGAGAGGAGAGAAGCTGAGAAGCTTAGCTCTCTCTTGCTCAGCGATTTTGCCATGTGACACCCTGCATCACCAGGAAAAGGCTCTCACCAGATGTGTTCCCTGGACTTTGGACTTCCCAGCCTCCAAAACTAAGCAATAAATATTATTTCTTTACAAGTTATCTGGATTCAGGAATTTCTGTTATAAGGAAAAAAAATGGACTAATACAGAAAATTTGTACCAAAGAAGTGGGTGTTGTTTGTAATAAAAACTTGAAAATGTGGGGGCTGGCCGGTGGCTCACTTGGGAGAGCGTGGTGCTGACAACACCAAGTCAAGGGTTGAGATCCCCTTACCAGGCATCTTTTAAAAAAAGAAAGAAAGACAGAAAATGTGAAGCAGCTTTGGAACTGGGTGTTGTGCAGAGGCTGGAAGAATTTGGAGGAGCAGGTTAGAAAAAGCTTAGATGCTGGTGAGAGTTTAAAAGATAAGGGAGGGCCGACCCTGTGGCTCACTCGGGAGAGTGTGGCGCTGGGAGCGCCGAGGCTATGGGTTTGGATCCTATATAGGGATGGCCGGTGTGCTCACTAGCTGAGCACAGTGCAGATGACACCAAGCCAAGGGTTGTGATCCCCTTACCAGTAAAAAAATAAATAAATAAATAAAGGAACCAGAGAAAGTTTGGAACATCTTATAGACTGGCTAAATGGTGGTGACCAGAATGCCAATAGAAATTTGGACTATAAAGACCATTCTAAAGAGGTCTCAGATAGAAATGAGAAGGAGCTTTTGGACGCCGTAACAAAGATCACCCTTGCTATGAACTTGCAAGAAACTTGGCTGTATTCTATTCATGCCCAAAAGGTTTATGGAATGTGGAACTTAAAGGTGCTGACCCAGGGTATTTGGCAGAAGAAATTTCTAAGCAGCAAAGCATTCAGGAAGCTGCATGGCTACTTGGAACAGCCTATGCTGAGTTATGGTGGCAAAGGCATGAGGTAAAGCTGACATTTACAATTTAAAAGGAAGCAGAGAGTGAAAAATTGGAAAACTCTCAGCCTGGACACATAAAGAGTGAAAAAGCGTCTTTGGGAAAGGAAATCAAGGGTGCAGCCCAGCAACTACTTGCTAAAGAGATTAGTACAGAAGAAAGGGATTATCAAGAGAAGAGGGAAAAAAACCTTGTAGGCATTTCAGAGATCTTGAGGCTGCCTCTCCCATCACAGGCCCAGAGGCCTAGAGAGACAAGAAGGTTTCAGGAAACAGCACTGAGACATCCTCCATGGGCTCACTCCCCAGGGCCCACTAGGGATGCTGCTCCACACACCCCGGCTGCTTCAGCTGCTCCAGCTGTGGCTAAATTGGCCCCACGTGTTGCTGGACCTAAAGCTTCAGAAGATCCAAACCAGAAGCCCTGGTTGTGTCCGTGTGGTATTGAGTCTGAAGGCTCACAGAATGCAAGAGCTGTTCCACCCCAACTTCAAAGGATGTATGGAAAAGCCTGGGGACTCAGGAAGAGATCTATTGCAGGGGAGGAGTCACCACAGAGATCTTTTGCTAGAGCAATGTTCAGCAGAAATGTGGGATTGGAGTTACAGCAGAGAACCCCCACCAGGGCCATAGGAGTGAGACCACCACGGAGGCCCCAGATTTGTAGAGCTACCAGAGTGGAACACCAACATCGGAGAGCTGTAGCATGGCCTGAGACCAGGAAAGCCATCAGAATGTGGCTGCCTGAGGACTTGAAGGCCCAATCCCCACACCAGTGTGCAGAGGACACCCGACCTGTAGTCAAGGTAGAATCTTCAGCTTTGAGATCTGATGCCTGTTCTGCTGGGTTTCAGAATTTCTTGGAACTTGTTCCCTCTTTCTTTTGTCCTATTTCTCCCTTTTCGAATGGGAATATGTACCCTATGTTGCCCCACCACTGTATCCTGGAAGTAGATAATGTTTTTGCTTCATAGATGGGACTTTGGACTTTGGACTTGTTAGCTGAAACAAGTTAAGACTTTGTGGATGAAATAAACGTATTTGTAAATGGAAAGGACATGAATTTGAGGGCACCAGGGGTGGAATGCTCTGGATTGAATGTCCCCCCAGAGCTCATTGAAACTTAATCCCTAATCCTCACTGTGACAGTGCTAAGAGGGTGGGAAATCCTATTATGGTAATGGAAAGGTGGGACCTTTAAGCTGTGATTAGATTGTGAGGACTGTACCCTTGTGAATTGATTGATTCAATCATGGACTAATGGGCATGGTTCTTATGTCTTTAAAAGGAGAGCTAGTGAGATTATTCCCTCTGTTTTCAGCCAATCTGCCATGTGATATCCTGCGTTGCTGTGAAGATTCACCATTCACCAACAAGGCCCTCACCTGGACTTGGGACTTCCCATCCTCTGAAACTGTAAGGAATAAATTTTTATTTCTTATAAGTTACCCAGTTTCAGGTATTCTGTTATAAGCAACAGAAACAGACTAATAGAAAATCTCGCTATGGAAGAAATGTCAGTTGGACTAAAGTTTGGTAGTATAGTTTATTTACAGTCTGCTGCAAGGTCCTTCTCTTCTCAAGAGTTAATATCAGTTCATGGACCACACATTGAGTAATCCTGCCAGAGACCATGAGTTCCGTGATGGCAAAGAACCTGTAATTATTGATTTCTGTATAACTGGTGCCCAACGCACATGGACACAGCAATGTTTATTGTACAGCAAGGGCTGGAGTAGATTGGAGCTCGGAAAGAGAAATCAAGATATGGAGAAGCAGGCAGTGGCTCTTCAACACCTATCATGTTGACTGGCATCAATTATCAGGTGGTCGGAGGGATGGATAAATGGATGGGACGGTGGAGGGATGGAAGGACTGGTTAGTGGATGGACAGATGGAGGAAAGGGAGGAAGGACAGAGAATGGAAGAAAACGGGTGGATGTATAGATGGAGGGAGGAAAGGAAGGATGGATGGATGGATGGAAGGATGGGTGGATGGATGGATGGATGGATGGATGGATGGATGGATGGATGGATGGGTGGATGGATGGGTGGATGGATGGATGGGTGGATGGGTGGATGGGTGGATGGATGGATGGATGGATGGATGGATGGATGGATGGATGGATGGATGGATGGATGGATGGATGGGTGGATGGATGGATGGGTGGATGGATGGATGGATGGATGGATGGGTGGGTGGGTGGATGGATGGATGGGTGGATGGATGGATGGGTGGATGGATGGATGGATGGATGGAACAAATCATGATTAAAGTTATTTGTGACTGAACCATGTAATTCAAAAGAACAGAGAAGAGAAAATGGCAAATAAAGTGTTATAGATGTGTGCCTAAACTATAAATCCTTTGCATACCTCAAAGATTAATCCTTTACATATTTTGCCACTTTCATGTGCCACCCACACTATCGTTTTCTTAATACAGGTAACTCCTGCTTAATGTCCGTGATCCATTTCTGAAAAGCAGATGCTCACCAAAGTGTCCATTGGGACTCTATATTCCATTATTTTAAATGGGAGAAGGTTGGATTGTGCATCAACCCAAAACTCTCAAACAATTTCCTGAAATGTGGCTGACACCAGTAAAAGGCTTATGCATCAATAATGAATTATCATGTTAGGATATGAAATACTTAAAAGTCTGCTTTTTGTTAACCAAAAACTGGTTATTAACAGTATGGGGTCATATTTCTCTTCATTGATTCCTTTTCCAACGTTTTCTCCAGTCACAACTTTTGGAGGACTCATTACAGAACATTAACTTTTGCTTTTGCCAAAATATGGAAGGTCCTGGGGAAACAAATTCAGCACAAGTGCACAACAGCAGAGAACGGCTCACACTTAGCATGATGTTATGGTAACCTCTCTTAGCATCTGCAATATCTGACACACACTCTGTGCGATTATAACTCAAGACGTTTTTCCTACACATCATTTTATTTAAAATCTTATATTTAGGGCCGGCCCGTGGCTCACTCGGGAGAGTGTGGTGCTGATAACACCAAGGCCACAGGTTTGGATCCCGTATAGGGATGGCCGGTTTGCTCACTGGGTGAGCGTGGTGCTGACAACACCAAGTCAAGGGTTAAGATCCCCTTACCGGTCATCTTTTAAAGAAAAAAAAAATCTTATATTTATCTTGGTGTAAATATAAACTTTTCCTGTAAAACCATGGGCAAGAAAACCTTATATTGGAAGATATATACTGCTGTGGTTTGAATGTTTCCCCCAAGCTCACATTGTAGCTTAATCTCCAAGATGACATTTGAAAGGTGGGGCCTTTGGGAGGTGATTGGGTCGTGAGGGCTCTCCTTCCATGTATGGGTTAACGGCTTAGTGGTTTTAATGGGTTGTCAGGGAGTGGCTCTGGTGGCTTTATAAGGAGAGTAAGCATATTAGCATGTACTGTAGCTCAGCCTTCACTATGTGATATCCTGTGCCACCTTGGAACTCTGTTGAGATTCCCCACCAAAAAGAAGTTCCTTACCAATGTGCCCTTTAACTCTGGACGTCCCAGCCTCCAAACTGTAAGAAAAAAAATCTATTTTTTTAATAAATTGCTCAGTTTCAGGTATTCTGTTATAAGCAACAGAAAATTGACTGATGCACACACATTTTATGAACTTTGGGCATTAACACCGAGAGACTGTGCATTCTACTGGGGAAAATACACTGGAATAACCAGGGAGATATTCTACAGAATATTCCTTCATTTTTTTTTTAATCACTCATTTTTAGTTTTGGGGGGTTTTGTTTGTTTGTTTTGGTTTTATAACTTTGACAATCAGCAGATAGTTCTCGTCCACATGGACTGTCTGCAGGTTTTGGGGAGTGGTAACAGATACACAGGTAACCAAAGTACAGAGCTTGTTTGGTGAATCTTCATCCTCGTTACGCTTTCTGGACAACCACACACAGAGACAATATGGGACATTCCTCATTCCTTTGGTCCAGACAGCTTTGTTGATCCTGGTATCGATGTACACATCTGGAGTCCCCATCTTCTCCATGGCAACTTTCCAGATCTCTTTGAGGGCCCAAGGGACATGCTTCTTGAAACCTCCTTCATGGATACACTTGTGAATGTTGATGGTGTATTCTCAGGTCACCACCTCATTGATGGCAGAATCCCTTCTGCCACCCTTCTTTGCAGGAGCCATCCTGTTGGGCCCAAGTTAGAAAGGAAGTCTAGTTGGTTTTTTTATAATTGACTTAATTTCATCTTTTGTGCTGACGGTGTACAATTCCCAAACCATCGCCTTCTGCCTTTGGAAGAGATAAGCCTAAAATGATGGAAATGGCTAAAAAATAGAAACACCAAGTCTTCTCTCAGTTTTCTAACTTAGTACAACATACTAAAACGGATGGGATGCAGTAGAAGCAGTACTGAGAGCAAAGTTTACAGTGATAAATGCCTAAATTTAAAGAGAAAAATCTCAAATAAACAACCTAACTTTAAACCTCAAGGAACTATAAAAAAGGAACAGACTAAGCCCAAAGTTAGCAGAAGGGAGAAAATAATACAGATAGGAGCAGAAATAAATAAAATAGAGAACAGGAAAACAATATAAAAAATAAAACTGAGTTTGTTTTTCAAACATATCAACAAAATTAATAGACCTTTGACTAGATTAGGGAAAAAAAGAAAAGATGCAAATAAATAAAATCACACATGAAAGAGTAGACATTACAACTGACGTCACAGAAATAAAAAGTTTTCATAAGAAAATGTTTTTAAGTTCTAAAAGTTTAAAAAATACTTATAAAAATGTTTTTGTAAGTATTTCTGATGTCACAGAAATAAAAAGTGTTATAGGAGACTACTATGAATAATTATATGCCAGCAAATTGGATAACCTAGAAGAAATGGATAAATTTCTAAAAACACACTACCCATCAAGACTGAATCATGAAGAAAAAGAAATCTGAACAGACATATGTCTAGCAAGGAGACTGAATCAGTAATCAAAAACCTCCCAACAAAGAAAAGCCCAGGACCAGACGGCTTCATTGGTAAGTTCTACCAAATGTGTAAGGAAGAATTAACACCAATACTTCTCAAACTCTTCCCCCGAAAAACCGAAGAGATGGGAAAACTTCCAAACTCATTTTACAAGACCAGCATTACACTGATACCAGAACCAGAAATAAAGTAAATACATATAAATAAATAAAAACTGGGTTTTTTAATGGGAAAAGAAAATAATAATAAGGAAAAGAAAACTACAGGCTTTCTAGTTTGGACACCAAAGCATCATGCCTCCAAAACTTAAGTAATTAATGAGATAACCAACCTCAAGAGCCTCGAGCATCCCAGATGCTCAGTAAAGTTTCTTCCCTTTGCCCAGCTCCTCTATGCCTTCTCCTGCTACCACTCACCCACCCACCACTGCCACCACCTTCCAAAATGGTACCCACCCATCAAAGATCACCTGCAAGGCCACCTGTTCTGGTTTCTCTCACCTGACTGTCTTCTTCCCGCCAGACTCACCTGGCCTTGTGCAAAGAATCCACTAATGCTCAGCTTGGGTTATGCTCCAATTGTGTGTATCTGGCTGTGTAGCGCACTGAGCTAGAATGCAGCTTAGGAGCCAGACATCCTGGATTGAAAACCTGATTCTACCTTTCACGAGCTATAAGACGCCAGGCAAGTTAACATTTCTGTGCCTCATTTTCCTCCCCTGTGACATGAGAATAAGGATGAAATGAGCTAACAGTTGTGACCCACTTAAAAAGTAACTAGCACAATTGGTGCCATTATCAGTGTAATAATATTATTACCACCGTTATTGTCGAGTCTTGGACATAGTCCATTTCTACTTTGCTTCTGGCCTGATACACATATTTCTCTTTCTTTCTCAGCTTATCTTTTCTTTTTCCCAACTGTGGTAAAATACTTCTAACACAGCATAAAATTTACCATCTTAACCATTTCCAAGCATTCAGTTCAATAGTTAACTATATTCACACTGTTGTTATTCAACCAATCTCAGAACTTTTTTTATCTTGCAAAATTGAAACTCTTTACCTATTAAACAACTCCCTGTTTCCCCTTCCCCCCATCCCCTGGTGCCCACCTTTCTTCTTTCTGTTTCTATGAGTTTTACTATTCTAGGGACCTCATATAAGTGGAGTAATTTCAGACAGTATTGGTCTTTTTTGTGACTGGCTTTTTTCACTTGGCATACTGTCCTTGGGGTTCATCCATGTTGTTGCATGTGTCAGAATTTCCTTCCTTTTTAAGGCTGAGTAATATTCCATTGCATGTATACACCACATTTTGCTTATCGTTTCATCCATCGATGGACACTTGGGTTGCATCCACATTTTGGCTATTGTGAATAATGCAGCTACAAACATGGGTGTGCAAACATCTCTTCAAGACCGTTCTTACACTTATTTTGGGTATATAAGCAGAAAAGGAACTGCTGGCTCATATGGTAATTCTACATTTAAATTTTGAGGAACTACCATACTGTTTTCCATAGGGGCTGCACCATTTTACAGTCCCACCAATAGTACGCAGTGGTTCCAGTTTTTCCACATCCTCACCAATACTTTCAATATTCTGGGGGTTTTATTATTATTATTATTGTTTATTTAGGAAAGCTCTCCTAAAAAGTGTGAGGTGGTATCTCATTGTGGTTTTGATTCCAGCTTATGTTTTGGGTAAAAATCTCTTTTGCTGCATCTCATGCTCCCTTACCAATCATGTCAAAACTGGAGTTGGTTGCAGGGAAAGAAAGACTGTTACTGCTGCTTTCTGATTTCACCCATACCTGGAAGTGTGGAGCAGTGAACCAAAGGGGCCAAATTCATCCTTGGGTTAAATCCAAGAAATGAGCATTTAGCATGAAAGGTCAGCCACCTGTTAAAGGCAGGTAGATGCCAAGTCATGGCAAGAAAGAAGCAAAGGCATAGAAGAGGTGATCAGCTCCAAGACATGCTTCTTTCAATAGGGCCAAGACGGTGGGGCTCTTTCCCACCATTGCCAGCTGCTGTGTCTGGTTAAAGTCTCCACATACACACAACCCCTGCCTTGGCTGGAATCACACCTTTAGGATCTGGAGATTTCAACCAGGGCTTCAAAAGACCTAATAACACCCAAAGCTAGACACTTCCCCAAAAGAACAGGTCAACGGTAGACTAATGGCCAAGGCAATTCAGGCATGGGAGATGGGCTCCCATGCTGTGTTTTGTAATGCTAACAGGGGGGTGCCGCTTTGGGGAGAAAAAGACTCAGTTTTTCACCAACACACCTATCCAAAACTCACCTGCTGATACCAGCGACACTGCAAACAGCTGAGAGGAAGATACACATGGGGTAGAAATGGTTCTGTCACATCTGGAGAGCCTCCCTCACCAAAAAATACACCATAAACTTAAAGTAGAAAGATACTAAGAAATATCTAGATATTTGGTCTACAGACTGGAAAAACAGCCCCTACCATTACATAATGTTAAGCATCCTGTTTGCACAAGACCAGGTAAAAGTCACAAGTCTCCTGGTTCTTTCCTAACCTTATTCTGAAGCCCATGGAGCCAGGCCCATGAGCAAACCCCGTGCAAGACACCCATCAGCTCTCCTATCTCACAATGACTTCTGATAACACCTCCCAGAATGTGTCACTCCCTGCTTAGCCTTCCATCACCTTCTCTGCTCAAGCAGTGATGAGCTAACTGCCAAGGGATGGAGACATTGCACCAAAAGCCTCTTCCAGCCTCCCCTTTCAACTGAAGAGAAAAATTAATTGCAGTGAGTCAGGTGCCCTATATCTAGAACAGGCCCCAGTAGAGCATGAGAAAACCAGAGAACACAATTATGCTCAGTGCTTAATTAACTGCAGCGACAGAGAAAGGAGCATTAGCATGGACACCCAAAAAGGGCCAGACAATCCAAACACCACTGAGAGTCCCAAGGGAGAAGAATCAGTAAAGGCTTCTGTTTTAAAGGTTTTATTATTATCCAGGTATGGCAAGACTAACAGATCAGGCACTAATTGCTATTGAAAAGATAACTTATTACTCACCGTTCCCAAGAGAAAGGGGTCATGCGAGAAAGTACCACGGATGATCAAAAAGCAGAGGGACTGAGGGGGAGATGTGGGCAAAAGTCTTTATTGTGGTTGCCACAGGAAAAAACGGGCAAGGCTAAGTAAGCAGGCTTAGAATTGGCTAGTTTGGATAATCTCAGCAGACTCTGGTGTGTAGGGGATAAACCTAGTTGCCTGGTACCTGGCCCTGCAGTGGGTTAGGGCAGGTCGATAGTGGCCCAGAATGTGAGACCCCAATACAGGAGGTGGTTGGGGGTTGTGAACTCTGGATTGGTTGGTTTGCATAGAAAAGACACACTTGCAAGCAAAATTGTTTACTTTCTCTAGAAATTGGCCAATCCTGGGAGGGATAGTCTCTCCAGGATTAGCAAGTCCCCAAGATGTCAAAGCATCAAAAATACAGAATAAAAATTCTGATTAATACAACATTCATATTTGTTCTCTGGGGTTTGTGGCAAAACTGCTGAAGTCATCGGTGGTTTCTGACACTGAATGCACAGTAGACGGACCCAGGAAGCTTTTTTAAATGTGATACGTGTGCCACACTGCAGATAAGCAAATCAGAATCGCTGGGGAGGGGGAACTTCTGAAGAATGGATGGACTTCTTCACTTCCGCAGAGATAGGGGGAGGTGAAGTGTCCCAGAAAATCTGGGATTACCCTGGTACAAAAGCACCCCAGGGCTGGCCGGTTAGCTCAGTTGGTTAGAGCACCATCGTCAAGGGTTCAGATCCCCACACTGACCAGCAGCCAAAAAAAATAATAATAATAAAATAAAATAAAAGCACCCCAAATTCAGGAGTGTGATCCTCTCTGGGGAGGGATCCACAGAAGGCTTTCAATGTGTCAGTTGTTTTTGTTGTTGTTGCTGGGTGGTGAATGCACACAAGCACTTGAGATTGTGTGTGTGTGAGTGTGTGTGTGTGCACGTGCACACGCGTGGTCAGTCCTCATTTTTCACAGATTCCATGTTTGAGAATTCACCTACTTGCTCGAATTTATTTGTAATCCCCAAATCAACACAGGTGGGACTTTCTAGGCCATTTGAAGACAGACATACGCAGAATGGTGCAAAATTTGAGTCTCCCTACAGGCAGTTTCCCAGCAGAGGTCACACGAGGTAACGTGCCGCCTTCTTATTTCAGCTCTCTTACCGTGAACAAGTGTCCTTCCTGTGGTTTATTTAGTGCCACATGTTTCACATTTTTATGCTTTTTTGTTGGTGATTTCACTGTTGAAAATGGCCCCCAAGCATAGCACAGAAATGCTGTCTAGTGCTCCTAAGCCTAAGGAAGCTGTGATGTGCCTGCCAGAGAAAATGTATGTGTTAGATCTGCCTCCTTCAGGCATGAGTTGCAGAGCGGTTGGCTGTAAGTTAAAAGCAAATGGATCAACCATGTATATTAAATGAAGTGTCTTTGAAACACACACAACACAAAGTTATGTATTGATTACTTGATGAAAATGTGATCAGAGGCTCACACAAACCTAAACCTGTATGTCCCCTAGGAGCAGCAGTGGGGGTATTTACTAATTCAGTGTTCACAGCAACTTTATAGACAGATCCATCACAATAAAGAGAATCAACAATTTACTCTGTGTGTGTGATTTTTGTATGCCTGAAACATTTTGCCATTTAAATTTTAAATTAAAAAAAAGTAATTTAGATATAAAATAATTCAACCCTGTAGTTTCAGCTCTACTTTGAGAAGTTTCCCTTTCATCTTCCAAATGTCTTCAAGGCTACAGACAATACTGCTCAAAGTGGAGTCCGTGGACCAGCGCAACAGGATCACCTGGGAGCTTGTTAGAAATGCAGGATCTCGGGCCCCACCCAGGAATCAGGAACTCTGGATTTAAACAAGCCCTCCTGGCGATTCTGATACACGCTCAAGCATGAGAACCAGCCGCTCTGTGAGAACAGCCTCGCAACTGGTCTCTCTGTGCGTCCCCTTCCTGATGACCAGGGGAATTAAGAATTTAATATCAGTAATCCCCACTTGCTGTGCATTGAGATGTCCTGGAGCTTTAAAAATCACAGACCCTTGGACTCCATTCCCAGGGATTATTATTTAATTGATCTGGGGTGCAGCCTAAACGTGGAGTCTTGTGGGTTTCTTTTGTTGTTTTGTTGTAGTTGTTTTCAGTTCCCCTGGTGATTCTAATTGCAACCATGGTTGAGAACTTCTGGCCAAAATAGCAAATGATTTAGCTGAAGGAAAAGAAAAGAAGTCGGTGGTCTTGGGCGCCCTCTGCTGACGCTCGTCTCCCAGGGACCTTAGATGCGAGTGCAAAAAGGAACCGGCCCACACAGGCTTTGAAAGAGTCCTCTACACATATCTAAAGTCTATTTGATGTATGTGCTAGAAATGCCCTTTCTAGACATATGCCCATTTAAATTCCTGATTCCATTTCAAAGCTATTGCTTAGATGTTTCCGATTATCCTTTGCAAACACATACACACACAGACACACACAGAGACCACACTATTTATGTGACAAACCCTTACATAGCATTTACTATGTGCCAGCCACGAACATAAACACTTCATAAATAATAACTTCCAACCTCGTAGGTGTCCTTTGAAGCCGGTACTATTACCCGTCCCTTTGGCAAATGGAGAAACTGAGGCACAGAGAGGTTAATAGTTTGCCTCAGTTATTAAGCAGAGGCACCAGGGTTTAAACCCCAGCAGCCTGGCCCCAGATCTGTGGTCTTAAGCACGTAATTGCTCTGCTGCCTATAGTCATAACACTCTCTGCACCATTTGCTTTATTATCCCAGAATCTAACACCTGTTGTGTGCCAGACATGGCATCCCCATTTTACCCAAGAGGGAACACAGACTCAGAGTCCCTGTGCCTGCATCCACTCTGTTTCAGATGGATCTTAGGCCTCATAATTTCCCAGACCCACAGGCAGCCACCGCAGTATCTCAAAGATCTGGGTTTACTTCCTGACTCTGCTCCATCTCAACTGTGACTTTGGACATCGCTTCACCTCCCTGGGCCTCTATTTCCTCATCAGAAAAATGGACATAGTACCCATTTCTAAGTCATAAACTCGCCATGAGAGTTTGCCCAACCTCCTTTCTACACTGTCACCTAACATCCCCTTTCACTTGTCATGATGATTCTTTAAAGATTTTTTTTAAAAATGTATGATTGTTTCAACTGGCTGTAACCTAAATTCACCAAAATACCACGTCCATCCTGCAGCTGTGTTGAATAAGGTGGTGTCGGGGGAGAAACCGCCCCTTCGACACACAGCTGTTTCACTAGTGGGGCCAAAGGTTGGGCCCCGAACACAATCTGGTGAAATAGTCTATCTGAATTAAACACTAGAACCGTTCTGACAAGTTGATGCTTAAAACCCTACTACAATCTCATCTCCATTAGCATGGCTAGAATTGTTTTAAAACCCACATAAAATAGCAAGTGTTGGTGAAGATGTGGAGAAATTGGGACCTGCATGCATTGCTGGTGGGAATGGGAAATGTGCAGCCACTATGGAAAATAATATGATGTTTCCTCAAAAAAATTAAACATAGCATTCCACTTCTGGGTATGCATCCAAAAGAATTGAAGACAGCGTCTCCAAGATATATATACATCCATGTTCATAGCAGCATGATTCACAGTAGCCAAAATGTGGAAGCAGCCCAAATGTTCATCAACAGGTGAGTGGATAAAAAAATCTGGTATATACATGCAATGGAATATTATACAGCCTTAAAAAAGAAGGAAAGTCTAACACATGCCACAACACCGATGAATCTTTAGGACGTTATGCTAAATGAAAGAAGCCAGCCACCAAAAGATAAATACTGCGTGATCCCACTTATATGAGGTCCCTAGAGTAGTCAAATGCCCAGAAACAGAAAGTAAAACGGTGGGTGTCAGGGGCTGGGGGAACTAGTGTTTAATGGGAACAGAGTTTCAGTTTTGCAACATGAAAAGAGTTTTGGACATAGATGAGGGTGATGGTTACACAACCATGTGAATGTTTTTAACACTACTGCATGTACATTTAGAAATGGTTAAGATGGTAAATTTTATGCTATGCCTATTTTATCACAATTAAACATTTTTTAAGTGCAATTTCAATAAATCCTCAAAAAGATAAAGAAAGGAAAACTTGGTCATATAGCTACTATGGCTTTTTTTTATTATTATTAAAGTGAGGGGGGAATGCCTCCAGCCAAAATTTTCATTATTCTTTAGCCAAAAATGTTTGAAAACAGAGACTGTACACTGAAATGTTTATCAGGTGACCTTCAGGCAGAGACATCAAAGAGCAAGGACAGAATCTGTCCTTTCTTTATATGAGTTTGCTTTTTGTTTTTGTGGGGGGTTTTGGCAGCTGGCCAATTCTGGGATCCGAACCCTTGACCTTGGTGTTAGGACACAGCACTCCAACCAACTGAGCTAACCGTCCAGCCCTCAGTAAGTTTTAAGTGGTGAGATTATGAGTGATTTCGCCATTTAATGTTGTATCTTTCAGCCTTTTTTAGAATAAAAAGTGAAACAGAAAACCATGTTTGAAAATGATGGATAAAGTGTGGCCATTTAGTATATTTCTGATTGTTATGAACAGTCCCCAAAAGTGCCAGGACCCTCAATAAATAGCCGAGTGAATGAACATTTTTCAAAAGCCTATATTAGACCACATGCAAAAATTTTTTTAAATTAATTAATTAATTAACTAATTAATTAAAACGCCCAAAAAACCCCACTCTCTGGCAGAATAACAAATCTGGGCACTACTAAGAAATAAACCTCTCTCATTCAAATATGCGCATACCACACTCAGCAGTACTATTCCTGGAGATTTCTAACACCACATGCACGCACACACTAAGAAGAAAATTTTTAATTGGTTTGTTTTAACGAACAGGTGATACCTGACACTACCAAAAACAGTCCTGGTGTTGAAGCAACTCTTAACCCACCGTGCAGCCTGCTATCCACTGTTGAGACAATTCTGTCCTCCTAAATGCGCCAGCCCCCTCCTTTTATCTAAACTGAAAGTCCCTTCTTGTATCCCACCGTGTCCCCCTCCTGCCAGGGGGAAGCGGGGTGGAGTCCCTGGAGAGAAGGCAGACCCCCCTCCCCATGTAGTGGGGGTACAGAGTGGAAGTCGGGGAAGGCTTCCAGGAGGAGGAGGTGTCAGGCTGAGAGTTGAAGGGGCAAATTCCAGCTTGGCAAGAACGGGACAGAGTAATTGAGATCTCCATCACCAAGATTTGTTAGGAATATTCCAAATCTTCTAGCTAATTTGAAATACACAATAAATTATTGTTAACTGTAGGGACCCTACTGGGCTGTTGAACACTAGAATTTATTCCTCTTAACTGTATTACTCTGGTTTGATCATTACACATTGTATACATGTATCAAATTATGGCATGTGCCCCATAAGTATGTGCAATTATTACTATCAATTAAAAATAAATATTTTTTTTTTAATGAATGGGACAGCGAGAGTGATCCTGGCAGCAGGAATAGCAGACAAGGCAGAGAACACAGGACAGAAGTGTCCGTGCCTGTCCCCAGCCCGTCCCACCCCCACTCCAGGCTGGTCCCTGTCTTCTTTTGGAAACCAGAAAGCCATGCTATCAGGCCACCTTCTAATGATATTCTAATGATTAATAATCTAATTTTCTTATATGCTAAAGAGGCCTGTGACCAGTTCCCCAGCCACTACACTGTAAATAGCTTCATGGCAAGGTACCAAAAGAAGGATTCCTGGGTTCTAGAATCAGAGAGCTGGGTCCCAGATCTCCTCCCTGAAACTCTCTAGCCTCGTCTTTCTCAAAATTTGGCATTTTGGGGAGAACCCAGAATAGATGAGGGTGCTAGGTCAGGTGGGGCTGGCAGGGGCCCCATCTCTGTCCCTGCATTGTGAAGTCTTCTGGTGCTGGGGGGTGGCAGGGTGAGGTCATAGACCACTGACCCAGCCCTTGCTCTCTCTCTCTCTCTCTGCCTGCGCTTGCCCCTGGCGCAGCCTCAACCCCCACAGGAAAGTGGTCAGCCTTGCCAGGGAGCCTCACCAGCCCCCCAGCAGCCATGAACTCAAACTTCCAAGAGGGCCAGACGCCTGGCCTGAACCCCAACTCAATCCTAGTGAACAAGACCCTGCAGCAGGACTCCCCAGGCATGGTGGGTGACAGGCTGCCACCAAAGACAGATGCAGTAGTTATCGATATGGGCACAGGCACCTGTAAGGTGGGCTTTGCTGGGCAGGCCCGGCCCACCTACACCGTGGCCACCATCGTCGGCTGCCATCCAAATAAGCCAGCCACCACGGGACAGCCCAGGCTGGCGACATTCATCGGCGAGGCAGCCCGTGTGCGCCCGGAGCTGACACTGGTGCAGCCCTTACACGGGGGCATCATCGTGGACTGGGAAGCGGCCGAGCTCATCTGGCGCCACATGCTGGAGCACGACCTCCAAGTGGCCACCCAGGACCACCCGCTGCTGTTCTCCGACCCGCCCTTCAGCCCCGCCACCAACCGCGAGAAGCTGGTGGAAGTGGCCTTCGAGTCGCTGCATTCACCAGCCATGTACGTGGCCTCCCAGTCGGTGCTGTCCGTCTACGCCCACGGGCGCGTCAGCGGGCTGGCGGTGGACACCGGTCACGGGGTCACCTACACGGTGCCAGTCTTTCAAGGCTACAACCTGCCCCATGCCACCGAGCGCCTGGACCTGGCCGGCAACCACCTGACCGCCTTCCTGGCCGAGACGCTGGTGCGCTCCGGCTTGTCCCTCGGAGAGCAGGGCCTGGACGTCGTGCAAGATATCAAGCACCAGCACTGCTATGTGGCCTCCGACATCCAGAAGGAGCAGGCCCGGCCCGAGCACCAGTACAGGCAGACCTTGCAGCTGCCCGACGGGCAGACGGTCACGCTAGGCCGAGAGCTGTTCCAGTGCCCGGAGCTGCTGTTCAACCCCCCGGAGATCCCGGGACTGTCACCCGTGGGCGTCCCCGCCATGGCTCAACAGAGCCTCTGCAAGGTGCCGCTGGAGGTGCAGGCAGAAGTGGCCCAGCACGTGCTGCTGTGCGGGGGATCCTCTCTCTTCACCGGGTTCGAGGGTCGCTTTCGGGCCGAGCTTCTGAGCCGCCTGCCTCCTGAGGCCCACGTGGCGGTCGTGGCCCAGCCCGCCAGGAGCATCTCGGTGTGGATCGGGGGCTCCATCCTGGCCTCGCTGCGTGCCTTCCAGTCCTGCTGGATCCTGCGGGAGCAGTACGAGGAGCAGGGACCCCACGTCGTGTACCGCAAGTGCTACTGATGAGGACAGGTGTGGGAGAGGGGTCGTGGGCAGTAAAGCCTCCACTACCGAGCTGGCACTGTCCTGTTGTCCCCCTGGGCCCGCCCCATCCATTCTTGGATCCACCCAGGCATGTCTGAGGTTCTGAGCCCCCCTCTCCAGAACCACCCTACCAGAATCTACCTCCCAAGACATCTCTGGTTCTGCCTTAATCCGCCTCCCGTGATCCATCCCCTGAGACACCCTAATTCTGACCCCTTAAGTCCACCTCTCCCGTGATCAGCCCCAAACACACGACCACGTTCTAATCCTGTTAACCCCCCCTCCCATGATCTGTGCCCCCCAGGGACACCCTCAAGTTGGGACATCCCTTCCCCCCTGCGTCCCCCAGACATCCTCAGATTCTGACCCTCTAATCTCACACTCATGATCTATTGCTTTTGATATATCACCCCAAGATTCCCTCTTGATACGTTCCTGAAGGACCCCCCAACCCACCGCCATGATCTGTCCTTCCCACTGAACCTGCACTGGGGTGTGAGTGCTCCAACCCCCCAAAAAAAATATTTTCATGAGTGCTCCAACCTCTAAGGGCACCCCCATAATCTGACCCCTATTCTAATCCCCCAAACATACCCCTAAATTCCACTTGCCAAGATACCCCTGGTTCTCGGCTCTCCAAATCCACCCCTTCACTGGTTTCCTGTCTGAATATCCAAAGGTCTCCTATACCTTGATATTCTGGACAACCCCAGGCCTCCCACGAGTGCTCACCCGCACATCCACACAGAGACCTATATTCTGACCCTAGAATGGCCCACAAAAGGCTCCCCCTGATATCCAAAGCTTATCCCAAGTCCTATCCTCCCCAAAACTCTCCCCCCGCTCATGATTTGTTTCCCTGTCCCCCTCCCCTGCCATCCAGGTGCTCCCGTAACCCACTGCCCATCTATATCCCCAGAGAACACCATGTTCTGAGACCCCCCAACCCCCAGGATGGCCCCCATTGCTCTAAACCCACCCCCTTGCCTTGCATCTCCCCTGGGAATACTCCCACCTGGTTGTCTCACAGGGCACCACCTGACTCCATTCCTTGGCTCCCTGGAATCCCCCCAGGAAGGCAGCAGTGTCCTGAATTTGGACTGTGCACTGATCCCCAGAAACATCCCATGATAACACCACTAGGCCTTAGCCCAACTCCTTCCTCCACAGACCCCCCACAAAGATACTCCCCCAGGGTTGCCCCAGGATGAACCCCCAAGGACACCCCACCCTGGAGCTTTCACAGACTCCCAGAACCTACCCCCAGGACCAGTCCCCAGGCTCCATCCAATGAGTAGAGACTCGAACACCAACAGGTGGCCACATTCCCAAGGGCTGACCAGCCCACTGTGACCCAGGGGCAGGTACCACAGGTAAGTGTTCCCCTGGACACGGGCTCCCTCCTCCACCCCTGCACAGGTCCCCAGGGGCATTCAGCTAGAAATCATCTCTCCTGGGTTGTCCATTCAGCTAGAAATCATCTCTCAGACTATTCCTGCACCAGCACCCCAGAGGCTTTCCCTGGGTCCTGCCCTGGGGATGCTCTCTGAGGCTCCCACCTCCACCCTGTCCCTGCCAGGACCTGGGGTGGGACTCCAACCCCTCGTGATGGGAGCCTGGACATTCTCTCCAAGGGTCACCCTAAGTCCCCTCTGGACCTCCAGCCAGCATTCTGGACACAACCCCTCAGTTTGTTAACACAATGGAGAGGAGCTGCCAGAGCTGATCCCTGTCTGTGCCAGGTCCTCTTTCCTCTCACAGAATTATTCATTCATTTGTTCAGCCGGTCACTATTTATTGAGCATCTTTCGCAGGCTCTCTGCTCCCCTGTATCTTTCTGTGCAACTCTTTTTTTCTTTTTCTCACTTACTCTGTTTTTCTCCCTCTGAATCACTATGTCTGTCTCTACCTCTTTCTGATTCTCTCTCTCTCCTTCTCTCTCTGATTCACCTGCCAGCACCATTCTCATGCAGGAATTTTCCAAAGTGGAAACTCACTCATTTGTGGAGCAGTGAGCCCATCCCACCTACCCCCCAAGTCTGTCGCTGGACAATGGGGGTGGGTGAGGGTCCTGGCTATCCACACCCACCCTGTCCCACTGTGTCCTGGGGACTGTGCTGTGACTCCAGGCCCACCCCAAGCTAATGTGAGGTCCTTAGCTTGGCGGGGGCGTGGGGGGAGCGCCCAAAGACCGGCCAAGATCCCCAGATCACAAACAAGTAGGGTTGGACCCCCCTGGCCTCACCGGTCCCTTCCCCAAAGCAGCCTCAACCTGTGAAATGGGCAAGAATCTCCTAGGAGGTTACAGGGTGGTGATGAGACACCTCTTCTTGTTCCCACCAGGGGGCAGCAACTCCAAGCTCAAGGGGTGAGCACTGGGTTAATTTAGAATCACAATGACTTCAGCAAGCCAGGCACCCAGGCCTCAAGTGAGACCCACCCCAAGTGCCAACCACACACACACACACACAATGTGGCACAGGCTGAGTCTCAGGAGTGAGAGAGATACAAAAACCCCACCACCACCTGGGCAACTGGGAAACCCAAAGGACCCTCATGTAAAGCAGACTAAGATTCTCCCATGCGCAAATCTTCCCTAGGGCAGAAATTTCCTCTACAAGCTTTCAGACCTGTGCCCCTCCCGTTTACACACTCCCAGGGTCGGTGAGCTCACTACCTCAAGGCTATTAGAAATCTCACTGTCTCAATTTAAAGAAAAGAAAGAAAGTAAACTCACTGTCTCCTAGAACTCACAGGTAAGCCTCTGTCCACTACCCACTCTCCAACCCAAAGCATCAGGAACACCAAAGTGTCTAACACTGCCCCCACCCACGGCCCACATACACCCCTGAAATCTGCTCTCTTCCAAGCCTAACATCCCCAATTTCCTCAGTTTCTGGTTGAAGTCATTCACATATTCATTGACAAACATTCATGGATCACCCATACTCATACGTGCCTGGCACTGAACTAAAATCTAAAGAAACCACAGGGAGCAAGAGATGGGGTCTCAGCCCATCAGACCCTCCTTGAAGGAAGGGTCTGACCAGACAAGGTAGATAGGTCACTTCCCTTCTGTAGACATATTTCTTCCATCAACTTCCTACTGATTGGTCTCTGTTCCATGCACTGAGCCACAACTCCTTCTGATTCCCCAAAACCATCCACCTCTCTCCATCCTTCCAACTCCAGCCCACACCCCGTTATCGCTCACCAGAGTGGTATCCCAGTCACCCTCTCCCCCTCCAGAGGCTCCTGCAGAGGACTTTTGCAAAACATAGCTCAGAACATCCTGGTGGCTTTTTATCACATGCAAACAAAACCAAGTTCTGACTATGGCCCTGAATCCTCTGCCGATCTCTCGAAACCCGTCTTTGGTTTTCCCTCCACCGCCCTTCACCCCAGCCACACTGGCCAGCTTTCTCTTATCGTTATGGGCTGTATTGTGTTCTCCCAAAATTTATATGTTGAAGCCCTAACTGCCAGAACCTCAGGATGTGGCTGTATTTGGAGACAGAGCCTTTAAAGAGGTGATTAGGTTAAAATGAGGTCATTAGGGTGTCCCTAATCCAATATGACTGGTGTCCTTATAAGAAGAGATTAGGACACAGACATACACAGGAGATGGCCATGTAAAGACACAGGAGGAAGCAGCCATCTGCAAGGCGAAGACAGAGGCCTCAGAGAAGACCAACCTTGACCACACCCTAATCTTGCACTTCTGGCCTCCAGATCGGGGAGAAAATTAATTTCTGTTGTGTAAGCCACCCAGTCTGTGGTACTTTGTTTTGCAGCCTTAGCAAACTAATACAGATTTTGGTACAAAGCACGGTTCTGAAGGAGGTTGTATATACTAGCTACCACCATGTGACCAGTTACAGTAATTAGGACAGTAATTATCAAGAGTATTTCTCCCTTAATTTGTTACAGATATGTTTGTGTGTGCTTGTGTATGTGTGTGTGTGTCTGTGTGTCTGTGTATTTGCCTTATTTGCCTCTTTCTCTCTCTATCCCCTTATCGTAAGCTGTATTGATTCTATATCATCGTATTTAAGTATCGTTAACTTTACATCACAGCATTTAAAGTTACAGGAAATCAAGAAGAGTCAACACCACTTAAGGACTTTGCATCCTCTTCTGGGAAAAGGGTTAGTGTGTTTACAGTTTAGGCAGGACAGTTGTATCACGTTAGGTGGAAATGTGACTTTGTCATTATCTTTATTTGGAGATTAAACATGGTTTAAGGAGATGCACGTGGGTGCCAAGTTGACAAAGGATGGACATGCACTGGTGAATTTTATGGGTCAACTTGGCCAGGCCACAGTACCAAGACATCTGGTCAAACATTATTCTAGATATTTCTGTGAAGGTATTTTTTAAATGCAATTAACATTTAAATCAATAGACTTTGAATAAAGCAAATAACCCTCCATAATGGGGGTGTCCCTCATTCCATCAGTTGAAGGCCTTAATAGAAGAAAGACTGACCTCCCCCAGGAAGGAGGAATTCTCCAGAAGCTGCCTTCAGGCCCCAACTGTGATCCTTCCCTGTGTCTCCAGCCTGCCAGCCTACCCTGTAGATTTTGGACTCGTCGACCTTGGTAATCACATGAGCCATTCCTCAAAACCTCCCTCTCTCTCTCTCTCTCTCTCTCTCTCTCTCCCTCCCTCTCTCTCTCTCTCTCTCTGTCTCTCTCTCTCTCTCCCTCCCTCCCTCTCTCTCTCTCTCTCCATATACAGCCTATTGGTTCTGTTCTCCTGGAGAATCCTGGTCAATATACATGTGCCAAGCCCCTTTTCTACCTCAGGACCTTTGCACCTGCTATTTTCTCAACTCAGAATGCTTCTTCTCACTTCCCATCTTATCAAAGGTAGCCCCCTTTCTCAGCATGACACAAAGCCCAGATGCCGTAAAAATGATTAAAACAGTTGACATCATATAAACATCCCCCCCAAAAAAACTCTGCAAGGTAAAAATCACCCTACACAGGGCCTGCCTGTGGCTCACTTGGGAGAGTGTGGTGCTGATAACACCAAGGCCATGGGTTCAGATCCTACATAGGGATGGCCGGTTCGCTCACTGGCTGAGCGTGGTGCTGACAACACCAAGTCAAGGATTAAGATCCCCTTACCGGTCATCTTTAAAAAAAAAGAAAATCACCCCAAACAACATCAAAAGACAAATGACAATAAAAACAAATAAATAATAAATAATCTTAAAGGAAGATGATAACTGGGAAAAAAAAAACTATTTGTAAGTCGTAACACAGTGAGATAATGTCTGTCCTATAGGGTACTTTAAAAAGTTCGTGGAAAGATTTGTATTCTCTTTTAATTCTATTTTTCCCCACACTTTTAGGAGTACCCTCATATATAAAGAGCTCTTCGAGGCTGCCTGAAGCCCTCGGGGCTCCTGAGCCAGTGTAAGGGGGGCCCCCCGAGGGCCTCAGCCATACCCCCACCCCACCCCTCTGCAACCCGGCCAGGAAAGGAGCCCACCCTCTCCCCACCCCCACCTCCACCCCCCACCTTCCTACCCCCTCCCCCCCACTGCTCCACAACATCTTAGAATGCAAAAAAAAATCATGACAATAAATAAATGAAAAATAAAATAAAATAAAGAGCTCTTGGAAAGAATCAATAAGAAAAAGATTACAAAGGTCCCTGAAAAAGTTAGCAAAAGATATAAACATTGACCTCACCGAGGAAGAAAAACCAATTGTTCTCAGACACAGGGGAAGATGCTCAGTTTCATAAGGGCCACGAACGTGATTACAACCATACCACGATATCATTTTTAAATTGTGTTAATTGACAGGGACCGCTGTATTTTTTTATCACGTGCACCCTGACGTGTTGAAGTGTGTACACGTCGTGGAACGGTGACCTCCAGCTGATTAACAAACGCGCCAACTCACATCGTTACCTTTTTGTGGGGAGAGTGCATAACATCCACTCGACATTTCTCAAGAATACAATCTACCATCATTAACGAGAGCTACCTTGCTGCACAAGCAATACCGTTTTGAACCCATCAGATCGGCAAAGATCGAAAGGTTTGATAACACCCACTGTTGATGAGGCTGAGGAGAAACTCGCACCATTTTACCTTCCCAGTGAGGGAAATGGGTACAACACCTGGGCAGGACGCGTTGCACTCTTTATTGAAATGACAAAGTGCCCAGCTATGGCACTTCCAGGAATTTCTCCTTCAGATACAATGAACTAAGATGCAAAATGACATACATGCAGTTTCCATCATGCACCGCTTTATGGCGGTAAAATTTTAGAAACCACCCATGTGGCTGTTCATACGAACTCGTTAAATAAATTGCATCCAAACGCAAGAGAAATACTACGCAGCTATCAAAAGGGACCTGTAAGCTTTGTTCACTGAGGTGGAATGATCAGGATATATTTTAAGTGAAAAGAAAAAAAAAAAAAAAGACTCAGAACAAAATGTTACCATTAATGTAAGAATAAGGAATAAATGGATATGCAGACATTTGTTTAAAAGTGCCTAGAATATCTCTGGAAGATCACACTGGAACGGTGACTGCTTCTAGGCCAGGGTTTCTCAATATTTAATTCATTATTGCCCCTTAAGGAGGCTTTTTAGACATTTTTAACCCAATCATCCCTCCCCATGAAAGTTTAATGCCACAGATACACTGCGTACCTGTTTATGTACTCTATGCATAATAACATAAAGCACATGAAAACACTTTGGGTGTTTCCCATCCAGGCCTTGGGGGTAAAGAGGACCCTGGACATGGAGGTGGATGGGAGACTTCTCACCTCCTGCCCCTTTGAACCATCTAAATTTTGGACCATATGAGTATTTTTTTTTTAATATGGATGTTTACTTTAGGTTCCCATGGTGTCCACCCAGGCAGCTCCATTTGCTAAACTTCCCCCTAGCTGTGATCATCTGATTTCTGTTTGATTCCCTGTTAACCAATAGTGTCACCCACCTGACTGGTGAGTTCCAGGAGGGCAGGAGGCCCCTCTGTGTCACTCACCACTGTGTCCCCAGCTTGCAGTAGAGTGCTGATGGAGTTTGGATGTGTTGTCCCCTCCAAAACTCATGTGGAAATTTGATCCCCAATGTGGCAGTGTTGGAAGCTGATTGAGTCATGGGGACGGATCCCTCATGAATGAATTAATGCTCTCCCTGGGGGAGGGGGGGTTAATGAGTGAGTTCTCGCTCGATTAGTTCCCACGAGAGCTTGCTGTTTATAGGACCCTGGCACCTTCTCTCTCTCTCTTGCTTCCTCTCCCCACGTGATCTGCTTGTACCCGTCGGCTCCCTGCCACTTTCTCACCATGAGTAGAAGCAGCCTGAGGCCAGTGCCAGATGCAGCTGTCCCAGAATCGTAAGCCAAATAAACCTCTGTTCTTTATAAATCACCCAGTCTCAGGTATTTCTGTTATAGCAACACAAAATGGACCAAAACAAGCGCTCGCCGCACAGTCTCACCCAATAGACGTTTGTTGAATGACTAAATGAATGAGCCACGACTTTCAACCTCTCTTGAATGACTGAATGAATGAGCCACGACTTTCAAACGTCTGTTGAGTGACCATGAATGAGCCGAGAGGGATCCCCTTTCTCTGCCACTGGATTCAGACAGGCTTGGGTTCAAGTCAGCCGCCTCACATACTCTGTGACCTTGACAAGTGACCTGACCTCTCTGAGCCTCACCTGCAAAATGGGGTAATATCAGTGCTCGCTTCAGGAGGGCTTTATAAAAATGAAGTGAGATTACACATCTCAAATTTCTGTTGCCTTTGAGGTGGAAGACTGAAACTTTTTGAGTTTACTCCATGTAAATGTATTGTTTGAGTGTTTTACAATGCAAATGCCTCCACAGAAATACATTTTTAAAACATTTTTGAGAAAAGCATGGAATGGATGTAACATGCGCAGTAAACAGCAAGCACTCAATAGATGGTGGCAAGGCTGCTGTAGCAACTAGAGAGTGCCAAAGACCGAACCTGAGTCCAGCCACAGACTCACCCCCCAGATGGCCACCAAGGGCCTGGAGACCCTTCCCCAAGGCTTTGATCAAAGAGAGAGGCCCCCCTGTTCTTTGGGGGACCCAGGAAAGGAAGTGTTAGGTGGGGGGGACGTCACCCCACCAGGCAAATCACAGACGCAGCAAAGATGATGTTCAGGCAAGTGTCAGGGTCCCCAAATGCAGGGACAGAGCTTGTCTCCATTTTTAAATTTGACATCTGGTTCATCATGGAACATTTTCCATTAATTTTTATTTTTTAAATATTGTATGGATGCAAGGGGCTGGGGGAAAGGAGAAACGGAGTGACTCTAATGGGTAGGGATTTCTTCTGGGGGTGATAAAACTGATCTGGAATTTAATAGCAGTGATGGTTGCACAACCTCGTGACTGCTAAATACCACTGAATTGTAGACTTTAAAAGGTGAATTTTTAATTTTTTTTATTGAAACATATTGATTATAAGTATTTATGGGGTACAGAGTTCTCTCTCAATACGTGTATACAATGCGTGGTGATCAAAGCAGGATAATCAGCATAGTCATCATTACAAGACTTAATCATTTCTTTGGGATGAGGACAACCTATCTTCCCTCCTCTCGCCACTGGATGACACCCAGTAAATTCTTGTTGAGTGCAGCTGCCGAGGTCGAGTGCATGCCCACAGAGCTGATTCCTCCCACCTGGCTGTCATATGTCTGTCAACCAACCTCGCACTCTCTCTCCTCCCCTGTCCCCTTTCCCACCTCTAGCAACCACAGTTCTGCTCTCTTCTTCTGAAGTGAGAAAGTTCCCCCAAACCTCCAGCACCATCATTTCCAAGAACAGTGACAGACCCAGCCAAGGACAGTGGTTCAGCATCAGGAGGACAAGAGCAAACTTGGAGCGGAGGGTGCAGAGTGAGGGCCTCCTGGAAGGTCTAAGAATCATGAAGCGTCAGAGCCTAAATAGGGAAACTGAGGCACGGAGTGGAGCAGCGACCTGCCCAAGGCCGTTCTGCCTGTCCGGGGCAGAGCTGGGATTCGAACCCAGATTTCGTGCCTCCCAGGTCCAGCAGGTCTCAATCTTCTCTCTTGTTTTCTGAGAAAGGGGATTTGCACCAGGACTTGAATTATTCCTGGGTTTGACTAGGGGCAGAGGGACGAGGACAGTGTGGGTGGGGAACAGTGAGGATAAAGGTGCGGAGGCTGGAGTGAGGGACGCAAGATGCAGGAAGTGAATAGCGGTGACAGGCGGCGTGCATCAGGCGCTGACAACCTGCCAGACTCTGCTCTAACCTCCCTGCCCATGTCACCCCTTGACTTTTCCCACTGCCATGTCTACAGATGGGGAAACTGAGGCCCAGGGAGGGGAAGTGAGGTGTCGGAAGCAAGGCAGAGCCATCTCTGCTTTGTCTGGGGACCCGGGCTCCCCCCACCCAGGCCCCAAGACAGGAAGACAGAGGGCAGGACAGCCTGCTGGGGGTGAGGGTGGGCGGGGAGGGGCCTGGCCGAAGCCGGGACAGGATTTCTCAGAATTTATAGTAGGGGTGGGGGGTGGGGAGGCTGGGGCTGCCCCCAGGGCCTTCCAAGCTGGGAAAGATGGGGTGATGGGGGAGCCACAGCATGGCCTTAAGGGAGGAGGCTGCACTCTCTCCATCCCCCACCTCCCCCTTGAGGCTTCAGCCCCCACAATAGGACACAGGTGGGGGTGTCCACATATGGAGAGGCTCGAGGGGTCCCTGCATACCCAGGCACGTGCACACACATGTACGTGTGTGTTTCACATCCCCACTCAGGCCCCAAGCACACACATGTGTACATATATGTGTCATGCCTACACCTACACACCCTGATCTGAGCACACACGTGTACATGTGTGTGTTGTGTCATGCATGCACAAACACAACAGAGCATGTGTGCCTATGCATGGGGGGGGTGACATCCTCACCCAAGCAGCCCCAGGCACTTCACACCCGGTCACCCATGCATACCTACAACGCCAGGGCCAGCAGGGCTCCCTCCCTCCCTTGAGAAATAAAAGTGGCTTAGAAGGATTTAAAAAAAAAAAAACCGCGAAGTCTGCTGTACTTATCCAGCCCAGAGAGGTCGGAGCACGAGGCTTCAGTCTCCACCACCTCTCTCATGTCCGCGATAATTGCTAAATGCACGTTTGGGCAACTGTTTCCAGACTAGCTGCGATGCCAGTGGGTACAAACCACCCAAGTGTTACGACAGTTGTCTGATGTCACCCTCACCCCTTCTCTGTCACCAGGTTCCTGAATTTATCACACAGAGAATAACGTATAGCCCATCAGTAGCTCATGTTATTTTAGCGGACCAATAAACTCTTGGCAAACAACGTTGAAACCGCCCCTCATGTTTCCCTCTAAATATCTGTCTACAACTGCTGCCAGGCAGAGCACATTCTCAAGGCAACTCGAATTTGTATTTTCCCAGGTTGCAATCCTAAAATTTGGCCCACATAAAACTCCACGTGTTATGTTTTTGCCTCCATTTCTCCTTTTAGGTTTACAGCCCTGAGGGCCATGTGTCCAGGCTGGGACCCCACGAGGAGGCATCTCCTCCCACACTCCGTTCCCACTCTGCACCCAGTTCCCCAAACTCTTGTCTCATGGGGTCTCCCAGTTCCTCACCATCCTCTGGGCATGGTAGACTTACTTGCATTTTTTTAATTGAGGTGAAATTTACATAACATTAAATTAACCATTTTAAAGGGTGCAGTCCAGTGTGGCCTTTAGTAGGTTCACAATGCTGTGCAACCAGCACCTACATCTAGCTCCAAAACATTTTCATCGCCCCAAAAGATAATCCCATCCCCATCAGCTGTCACTGCCTATCGCCCCTTCCCCCAGCCCCTGGCAACCACTAGTCTACTTTCTATCTCTGTGGATTTGCCTGTTCTGAATATTTTGTACAAGTGGAATCAGACGTGTGGCCATCTGTGATTGGCTCCTTTCAGTTACTCCTGTTTTCTGGGTCTCAGCTCAAATGTCACCTCCTCAGAGTGATCTTCTCTGACCTGCCCAGTTCCTGAGTGCCCCAGCCCCCTGCCCGACAGCTCACAGTCCTCAGCAGTATCTGGCATAATCTCGATCGTCTATTGCTCACACGAAGCTTGTCCATTTCCTTCCCAAAAGGGCAGGTTCTGAAAGGCAAGGAATAGGTTTCACTCTCTCTGGAAGGTTGTGAATGAATGAATGAATGAATGAGGAATGAGTGAAAGATCCATGTGACACCCTCTTTCTTCTTATCTCCCTCTGCCTCATAATGTGACCCCCGCTTCCTTGTAAAACCTCAGATTCAAGTCGACAATATTTATCATGCACCGATGGCATGTCAGGTCCTGTCTCAAACTTGGAGGCTCCTGCATGAACATGATAGAAAGGATCCCCAACTCATGGCACTTTCATCTCCCAGGCAGAGACTGACTGTTAAACCTTGTGACACAGGATTTAACTGCAGCTGAAGTTGTTGCTAAGAGTACCATCCGTTCTTATTCAATTCATTGATATGGTCCACAAATATTTATTGAGTACCTACTACGTGAAGGGTCAACTTAAATAGTGGGCAATTTTAGAGTGGGTGTTCAGGGAAGGCCTTTCTGAAGAGGTGGCATTGGAGCTGAGACCAGAAGATGGAAAAAGAGAGTCATTTAAAGACTCAGGGCAAAGCGTTCCAGGCAGAGGGAACAGAAGGTGCAAAGACGTGAGGCAGGAAAGGACTTCAAGGAATAGAAAGCCAGCCAGTCAACGCTGGTCTAGTGATGAGAGGAGAAATGGCCCCTTCTCCCTCTACATGATAAGTGAAGAATGTATCCATCCTGAGCTTCAGTTTCCCCATCTGTCAATGGGGATCATAATAATGAAGACTTTTTCAGAAGATCCAACAAAACTCAGGCCAAATCACCAGTAACTGACCCAGACCAGGCGACCAGGAAATGAGCCCACTTGTCCTGTGTGACAGACCCTCAGGAGTCGCAACAATGGCAGGGCAGGTTTAAAGCTCAACCTCTCTCCCAACCCCTGATCTTGCAGAACTCTCCTCCCCAGCATTGCCAGCTTATCTACATCTCTTCCTGTTCACCTGCCCGCGACACCACCTCGTGAGCTATTCCTGGCCACTTCCTCACTGATCACCCTTCTGCCTCAGCCAGCCCTTCACTCTTCTGGCATCCCACACACACACCTGACACCGCCCACTTCTCACATTTGTCAAAAATGATTATTTAGTGGAAGCCAACTTTATAAAGAAGAAAAGAGAAATGTCTGTGTTTCACTTCCATGATTCCGCCTCATGGAGCAGCTTTACCTGCCCCCCTCTTCATAGTTCAGAAAGGCTCAGAAACAGGGACAGAATGAGCACCTGGGCTCTGAGAGCAGGGAGTATATGGCCACCATGGGGAGATGAGTCACGGCCACACCACAGTAGGTGGTCACCACCCTCCCCCCATCACTAACACCACCCCAGAAAATGAGCCAGCTCTCCTGTACTTGTGTGATTTCTTTTTGCTCAACCTCAGTCACCACAGGATGGAGGTGAGGGGACAGTTACAGCAGAAATATGCTCAGAAACTCCCCCATTACCCCCACCTCACTAAGAGAGGAAGCCAAAGTCCTCACTTGGACACACAAGGCCCTGCATGACCCTCACCCATCCCCTCCCAGCCCTCACCTCCTCCCTCTCTCCCCCTCACTCACTCTGCTCCAGCCACATGAGCTTCCTCAATGTTCCCCAAAACACCAGGTATGGTCCTGCCTCGGGGCCTTTGCACAGGCTGCTCTGTCTGCTGAAGTAATGCCCTTCCCCTGATACATGCATGATTCCCCGTTCACCTCCCTCAAGTCTCTGCTCAAATGTCACTTTCTCGGCAAAGACTTTCCTGATCTCCCTATTTCAATTATTATAACCCACCCACTCCTACCTTTCCCAAGACCTCTATCTCTTTTTTCTCCATTACATTTATCATCATTGGTCCTACTATACATTTTTCTCATTTGTTTTATCTGTCTCCCCCACTAGGCTGTCAGCACCACTGAGGCAGTAACCGCATCTATTTTGTTCATTGCCCTTTCCTAAGTGCATACATAGAGATGGAATATAATGATATATATATGTAAAGACGGAAGACTATATAATATATATAAAGATAGAAGACTATCTTTATGACCTTGAGACATGCAAAGCTTCTTAAATAAGACAAAAATGTACAAACCACAAAAGAAAAGATTAATAAATGTGGCTACATCCAATATTCAAACTTTTGTACAACAAACACACCATGAACAAAATGAAAAGATGTCAGATGAGAAGTTTATGACCAATAAATATTTGCCAAATGAGTAAATGAATGAAAAAATATGCATTTATTATAATTGAACCATAAGTTTAGTACTGAGCTCCCTGGTGGACAAAGCAAAAAGGGAAACAGGATTAATTAGATTCTCCAGTTCCCAGAAAAGGCCCTGTGCCAAGTAAGGTATATGATTTTTCTCATTTAATCTTCACACGAAGTCTCTGGAGAATGGGCACATTTGTAGATAAGCATTTATATATAAATAAGGGAGGCTCAGGGACATTAGTGAGGCCAGCCAGCCAGGATTGGATACTGGTCCTGCCTAGCTCCAAAACCCATCTGCTAACCACTAAGCCAACTTTTCCCAAACTGGTCAGAATATAAAAATCACCTGGGTACTAGTGACAATACAGATTCTCAGGCCTGTCCCCTGGAAGTTGATTTAGTAGGTCTGTAACTAAGCAAGCACCCCTAGGTGATTCTTGTGATCCAGAAAGTTCGAGTAATGGCATTTCATGCAGCAGAATGAGAAACATAAAAATGTAACCCAAATACCTAAATGTGAAAAAGCAAAACTTTACAACATTTAGAAAAGCATTTAGGAGACGATCTTTATGATCTGAGATACAGAAAGATTTTTCAACAACACAAAAATGTACAAACCATAAAAGAAAAGATTGATAAATCTGGCTACATTCAATTTTCAAACTTTTGTATAACAAAACATACCATGAATAAAATGAAAACACAAATTAGATGAGAAGTTTGTGATGTTTCTACATGACAAAGGATGTATTTCTGAAGTATATAAAGAGCTCTGAGAAATTAATAAGAAAAAGATAAATATCCCAGTAGAAGAGAAAAACCCAATAACCAATGGATCTTGGCAAAGATGTTCAGCAGAGGAATGTAGGTTAAACCATTTTACACCCACCCAGTTGGCAAATATCAAAAAGCCCATCAAAACTAAGTATTGACAAGTATGTGGAAAATACAAGTTTCCTTTGCGTGCAGGGGGAGTGTAAATTGGTAATACTCTCTGCAGAACACTTTGAGAATATCAAGGTTGAAGACAAACACCTGTAGGATTAGCAATTCCACTCATGGATAGATAGCCCAGAACAGGGATCAACAAACTGTGGCCCACAGTCCAAACCCAGCAACGCCTGTTTTCTTCAATAAAGTTTTATCAGAGCACAGCTGCACCCATTTGTTTACATATTGTCTATGGCTGCTTTCATGCTACAACAGCAGAGTGGAATAGTCATGACAGAGACCATATGGCCCACAAAGCCAAAAATATTTACTCTCTGGCCCTCCATGAGAAATGTCTGCTGACTCCTACTCTAGATCAATGCTTCACAAATTTTAATGGGCAGGTGGATCACCCAGGGATCTTGTTAAAAGGCAGGTTCTGATTCACCCATTCAGGGAGTGGCTTGCGATTCTGCATTTCTAATAAGCTCCCGGGCAATGCTGCAGCTGCTGGTCCATGAACCCCAATTTGAGTATCGAGGATCCAGGTAACACAAAGTTCGGTGGGGATGTGCCTGAGAATTCTCATAGACAAGACAGACAAAAGATAGACAAGCAGCATCTTCAACCCATTTTATCTCTGCACCTGGCAATCATCAACCAGAGAAAGCAAACGTTCATTCAACATTTACTGTGCATATTATGTAGGCCACGCACACCTGAAGCAGGAAGAGAAGTTTAGGCCTGCATATTCCAAAGAGATTTCACCAGCCCGGAAAAATAGGTGGAAGAGGAAATGTAACATGTGATTGTAGAACACTGTAAAATTCATTCTCCAAGTCAATCGTGAATGTGACAGACATAATTCAAGGGGCCCCAAGGTGAGAAGTGGCTCCAGAGTTCTTACAGCAGCAGATTCCAGGGAGCCACATGGAAAGTTACCAGCTGGGGGCTGGCCGGTTAGCTCAGCTGGTTAGAGCACAACCATATAACACCAAGGTCATGGGTTCAGACCCCCGTATTAGCCAGCCCCCCCCACCACACACACACACACAAAAAAGAAAGAAAAAGTTACCAGCTGCCCAGCAGATCTTGAGGGCAGAGGCCACTCCTGTCAGGGCCCAGCACAGGAAGACAGTAGTTGACACACCTTGGGTGAATACTCTAGACATTTGTGCAAGTTTCCTCTTTCACAAATTCTCAGTCCGGATCACTTTTCCCTTGCTCAGTTCCTGCTTGATACATAATAGGATCTCAAAAAGTATTTGTTGAAAGATATATACATGTTTGATAAGTTAATAAATGATTCATAGTCAGTTCCAGGAGCCATCATATATAAATAGCATTGACAAAAAAAAAAAAGAGCCAGGTCAGGGCAAAGGGAAAGAATTTTTAAGAATAAGAGGACATTTCCACTAAGAAGAGCATTGCTCTGGGGATGAGAACATGAGAGCTTTCTCAAGAGGAAAGGAAGAGAGGAGAGCTAACATTTGTTAAGTGCTTACTGTGGCCAGACTGTGTGTGAAGTGCTATACACAGAATAAATGAGGTTTAATCTTCTCAAACCATCTGAGGTAAATGTGGTGGTTTCCACTTTAGATAGAAGAAACTGAAGGCTTCTTCCGCCACGCCAGCCATCTCCAAGTAGGGGGAGGGAAGAGAGACAGGGGGTCTGAGAGGCTCCCTGTATTAAGAACAGGATCAGAGATGAAAGTTTGCAAGAAGCGGGTTTTGGCTCAAGAGAAGGAACAGTGGGTTGGCTTTGGAGGAACTGAGTTCTCCATCCCTAGAAGGATTCACATAGAGACTAGATGACTATTCATGGGTAGACTCTAGGGACCCTTTCTGATGTGGAAATTCTATGATTTGCTTTAGGCAGATTCTTCTCTGGACTTGTCCAAACAGGACCCTCCTCCCCAGTCTGTCTCCTCCTGGCTGTGGGCACTGGCTGAGAAGGGACAGGCTGGGGCCACCCTCTCCAGGCAGGCTTCCTTCTTGTCTCCCCAGGACACTCTTGGGAGATGTGAGTCTCCAAACCAGGCCCAGAGGTAAGGAAGAAGGCAGGTGCTGTGGATTCATTGAATTGTGTCCCCCAATGTTCATATATTAGAAGCTTAAGCCCCACTGTAACTGTTGAGGGTGGGAAATCCTATTACAATAGTTGAAAGGTGGGGCCTTGAAGAGGTGAGTAGATTGCAGGACCGTGCTGTAGTGAATGGATTAACAATGGTGGTCCGGGCTGTGGTTCTGAGGGCTGTAAAAGGAGAGCACATGAGAGGTGAATCTCTGCTCCACCACTTTCTGCCATGTGAGACCCCTGCATTGCTGTAAAGCCACCACCAAAGAAGACCCCCCCAGATGTGTTCCCTGGACTTTGAACTTCACTTCCCAGCCTCTGAAACCATAAGCAATAAATTGCATTTTCTTAGAAATTACCCAGTTCTAGGTATTTCATTATAAGCAACAGAAATGGACTAATACAGCAGGGCACAGGGCCCCACCCCACCCACATCCAGGGGCAGCAACTGAGCTGGCAGAGCAGGGGCAGGGCTGGCCAAGCCACCCATGGCTGCTCGCACATCCATGCCCTGCCCACATTTGTGATAAACACGGGGTGGTCGAGAACGGCCCCCACACCTGGTGGGGAGGGGGTTCTCCAGAAGCCCAATGACCCAGCTGACCGAGGCATCTGGTGCTCGGTACTCCAGAGAAACCCACCACTACCACCTTCCCCTGTGATTGGAGTTAGAGTCTCTTTATCTTGTATCTAATAAAATCTCTGACATGATTTTTTTTTTAAAAAAGGGGGAAAGCTGAGTGAGAAACTGAGGAGAGAAGGGATGAGCACTGGGGACCCAGGGTTCCTAGGAAACCCTCCCAGAAGAGTGGCCTTCTCTTCCACCCTGCTGGGACTGTGTATACCTGGTCCTCAAGGTCAGGGAGCAACCTGGGAGAGAGAGAACACTGACTGCACAACCACAGATACTGAGGACCTATTTCACTGTCTCGAGGACCTGACCCAAGACACAGAGGATGCCACCTGGACTGGATAGTCTTGATCATCAAACTGGGTGGTCAGCAAGCCCCCAAGGGGATCTCAAGAAATGAGGATTTGAACACCCTGAGACATTGCCTTCTCTGTCAGTATGGCCCTCAGTATGTCTCTCCCAAAATCCCCATCCCTAAGAGGAATCCCAAGGCCAGGAAAGTATCCTGACACTTGTCACTAAGCTGGACACAGAGGAAGGGTCCAAAGATCATGAGTCAGTGAGTGAGGGGACAAGTGAATTGTGAATAAATGAATGAGAAAAAGAATGAATAAATGGTGAACAAACAAGCATATGAATGAGTAGTTGAGTAAATAAATGAAAGAATGGATGGACGGGTGGAAGGATGGACGGAAGGAAGAAAGGATGATGAATGAATGGATGAAAGAAAGGACATGGATGGATGGATGGGTGGGAGGATGGAGGGATGGATGGATGGATAAATGGATGGATGGAAGAAAGGAAAGATAATGAATGGATAAATGGGTAGAAGGAAGGATGATGGATGGAAAGATGGATGGATGGATGGATGGATGGATGGATGGATGGATGGATGGATGGATGGATGGATGGATGGATGGATGGATGGTTGGATGGATGGATGGATGGTTGGATGGTTGGATGGATGGATAGATAGATGGATGGATGGATGGATGGGTGGATAGTTGGATGGATGGATGGGTGGATGGTTGGATGCATAGATGGATGGATGGATGGATGGATGGATGGATGGATGGATGGATGGATGGATGGATGGATGGATGGATGGATGGTTGGATGGATAGTTGGATGGATGGATGGGTGGTTGGATGGGAGAATGGACAGATGAGTGGAAGGGTAAATGGATGAGTAGATGGGTGAATGTATGGATGGATGAATGGAGGGAACGAACAAACGAAGGATGGATGGGAGGATGGACAGATGGACTGATAGGTGAGTGGGTAGGTGAATGGATGAAAGGAAGAAAAAAAAGTATCAACCCAAAGCATAGACTTTAGGGCAAGGCAAGAGCCATGGTAGAATCCAAGCTGGAACCCCATTTGCTCCTCTAGAGGTCTGGTCTGGACACTGGGAAGTGGACATCCTGCTTCCTACAGGCCTTGCTCAGTCCTGCTTTCTGGTCATGACCAAGCACTCATTCTCCAGACAAACCCAGACCAACCACTCCTTTGCAGGCCTCACCCTGCCCAAAGAAAGCCCTCAGAGGGGGCCCTGGCCACCGTTCCGGCCTTGGGGAACCCTGCCTGAGGCTCGGGACTTGACACGTAGTTTGTGGGGCAGGGAAGGCTGGTCCAGACCTTCAGGACTCTTCCCTGGGACAGGGAAGGTCACCCCGGAGGGAAGCCCCATGGAGTCAGCAGTGGGTGTCAGCAACCCATCTGAGGGCCCTGAAGCCCCGTGTCCTAGGGACATGGGTGGCCACAGCCCCCGGCAGGGCCTGAGCTCCGGTCTGGGCCCCGTATGCCCATCCAAGAGGTGACAGTTAAAGAGAGCAGCTGGGAGAGCAGCCTGCAAGACTGTATCAATTCTGTTGGGGGTAGGGGGTGCACACTCCTGTGGGGACCTGGGGGAAGTGGCCAGTCCAGTCCTTCTGTGAGCCACCAGGCAGCTCCAGCATCCCAGAAACCCCGTGTCCAGGGAGCACGGCCTTAAGAGGCAGCCATGAGAGTCAGGCAGCGACAAGAGTGGTTCAGCCCCAGGGTGGCGGTCCCCAGTCCAGGGGGAATCCCATAGCAGGGCCTGCAGTGGCAAGGTCCAAGGGCCACCAACAGGGGGCAGGAGGCCAAAGTGCAGCTTGAGCTCCCGCAGCTCAGCCCTGAGCAGGGTGTTCTCCTGAAGCAGAGCAGCCAGCCTGCCCTCGGTGGCCACGTCGTGGAGACGTCGCTTTTCCCGGGATCTCTTGGCTGATTCGTTGTTCTTTTTCCGCTTCTCCCAGTAAACTGTGTCCTTCTTGTCTTCTGGCATGAACTCCCGCCGCCGACGCACCACTGGGCCCCTGCCCTGAGCGTGCCGCAGGGTCTTGCCGCGATACTGAGATATGTCCGGCAGGCCCAAGAGTCCCATGTCCATGGCTGCCTGGGGGGCCTGGGGAAGAGAAAAGAGGTCTTAGAAGGGTGGCAGAGGGTTGACCAGATGACCCATCCCTCTAATTTATCTTGTGCTTCCAGCATCACTAATGGAGGAGGAGGATGGAGTTGGAACTGGGTTGGAGAACAGGATGGATACAGAGGGGAATGCAAAGGGGAGGAAGGGGAACTGGTGGGATAGCTTAATTCCCAATGGAGGAGTGTGTGAGGGCACCAGAGAGAGGCTGCTTGGCTGGGAGAGGCTTCAGAGCAGGCCATAGCCATCATGGAGAGCTGGCGGGGTGCTGTACCCTCAGGAGGACGCGGGCTCCTTCCAGGGGCATTCCCCTTACCGCTGAGAAGTCAACAGACAAGCCAAGGGCTCAGTTCTAGCTCAGCTCCAGGGTAGGATTCTTGGAGACCCAGAGGGAGACAGAAGGAAGGCTGCACCTAGAAGGAGAGAGTGTGCGCCCACAAAGTTAAACTGAGCCAAGCTGGGATCAGAAAATTAGCCACTACTCATCTGAACTGTGCCGAGATTGTACCCCAAGATCTCTTCATTCTGCGGCCAGAATCTTGCACCTGCCCATCCATCCATTCAACTACCCATCTGTTCATCAGGTAGCCTAATCATCCACCCATTCACTCAGTCATCCATTTGTTCATCCCTCTACCCACCCACCTACCGACTCACCATCCATTCACTTATCCATTAATTCACACACCACCTTATTTATCCATCCATCCAGTCTCAAAGATCCATTCATCTCCCCATCCAACTGTACAATCATCCATCACACCTACCGCTCACCCATCCATCCATCCATCCAACTGAACATTCAGTCATTGAGAGACTCATTTTTAAAAAATAATATTGTGCCTTTACTAGGCACTTCGGGACCTTC